>NC_051258.2:11355793-11701224 GCF_015237465.2 Chelonia mydas | reverse complement strand
GGAGCCCTGGAAAAATGGGCAACCCCATGCCCCGATTCCTTCCACCCTCCCAGCACTGCTCCTGCCTCTGTACCCTGACCCCATTTCCTCAGCAAGAACACGGCGGGGGGAGTATGGGACTGCAAGTGAAAGGGGTGGGGAGGGGCTCCCCATTTGTTCTGGCCCAGGGCCCCACAAATCCCTAATATGCCTCTGGTTCTCTGCTCAGTGGTCAGAAAGCTGGGGTCTCATCAGAGACAGGGGAGGTGGAAGAGAGGGATAGAGCCAGGATCCCAGTTCCCTTGGTTCCCTCTCCCTCACCGGAGGCTCCTGGCCTGAGGGCTCTCAGCACCTGTACAGCACTTGATCTGCAGACAGGCGCTAGTTAATCCCCACCCTGTTCCCAGGGTAACAGGAAACAGTCATTACCACCACCACACAGGAGAGGAAACCCAGGCACAAGGGGGAATGACTTGCTCAAGGTCACCCAGCAAGTCAGTGACAGAGCTGAGATTAGAGCTCAGGAATTTCTGGCTCCCAGACCCCGCCTGCTCAACCTGGCCAGCTGGGTGGAGACAGCAGCAGGTGTGTGTCATTATACCAGTGAACAAACTGGTTCACTCAGTTACAATATCCCCTGCTTCTCCCACCCGCCCAAAACCCAGCTAGCTAAATCCCCCCCGGGTTACTGTCTCCATTGCCTGGCAGTCCCAGCACCTACTTGGGAAGGGCTATGGAGGGACACACAGTGCTGAGAAGTATTATTAACATGGGGAAACTTCATGCGGAGACTCCTCTAGCCAACCATTTCCAGGAGGCCAGGATTAAGGGTGAAGGAAGGAGGCAGCAGGGGGTGGGGGCTGTAGCCCCAAATGGCTGGAAAAGCTACTTGGACCATGGAGACATGAAACAACCCACATTGCCTGCTTTCAAATAGCCTAGGGCCAGATTCTGATCTCAGTTACACCAGCCTTGATCCGGAGTAACCCAGCTCGGTTTCTTTACCCCCAGAAGAATCTCAGCGGTTGCTCCCCGCTGACGCTCCGCCTGTCCCCAGCCACGGACCCCTGGGCAAGGCTGTTCCCAAGGAGCGGCCACATTAATGCCCCTGATTCTTGAAAGAAACCTTTGTGGGTATTGACAGGGTTCTAATTATTTGCCCTTTAGGCAGTCGGGGAAACTGAGGCACATAGCTGCCTGCAGCCATAGCAAGGCCAGAAGCCGGGTGTCCCGACTTAGCCCCAGCCACAGAGGGCTGGGGGAGGCTGATTTCCCAAACCCTGCCCATCTGGCAACACATGGGTCGCCGCTCCCTCGAGCCCTGAGCTGGGAAGCCAGCGCTCCAGCCGCCTGCTGGGTGTCCCTGTTACCTGGGCACGGGGTGCCCGCCTTATCCGGGAGCCGGGCGAGACAAAGCCCTGGCTCCCTAGGTACTAGCGGAACCAGACCGTGCTGGAAGCCGGTGGCCGGTGGCCCCAGCGAGGCTCCGATGCCAGGGGGAAGGGTCCTCAAAGCCGCCTCCTCCAGCCCGGTGCGCTCGCCCCTTGCTCCCACCGATGTCCCGCTGGAGAGCTCCGGGCCGCTAGAGCTGGTTATTGTTCGCGCCCCTGCGGCTGCTGGCTTCCCTGCACCGCTTCCACCGGGACATGGAGATACCCCGGTCGGTGTCTTCCTGTGCATTTGGGGGTGTATTTCATAACAGCTCATGCCTCAAACCCGGAGGTGTTTAGCCTGAGAAAGGGACCCCCATCTCTCTCCTCCGGCCACCAACCCATCCCTCCTACCGCGATCTACTCTCGAAGGGACTTTGGAAAGTTAGTAAGTCTTCAGCTCCCTTCCAGCAGCGGCATTGGACCTGCCGCTGAGAACCCTTCCTCGCACTCATTTCCACTGAGCGGCTGGTGACTGGGCTTAGCCGCCTAACTCCGCGCTTTTCCCTTCTCCCTGCGCCCTAGGCTTCGGAGAAAAACGTGTCGGTCACAGAGAGGGTTAACCTGTCGTTGTGCTGAGAATCCGCAGAGGAAAGAGACTGTGTCTCTCCCCCCCCCCCCACACACACACAAAGGGTTAAGGCCGATCTAAGGGCCGCTCCCTGATGGGATGCTGTCCCCAGCATCTCACTGTGTGCGTCTGTCTCTTCTTCGGTCTCCTCGTTCGCTTACTCATGGAACGCGCGCCCCTCTCCAAAGCGCCCCCGAGCCCCTCTCCGAAGCATTAACATCGGACACTGATGGGGAACCACCTCTGAGGCTGAAAAAGCGCCACCGGGAACTAGACACAGGCGCAGGAGAAGTTGGTGCCTTTACGGGGTACTCTGGGTCCCTTCCTTCCTCTTTTGGGCTGCTCCCCAGTTCCTAGGCTGGGAGGCGAACCTGCGAGCCGCGCTGCGGGGATGGACGCGCACCGGAGTGAGAGCTGCGCAGCTCGCACTCCGGCGCTCACAGGTGCAGGCTGGCGGAGCGCAGGGCGGGGGCAGAGCCGTGGACACAGGCTGGGAGCACAGGGCAGAGGCTGTGTCGCCGTGGTTGTACCTCCTGGGGTTTATCTACCGCGGGAACTGACCGGCGGAGGGACTAGAGTACCATTACACTGCTCCAGCTATGCTGGCGTATCTCCCATGTGGACACTCTATTCCGGATCAAAGCGACTTTATTCTGGTGTGATTACTCCGCTTCTTATTTCTCGGTTACCCTCCTTCTTTCCTATTGCACCGGGTCCTTCCAGCATTCTTCCGCCCCCCGCGGTCCTTTCTGGAGCAGGGACAGGAGCCCACTCTAGCCTTCTGTTCTCCTACACGCCCCTTCTCCTGCCCGACTCCTTCTCGCCGGACTCCCCCAGCCAGCCGCGTTTCCCCTCCCCTCCTTCCCCTCTCTCCCGTTCTCGTTTGCGGCTAGCACGGACTCTGCTTTCACCGACCCCTCTGCGGTCTGCCCTCAGCCCTGGCCCCCTCCCCGCTAATCAGGCGCCCAGCCCCACGCGCCGCAGCTGCGGAGGGTCCAGGAGCACAGAGCGCGCACCGGGGTGGCCCCCGCCGTCCCCTCTGCCCTGCCTCCCGCCCCGGGGTGCGCGATACTCACCCTGCTGCTCGCCACGGCGGCTCTCTCCTCTCCGGGCAAGGCGCTGGCTCTCACGCTCCACGCCACCAGCAGCACGGACACCAGGCTGGCCACCAGCTGCATGATGGATCGGGCACGGCTGGGCGGGGGGAGCTGTCTCTGGGCTCTGTTCTGCCACAGGCAATGGCTGCAGCCCCTTTTATAGCCCGCTCTGGAGCCCTGCAGGTGACGCAAACAATCCAGTCCCTATCAAAGGCGAATTAGACTTTGGAGGGGTGTCAACACTTGGCTGCTGGAGCGGGGCCCTTCAGCGCCCCGGGGCTTTCCAGGTGCCCCTGCTGCAAAGACTTGTGTGGGGGGAAGGGGAGGGAGCAGGGGGCTGGGACCAAAGTAACCCACCCTCAGGTCTGCAGCTGCCCTGTCTAGGTGGGCTGCTCCTGGTGTCCTAGACCCTGCAGGCCAATGGCCCCTCCAGTCCTGTAGCCTGTGGCCAATGTGGGATGCTGCAGAGGAAGGGGTCAAAGCCCCCTCTTCCATAGTTACAGATGGGCCTGGATCTGAATCCAAACAACCCCGAGATGTTGGGGTTTGGATCTCTGCAGCTCAGCCCTGTGTCTCCCCACAGTGCTGCTCACTGGGTGATGCTGAGCTGCTCCCCACCCCCATTCTAGCACCTCTGGGTTCCAGGTGTCTGGAGAAGTCCCCCAGTTCCAGACTGTAGCCTGGCAGAATGGATCCCAGCCCCACCGGACTTGGGTTTCACAGTGCTAAAGAGAAAAGCAGAGGCTTAGCTGGGTTGGGCAGACTTGGAGCAGCTGTGCCTAGCTCATGGCACAATGACCCCTGCTTTAGGTTCCTTCTGTGTCCCCCTTTCTCCCCGGCTCTGCCCTGCACAGCCCCTTTTCAAGCAGCCGTTCAGAAGGTTCCTCCTGCCCAGACTGATGTCCTTGTAGCAAGAGGCTGTGGCCCAGCAGAAGATTCTGTAAGGACATTGCAGCCTACCTCCCACTCCCCTGTCACCATGGTGTCATCTGCCTCCTGGGATCCGAGGACCCAAAGTTCACATCTCTTCTCACCCTTGAACCCGCTACCTTTCTCCCCTGGGCACACTCCTAAGGGGAGGCCCAGCTTCTGCAGCTCAGGTCTCTCTCCTGCCAGCACCCCCTGCAGAGCAGGTAAGTTCTCACTTTTCAGATGTGGAGACACAGAGTGGGGATGTGGCCAAGGGGACACAGTGAGTGAATGGCAGAGCTCAGGGTAGAACCCAGAAGTCTGTCCCCACCCCACCCTCTGCAACCGCTAACATTCCGAGCCCCTCCACTGTCCTTTGAACGCACAGAGACCCAGACCACTTGGCAGTGGGGCCTGCCCCGAGTACCTGATGCCTAAATATCAACACGAGAGGGCTAGAAGAAACCTCTGATTCCCTCACTAAAAGACACAAAGGAAAGGAACTATTCTGTGCCAAACGGATTCCCCCTGGGAGATTCCGAGGCCTGAATTCTAATCAGGAAATACAGCACCCTAACAGGCGGGCTGGAGCAATTTGTATAGTGGGCATCTGAGAGCCATGAAACCAAACTGTAAACCCTGTATAGAGTGGAAACCACTTCAAGCCTGGGGGCTGCTGCAGCACCCCCTGTCCCCCTAGTTCCAGCACCTATGTGCCCTGAGTGCCTTTCCCACCATGCCCTGGGGTAGCTGGGGAGTTAAGGTCATTGCCAGCTTGTGTGCCCTGATCCAGGATGAAATGTCACCTGCTCCCTTCAGGAACGATGGGGCCGATTTACTTGAACCCACCCTGCTGCCCTCCCTAATGCAATCCATCAAACTCCTCCAGCCTGGTGAGAGCTGCTGGGGTGCAGGATGCAGAGGGCACTGACCTGAGCATGGCATGGGGACCTGCCAGCTGACCCAGGGCTGAACTGCTTGGTGGTGGGAGCAAAACCAGGGGATTGCACATGGGGCCTCAAGAGGAACTGGGGGCCTCATCCCATTGCAGTCTGAGATGGGGCTGAGGTAACAGACAGGCAGGAGGTGAACCCAAGACAGTCACTTACGAGACGGGACTAACTCGAAGGGCACATTAGCCCAAAGGCTAGACAGACAGCAGTGGAGGCGGACAGCCAGCACTCTGGGGGCTGTCTAGGCGAACCAGGCTGTTTGTTCGCATGGATACAGCTCTGTGTGGGGCTGTGTCTTACGTATGGGCTGTTCCCTGAGGCACCACGGCAGAGTGAATGGAGTCACAAGCCGGCAGCAAAGAGGGAGGTGAGGGGGATAAGCCGTGATGTCAGAAAAGAGCTGGTGAGGCAGGGGGATGTCCACGGAGGCAGTTCCAGATGGCAAGAGCTGTGGAGATGGCTTTTCCACCACCAAGGGCCAGACGTGCTGGGACAATGACCAGCATGGAGGGCAGCCTGAAAGGTGCAGACGTTGAGCAGGTCTGTAGGGTTGGCTCAGGCTGCAGCAACAGAGGCTTAAAGGGCAGGAACGCCAGGCGGGATTAGCACACGCCTCAGGGAGCAGGCCTGGGAGACAGCGTCTGCCCAGACGTGACAGCAGAGTCCCTGTCCCCACTCCCAGCTGCCAAGCAGGCTCCAGCTGGAACATTCTACGTTGCTTCTCCCAAGAGCTGAGCTTGGTGTCCCTGCTGCTGTGTGACCTGAGGGGACGTGGCCAGCGGGCACCTCCTATTGCTCACACCCACAGGATGGGTCCAAACCCACTGTGCCCTGGCTCTGAATAGCTCATACAGGCAGCTGCTGTGGGCCACGCAGGAAGTGATGGAATTAGCTGCTGGTACTAAAGCTGCTGGCCTTTTGTCTCGGGCTCCCTGTGCATGAGAGGCAGTGAGCCTGGCTGGGCAGCGGGATCCAAGTCAGCTGCCTGAGAGGTGGTGATGGGCCACACTACAGCTTCCTTTGCCTGCAGAAATGCCCCTCTCCCACATTATTGAGCAGCATCCTTCCCTTCTCCACCACAGACTCCCCAGCCAACTCCTCCACTGCCCTCCCCACGAAATAACTCTGGGGGGCTTCAGTCTCATCAACTCTGAGGTGGGGATTTGCCCATACAAGCCCAGGCCAGGTGCCAGCTCAGACCTTTGCTCTGTGATCTTGCTGACCCCAGCCCCCTTCATAAAGACCAGCTGACCTCTGAGGCACCCCCTCCTCCTAGCCCCCTAAGCACCTGTACAGGGGAAGTCAAGAACTTCTCTGTGAGGGATTAACATGGCCCCTCCATTTTGCCGCATCACTTCATCTCCCACAGCCCTGACCCTACCCACTGGCTTCTCAAATCCCTGCCTGGGCTTCCCCACTGGGGTCACATCAAGGTCACGCTTCTCCCCAGCTTCTGAGTCCTGCATGGCTCCAGTCCCCAGCACCATCCCATCCCCTGTTGGGGTCTTCTCCTTTCTGCTTCCACCATCTCCTCCTCCTATTCCCTATCTGGTGCTACTGCTCAGCTTCCCAGTGAGGCTCCATCTCCTTGTGCTCCTCTCGCTGTCTCCCCAGGACTCAACTCCTCTTGGAAGCCTGGCGGTGGTAGCACCTCCATAACACTGCTATCTGCCTTGCTGGTGCCTCTCGACTGACCGCCTCAAGGCAGGGGCTGTTCCTTGGCTGGCATGTCGCTCGCAGTCCCTGGTGCTCATCCTGTGGCAATGACAGGCCTCGCTGGAGAATGCGTTCCCTCCACTTCTTGTTTGAGGTTAAAAGTACATAATCAATTAGGACTGCAAGTGCTGTTGGACATGGGACTAGTTCAGATGGCCCCGCACTGGAAGGGACTCAGGAGACTGGGTTGGGTTACTGCCTGTGCCAGAGGCTCTCTGTGTGACCTTGGGCAAGTCATTTCATGGCTCTGTACCTCAGTTTCCCATTCTGTAAAAAGGGGATAATGAGCCTTCCTTTGTCTATTTAGCCTGTGAGCTCTTTGAGGCAGGGACCCTCTCTTCCTATGGGTATGTGCAGCACCTTGCACAGCAGAGCCCCTCCCCCCCTGTGATGCTATAAGAACAGTAATAGAGCATTGTGGGGGCAGATTGTCACGTTGAGGGGTGGGGTGTCTCTCCCAGCTGCTTTACTCTGTTGGTTGGATGCTCATGGTCTCCAGCCTATTTCTTGCCCGGCCTTAGACCAGATCACAGGATTTTCTTGCTGCACAAAATGGAATTGGATCTGGCTCCCAGAGAAACTCAGTTGCATCTGAAGGAAAGGGTTCAGACGCCTTAGCTTTCCTTGGTAGCCAGACGCCTCCCCGACATCTCCACAGGGCCTGAGTACCAAAGAGCAACACAATAAACAAAGCAACAGTCAGCTGATGGCAGCAATTCTCCTTGAGAGGGGAAACCAACTGGTAATTTGCTCACGGGCCTGAAATTGTAACTCATTGATCAAGGCAGTCTCAGAACGGTCCCCTAACGTGAGCAGCCCCCGTCCCTGAGGCACCTCGGTGCAGCATGGCCACACACCAGATGGATGGTTCAGTCACAGCTTTCATTAGCACTAATACAACAAGCCCAGGAAGAGACAGGATCTGAGTGTGGGCTGGAGCCTGAAGTCCCTGCTCATGTCTGAGCCAAGTCTCAGAGCAGGTGCACAGAGCGGAAGGAATATCACCAGAATGTGGATGTCGGGATGAATGACTGAGTCTTTTGTAGTTCTCCAGGGAGGCTGAGCTGGGAGACAGGTCCTACGTCCTCGGGCCGCTGCTCCAAAAACCCAGCTGGGACTGAGAGAGGCTGAATGGGGAGGTAGGTAGGGGGGGCTGCTTGCAGAGGAACGTTTGAAAACATCGCAACATTTCATTTCAACAGTGTCATAACCTCAGCGATATCCATACGGTGCGTTGTGGGGGAGCGGGCGCCCACCCACCACTGGGGCTGTGTCAGCTTTACCTATTCAGAGTAATGACGTGTTCAATTCCAAGTCTTTTGTTCAGTTTTACGAGATAAAAGTCCAAGTGAAGACAAAACATTTCAAACCCTTTTCCATAGAAAATGTCACCAAAATTGACATGTTCCCATGAAACAATTTCAATTTAAACTACACAGCATCTGCCTTTGGAAACTCACAGGTGAGTTCTAATTAGGAGGCAGTTTGGCAATATGAACTGACTCTCGCTGGGGCTGAGACCGCCAGACTCATCTCAGAGATGGCCAGAGACGCTGGGGACTGACCTCTTGTGCGGTGAGATTTGCGAGTGGCTCCTTCACACAGCAGATCATGGTACCCACAACCCCTTAGTTAAAGTTTAATCCCAGAGATCAGACTCGTTGTATCAGCACAAGAGCCCACCAGCCCAAGGCCCTTCCCTAATGAGTTCACACTGTCTGCTCCCAGGGAGAGTCCAACTCACTCCTCTGGCTGCTCTCTTGGAGTTGAAGGGAGTTAAGAACAGGGACACGTGCGGTGGCGCTGTACCCCGGTGTCTACAGATAGATCAGCAAATCCCACATAAAGGAGTCCCCAAGAAGATGAGTACACATCACACAGAGCCTTTCAGTACCATGGAGAGGGCAGCCTCGCTCTTGCCAAGGAAGTCTCCTGCTGGAGGGAAGCGAGCGCTTATCATTTGCAGCAGCAAGAGGCTATTAAAGTTCTATTCACCGTGCAGCTGGCAGCCTTGAAAGATGGGCCACCTACTTTCACAGCATTTGTGATCATTTCTCTCCCCACCCCCTCCGCCCCGTTTATCTGCTTCACACATCACTGTCCTATAATTGAGATCCCAGTTTCTAATTCCCCACCTTTTGCATATTTTAAAAGCATTTAACTCCCTCCTATGCAGACAGTCAGAAAAGAGCTTCGCCCAAAGTGCCCAGCATTTAACTCTGGGAAATTTTCTCATTTTACTTTTTAATGACATTTTGCCTGAGTCTCTTTGTCTGGGCCCTGGCTGGTTGCTCAGACTTTCCCCTCCTCTCTCGCATCCTTGCAAAGGAAACTGCTTCCCCCAGCACCTTGGGGGCAGTTGTTATCACTTGTAGATTGTTTGCCTGTGGAGGCTCCTGTTCCCTGAGGAAAGTCAAATTGTCCTCAGTTTGGCAGTCTCACGCTCTGTCTGGACTCCATCAATGATCCAGCCAGTCCTGAGAACATCAGCACAGGCTGAATGAGGTACTCATACCAATTAAGTGGCTGAAAGGACACGGGCAAGATATTTTTCATAATGAGGTTTTTTCCCCCCAGAAAAACTTCTGAAACTTTTTGGGAACTGAAGAAATTCCAGTGGCAAAGTACAGGGCTAGGAGTCAGCCCTGGGCCAGCAGACTTGACAACAGGCCTCTGGCGCACTGAGGCTGCTGCCTACCAAGACCCTCTCATTGTGTTCCTCTGTCCATCTCCACCTGTTGTTTCCTGTCATATTCTTACACTGTGAGCCCTTTGGGGCAGGGCCTGTGTTCTTACAGCGCCTAGCACAATGGGGGCCCTGTTCCATGACTGTGGTGGGCCCGGACAGTACCGCAGTACAAATGTAGAAGACCAATAGACTCAATTCTTGACTCTGCCAATTTCCTTAGCCTTCTGCAAATCACTGAGTTTGGCTGGCCAAGATTATCCCAAGTGACTAGTGATTTTCAGGGCCCAGCTGGAGACACCTTAAGCCGGCCCAGATGACAGCAGACACTCAGCCCTTTAAGGCTTCTCAAGTTTAGCACCCGAGATCCCTTGTCACTTTTGAAAACCTTCATCTCTTGTACCCGTGTTTCCCAATCTGTAGATCAGGTTTAACAGCTGCAGCCCCAGGTGTGGAAGGGATAATCATTGCTGCACATGGATTTCATCTGCCTTGCTGAAACTCTATATACCATGCAAGTCCCATTGTAAGGGTTTGAGTAGTGCACAGAACCCTTGTCAGCTGTCTACGCTGGGGTGACTTGCACCTGAGCAGTCAAAGTGCTTGGAGCTGCTCAGATGGCACTAGCTATTGTGCAAACTATCCTTCCATTCCCTGGCTGCATTGTTAATGAATGCCAGCTTCAGGCAGTGAGCTGTAGCTCTCATTGCAGAGCACTGAAGCATTTGAAACTGCCTATAAAAGGTTTCTGGTGGAGTTTCCACAAACTGGAGTAAGCTACCACTCCAAAGTACAGAAAATAGCCATGCTCTGAACTCTATGGCAGACTTGCAAATATGATGGTTTTTTTGATATGTATAAAAGAGCTTAACCCATTAGTTACAAAAAGTGACAATCCATCTCTTAATACTTATTATTTGAAATTCTTTAATAAAAAGTTCAAGAATTTTAAAAAAACCCAAAACTCCCCGAAGGTCTGGCCATTACTGTGGAGTTATATGTAGGGCTCTACCAGTAGATCATGGGCAGCTTGGATTGCAGATGGCCCTATCCTGCCACTACGGTAACTGACTTGTAAATTAGGCCACCCGATGAAGTGGGCTGCAGCTCACAAAAGCTTATACTCTAATAAATTTGTTAGTCTCTAAGGTGCCACAAGTACTCCTTTTCTTTTTACAGATACAGACTAACACGGCTGCTACTCTGAAACCTAGTGAGATTAAATCTCTGCAAAGAGCTAAGGAAAAAGGCAATCGGGGCCAGCTGCATGGAGGTGCCTGGAGGCTTTCAGCTCTAGGGCACTATGCATATCCAGCATGGGGCAGTAATCTTACACATCACCAAATGGTGGCTGATCAAGAGCCTTTCTTGACTGAACTGTCAGACTCAGTCCCCTTCCCCCATATATAGGAAAAGCCTCATCATTGGCATTCTGGGCAGAGATGTGAAGGATTGAATAGGTTATAGGGACTGAACCATCCTCTCTGCCATGGGGTGTGTGGGGTAACTCCAAGGGGGGTTTCAGAGTAGCAGCCGTGTTAGTCTGTATTCGCAAAAAGGAGTACTTGTGGCACCTTGGAGACTAACCAATTTATTTGAGCATAAGCTTTTGGGAGCTAAAGCTCACTTCATTGGATGGGTGTGAGGCATGTTAACAGACAGCATGGGGGAAGCTTGCATTGCCCCAGCCCAGTCCGTACCTGATCTGTGGACAAAGGGATTTGAAGAGGTGGCAATCCAGCACCTTTCCCCAGCACCAATTTAGACTGTAAGCTCCTAGGGGCAGGGCCTGGCTGTGTGTTCTGTCTGTACAGCACCCAGGGTCCCTGAGTAGGGCTCCTGGGTCCTACAGCAATACAAATAATCAACTGTTGGGAAGCATGAAGGGTTGTGCCCTGGAGCCCTATAACAGAGAGGATGGGCAAAGCTTCAAGGTGAACAGAAAAGCTTCTAGAAAGAGAAAATTCAACAAGAACCACAAGAGCGAGCAGGAGGCGAAATCGCAGTGCTGGAAATCACCTCCCCCTGTACTTAGCACAGCACCTTCGTGCAAGGGCCCGGGGTTCTGCTGACGCCAGGGACACCTCCTGCCCTGGATGGAATGCAGCTCCCTGCTGGGCTTTAGGAGGATGTTATCAACAGAGGCCAGAGGAACAGATCCCATAGCCCCAGGCTTGGCAGGTACAAAACATCTTTATAGCTCTCCCCTCCCCCAATCCTTATCCATTCCCTTTGAGTGATCATCTCCCCAGCCTTCCCTAGAGGCTTTGACTCAGGATTACTTCTTTCCTCACTCACCCATCACGCTGTTTTCATACTTGTAACTCATCAGAAGACGACTGCTGACCCTCCTAGAGACACTGGGCCCAAAGTGCTTTGGCAGCCTTACTGAAACACCGCAAGGGAAGGGAACAACCCATCCGTGCGAGGGACGGAGAGATGGCGTTCGGCCAAAATCAATCCAGAACGCCAGGGGCCTGATCTCCCACCAGCAACTCCATTTCCACCAAGAGACCCACGTGCAGCGAACTGCATGGAACTCCGGGCAGCTGCCCCAGCAGAAGGAAGGGATGAGTTGGGATCAGATCACGTGCGGGTAGCTTGGGGGGTTCAAACCAGAGTGTAGGGCACTAGGGCGACCCCTAGTGGAAAAGAACAGGCTCTGTTCTGGGCACCACACTATGAGACACAACAGCTGGGGCTGGAAGAACGTGTATATAGGGCAATAGGCCAAACTCCTTGGAGGGGTAGATCGAACAAGGCCCAGGGGCCCCAAGTGAAGGGAAGGACACAAGGACCCACTTAAACAAGCTAGTTCAAGCCCAGACCCCAGGGTGAAATCTGGCCAGCCTGCCCCTGACAGACTGAAGGGGAGCCAGGCTCCACTCCTGCACTGGAGCTTGGCAATGCCTCAGGCCCGTGAAGGAGCTGTGCTGATGGGAATCTGAGGAGTGGGGCCACACGCTGAGGCAATAACTAGAGATAAAGCAGGAGGGGAGACTCTAACAGAGGAGGCAGACGTGACAGACAGTGGCTGGCTACATGAGCTGCAGGCCCTGCTGGGCAGCGGCTGGGACACAGCCTAGTCCCAATATGAGCAGAACATTGCTCCTCCACTGTTACCGTGACAGAGCCCGCCGGGGGACGCTCTTCCTTGGCAGCACGAGCCCTTTGATTGGGGTTCTCGAGATGTCCCCTAGCGGACATTCACGGTTTGTACAGCTACAGCCCACTGCAGGACTGAAGAGCTGTCAGCCTTAGGGACCTGCAGCAGTTGTGCAGAGGGCAATAAGAAACAGCGACTAGCTGGGAGGAGTCAGGGATTGAGCCATGCTTGAGGGAAATGGGCAGCTTCCTTAGTTTGACAAGTAAGCAGGGGGGAGCAGCTGGGAGCCTCCTGTTTGGACTAGAGAGTAGCTGAGGCCAAGGGGTGCTGACTTGTGCAGAACACATGGGACGGCGGAGGGGCTGCAATGGAGAACATGCACCAGGTCACGGTTTACAACATGTGTCTTTTATACATCCTGCAGGGCAGGGGGAGGAGAAGCCTGGATGATTGGATGGTTCCCTGAGATCCTCTGGTAAGAGGCATTAGCACGAGCACAGGAGTTTGAGAGCTTCCCTTGCTATCAAGGAAATGCACCAACTCCAATGTCACCTTAACCACCAGAACGGATTGTTTTCTTGGTCACAAGGGAGTGACAGCTGCCTGGGGGCTACACTGAGAGGACACCAACAGCCCAGAGGCAGCATGGAGTTCTTTTAATGAGTAATGGAGAGGTGGAGTCTGAGCCTCAGGGCCCAGTACACGCAGAGAACAAATTACACATCCATTGATCTCGGGAGCAAGAATACAAATCATGATCCGCCTCCCATGGGCCAGCCAATACCCGGCCTGAGCCTTCTGCGGAGGCCTTCAGGAGAGACTAGCTCCCCGGACATCCATACTTGCTCCTATCCACCAGGCAACGGATGGATATAAAACACCGACCTCTGTATTGAGGAGCATGCCTTGGAACCGATCCGAAAGCAAGGATTAAAAAAACAGGAGTCGCCCTGTTAGTGCCTCAGCACTTCATTTCCAACCAATTTAAAAAAAAAAAGAGCTACTAGACTTTGCTGCCAGCCGATGAGCCTGTAACACAGCTGCTCCAGCAGGACTAGAGACCTACTGTGAATAACAGAGGATATGAACTGCGACCTCTCCAAGGAAACAGTGGAGCTGGAGTTCAAGCCTGTTACCAGTTACAATAGCTCAGCAGCAGGGAGTTCTCTGCGGAGGAGAGCAGGCTACCTCCCTGCACACTACCTCCCTTCCCTGTGCTTAAGACTGAGTTAATGAACCTTCTGGACTCTTCCCAAATTCCAGAAGATTGCTACGCAGACACACGTCAGTTATAAATACACCAAGTGAGCTGGGGGCAGGAGGAGGGGGGAGAAAAGGAGAAAGATATCTTACATTCCCAATACTGGAAAGAACAGTTTTGACCCCAAGCAACGTGGAGCTCAGAAAGTCTCATCTGGGCTTATGCCCTGCCATCTTTAAAGCGTTATCAGACGGAATGTTGGCTGGCAAAGGGTCAAATCCCCAGCCAGGAGGAAGAGTTGGCAGCTTGCTGAGAGTCCCCCCATGCTGCAGCGCTGAAGATCTCAGGGTCCAACTCAGGGTGGGGGGGAAAGCAGTTTCACAGGCTCTCACACGTCACTCAAGGCCTGGAGACACCCAAGAGAGAGGAATTCAGTTAATTGTCCAGAGAAGTGACAAACCTGCTTAGACAGGGGCTGGGAAGTGTATTTCTGGGAATGCTCCTTTCACATTACAATGCCACTAGCTCTGGCAATTCCTCTAACATGCTGAGGAAGTCTCCTTTCTGCTGGTGCACCTTTCACAGCCTGGGCTTAGGCCTGACTGGATCAGGGATGGTTCAAAGAGGGTGATGTAAAACATGGACAAATCCTTCAGCAATGCACAATGAACTGCATGCCCATCGTAGACCATCACCACTGCTGTTCTCTAGTCCTCTGGTTTGCCCCAGGATCCACAGCCCACGCCTGCATTACCCAGGCCCTTTGTGTGGCTTCTCTAATGAAGATTGGTCTATTCTAGTGACTCTCAGGGCCCACTGGTGGATCTAAAGCCTCTTCGGGGTTTGATTCAGGTTAGTCCTCTGTAGTAGTCTACTCCTATACATGTGTGTATTGACAAGCTGTGTGTTCAATCACCTCCTGCTACTGGCGTGCCCTGGCTTCACCATGCCTCACCCAGAGCAGCCAGCACACAGATCTCCATGCTGCTAGCTCTGCAGACCTTACAGTCCCACACCAACTCCCATGCTCCCGGGAATTAATCAGGGACCGTCCTTAGCTCGAGGTCAAGCAGGAGCCTTACCCAAGAAGGAGCCGTGTACTTCTAATGAAGGCATGGCACCAGCAGCAGAGCTACAGAACAGCGGGGCGCCCGAGTGGGAACCCTCGGTCCCAGATCAGCGGTTCCACTCCACAGACTGGTGGGTTCTCACCAGCCTTTGGGGGGAGCGAGGGGCTGCAGCCTCACGTACCTTCCGTGCAAACTCAGGCAGGATGAAAGCTGCCTGATGGATGTCAGAGTTGTAGTATTTCAGGTTCATCTTTTCCACTTGCTGCTGCGATAGCTGCTGCATAGGCTCCCGGAAATTTGTGCTCTGCAAAGAGGAAACACAAACACCGAGTGAGTGTACAGAATCGTCTACAGGGGCCCTGTGCCCTGGCTGCTGGAAGCAGACAGTGAGAACGCACAGAAATGGGGATTTTTTTTTATGGCATTTTTCCACCCTGGGATCACAAGCCCTGCATGGCAACAGCCTCTGGAATCTGCAAACCCCGGCTCACGTGACTAGCCCTTTTCCACAGGCCGAAGTCAGCGAGATTAACTCGCACAACTAGGGAACGACTGTGTGAGCCCTGTGCCAACCAAAGCTTTCACACCATGACTGAAGATCAAACCCCTCACTCCGCAGGGCAGAATCCGCACCGGTATTCAGTGCGGCCCTGAGTTTGGTGGGTCTCCACCCGGTTCCCAGCGGATAGCTGCCCTCATCTCAAAAACAGAACCGCCAGAGGCTGTTGAAACTGACCTCCTCCCTCATTCCTTGGTGGGACCCCTCCAGGCCAGGCCTGGGGCTCTTTGATGGGGAGCCTGCACTGCTGCAGCACCTGCTCCGTGGGAGCCGCCCTCCATCTCCCGACCTCTCACACGTGCACAGCAGACACCAGGGCACCTCGTTCCGCTAGCCAGTCAGTTCTGTCCCAGCGACACACGGGCTGGGCAAGCAGGACCGTGGCTGCTAGCCCCTGACTAGCAACGGCCGAGCACAGCACTGACCCGGGGGGGGGCCCTGGTTCCTGGGAAGATGGGTCTAGGTGCCGCATGGAGATCCTTCGGCGTCAGCCAGGGGCACAGCACAGAAGCAGATACTGCACACGAGCAGGCTTCCTGGTCTTTCAGACACTAAGAAGTGGCGGACGCTGCTAATGGAGAAGAGTCTGTTCCGTGTTGCCCTCCCCCCCACGACCCCAGCTCCCTGCAGCCGGCGGTACACCCGACACTCACTGGGTTCTTACTGCACAGCATGAAGCCGATCTGCCCGCTGGGATAGGTAGGGATGGTGCAGTAAGCGTATTCCACCACAGGGAACAGAGACTTGCAGAACTGACGCATCTCCTTAATGAGATCCAGGTGCAGCCACTGGCATTCACCTGTGCAGGTAACAAGGACAGAAGGGAGGTTAGAGCGCTAAAGGTGGCCATTGTCTATTCTGAGCAGAGAGGTTTCAGGTAAAGGCTGGTTTTAAATCTGAAGACTAAGGCCTGGTCTACACCCAAGTCTTACTGGCATAGCTACATGGGGATGGGCTGGGATTTTTTAACACTGGGATACCTTTGCTGGTAAGAGCCCCAGTGTAGACACAGCGCAAAGATTACTGGAAATGCACAGGAAGACTAAGGCCAGACTCAGACACAGCTCTGGGAAGCAAGATTTTTAAACATTAGATACCATACCACAGATCCCAACTTTGGCTTTTTGCTGCCTCTGCCATCTGTGCCCATTTACACGAGATCCAGAACAGCAGGCACAAGGGGACAAGACCCTCAGACCCACATTACCTGTTTGTTATAACCCTCTGTTACAATAGGATCCTGGTACACCCAGCCTCACCTGAACTTCCCTATTTACATAGTTACCTTCAACTCTAGTCTGGGACTTGGGACACCTGGGCTCAATTCCCTGCTTCATCAGACTTCCTGTGACCTTGGGCAAGTCACTTCGCCTCTCTGTGCCTCAGTTGCCCAACTGTACCCTGTCTGGTCTCACCTTGGCAGCAGAGAATCCCATCCTCTCGCAGAGCCGTCTTCATCAGCTGGTAGTAGGATTCTTTGAACAAGCTCTCTGCAGGACCTGGGGGTCGGATGTCACAGAGATGGCTCAGGGTCCATGAAAATCCCTTTGTGCATCTAAGGCATGCCTTTGCTGGGCTCCAGAAGAGACCAGAGCTTTGCTCCGCCTGGGGGTCTAGATACTCAGGTTTGATACCAGGCAAAACTCAATTGTTTTAGAAAAGAAGGTTCTGAATCGCTTTTTAATGTATTGCAAACAAGGACTGGAGGTGAGCTGGGGGTGGGCAGTTTGGATCTGGGGTTCTGATTTGGCCCACCTCCAGCACAGTAGAACCAACCCAATTTTCTCTTTGCTAGTCAGCAAACATAATACTCCTCACAAAAATAAAAATCTCATGATCTCACCCCACTGTGTGGCAGATTAAAAGAAAGAAGATAACATCGGCAAAGGGCACTGAGGTTAGGCTAGTTTGTCTATCAAAATCGGACAGCAGTAGCTGAAGGAACCTCTTGCTAAGGGAATCAGGAGAGGGGAACATCCCCTGAAGCATGTGTCCTCCACCTCTCCACCCCCACAAAAGTGTGATAGTGTTGCAAACGGGAGCAGAAAACAATTAAATGGTAAAACCCAAGGCAACACTGTATACTCTGTCGAAGAGAGGAAAGGTGGTTGAGGACCTAGCTTGGGACCCAGGTTCAATCCAATTCAATACTGCCACAAACTCCTGGTGCGCCCTCAGCAAGTCACTCTGGGGCCAGATTTTTAGAATGATTTCGGTGCCTAATTCCCATTGATTTCCATGGCAGCTAGATGCCCAAATACCTTTAATGTATTCTCCACCCAACAACCGTGAGAGGCACGGAAGCGCTGTTATCCCCGTTTTACAGATGGGTAACCAAGACCCAGCCACGACAGGCCAGATTTTTAAAGACCACGCGGCTCTCAGCTAATATTGTAATGGGGCCAGGGAGTAAGTAAGGAAGGTAGCTAGCTCCCTTAGGATCTCGAGGGGGTGGCAAGGCGCGGAGAGCAGCTCGCTACAGGTAGGAAGAGAGAAGACTGAGGAATCTTACATCACTATAGCTGTCTCCGTGGAGCGTGAAAAATCCACACTCCTGAGAGATGTGGCTATTCCGACCTAACCCAGGTGCACACAGCACTAGGCTGATGGAAGAACTCTTTCATCGAGTTGGCTGCCACGTCTTGGGGAGGTGGATTACCTATACTGACAGGAGAACCCCTCCCGCTGGTGTAGGTAGTGTCTACACGACAGAGTGATGTTGATGCCAGGCAGCTTATGTTGCCCTAACTATGGAAGCATCTACACTAAAATTTTGTTCCCTCCAACGTAATTTCCCGGCTCTGCCGACTTAACTCCACCTCCACAAGAGGCGCAGAGTCACTGTCAATGGAGTTAGGTCGACCCAAAGACCGAAACGTGGACACACAAAAGTGATTTAATGACTGCAGCGGCTGGATGCTGACATAACTTAGGTCAACATGATTTTGTAGTTTAGACATGCCCTTAAATGGCTACAGCTGTGCAGCTGCGGCTCTGCATCTGTAACGATTTACGTGTAGACATAGGGTGAGTAGGCAGGGAGGGTTGGCAATTAGGAGTTCTTTTCAGGCTCCAGGATTAACTAGTTACTAGAAGCGGTAATTAGATCACCTCCCAGGACTGGGGCACAGAGCCCTGAAAAGGGAAGCAAGATGGCTGGCTGGCAGCCTTGCTCCTATGCTGGCAAAGAAACAATTTTCAGATCCATTTTCACCCCTCAGGAGCCAGAGAGGCAAGGAAAGAGATGTTCCAGCAGCTCCATGATTTGCATCTGGAGCCCCACCCAGATCACTTCCCATCAAAGGAACTGAAGTGAAAGGAAGGGAGTGAGTTCTCTGGGCTGGCAGAGAAGATTCTCTCTTTATTCTTCAAAGGAGCCCTGGCCAGCTCTGCACTGCCTCAGTGAGGTGTTTAGAATGGAGAGGATGGGCAGTCTGGAGGCAGGGAGAGCGTGGGTGGATGGGACCCACCCCACCCTCCCCTTTCCTTTGGGTTCTCACCCATGGGGTCGGAGGAGTCTGTGATAATCACATCAAAGGCTTCTTGGTTCTGTTTCATGAACTCAAAGCCGTCCCCGACGTGCAGGGTCAGCTTGGGGCTGGAATAGCCCACCGCCATCCCTGGGAGGTATTTCTTTGATACCTGAATCACATCCTGTAATAGACAGTACAAGCAGGTCAGTACATAGAGTGCCATGCAGCCAAGCTGATCGGTGGTTGAGTCATTTCCTTCCATACCCTCAGCTCAGACCCACTTCACCAGCAGTTTGAGAGCAGTCCGTTTCCAGCATCTTAAGCGAGCACACAACGCTCAGCCCTGTCCTATGGCCCCTGAGTTCAGCAACATTCTTGCACTGTAAGGGCCAAACCCAAAGAGCTTGCAATTTTCAAAGGTGCCCTGAAGAACTGAAAGGATCCGATTACACAAACCTGCCTGCTCCCCTCTCCCCTGGGGATACACCATCTGCAGAGGCAGATCCCAACCAACATGACGATTTTCTTTTAAACCCTAAAATTGCCAATGTGGTTTTCAAGGAAAGACATTCCCATCCCTGCCCTGAGCCCTCCTTTCCCTGTGCAAACTTCCTTTTCTAGGCCTCTCCGCCCCAGGGTGAGGAGAACACCTCATCCCTAGTAGAGGGGCACTTTCTTTCGGGTGAGAAATCACGGTGTATCCCCTAAACACTGGAATCCTTATGGCTGGCAGAGATGTGACAAGACACTAGTGTCAGCTGTTCTGAGCCTCCCTATTCAAACCAAACAGCAGCATCTTTGATTTAGTAGAGAGATTAGGAATAGACTCTGGGCTTAGTTCTCATTCCTCACACAGCTCCTATGTCCCAGCACAACGGTGACAGTTGATGGTACAAACAATACGAACTGACCAGTGGAGGAAGGACAGACCCACCTACCAGCAAAAGGCCCTGTAGAAAGAGACCCCGTTCCTGCATTCAGCAGCAGGACACCAACTCGGCAATGACCTAACAGAGGGACAAGGTCCCTTTCGTTGGAGGATGAGCTGTCCCCGTCAGGGGAAGCAAAAGGGCACTTCACAAAGCGAGAAGAACTTCTCTTCTCTGGAGCTCAGCCTTCAGATCCTGCACCCGGACTGGATTAGCCCCAGCTGTGCACGTGGAAGCAGCAGCAAGAAAGAATCAGGCTGCTGCTTGGAGAGCTGGGGCGGTCACTGCCATGCCAACAGGGCAAGGAACGAAAGCGCCGTCTTCAGGGTCAGCAGCAGCGGACGAAGTCGCAGCACTAAGCTGATATTTCGAAGCTGCTCTCCCACTCACTCTGCAGCCTCACAACCCATTGAAACCAAGGACACAGCAGCATCACCTCCCGCATTACCTACCTCGTCAATTTCACACTGCACCACAGAATCCACAGAAGGGTGCTTGACCACTTCTCGTAACACGCCCCCATCGCCACCACCAATAATTAGCACCTGAGACAGGAAAGAGGCCAAAAACCAGAAGAGTCAGCTTGGTCCAGCCAGGCTGGAAGGGTCATAGCAAGAAAGTCAGCCCTGAAAATCCAGTCAGGATACCTCTACAGCTTTGCCACGGATGCATGCCCCTCCTGTAAGGCAGGGATATTAATGTATCTCCCAAGTTATAAGGGCTGCTTGCGATGTGCTTTGCAGGCCCCCAGCGAAAGTGCTACAGAAGCGTAAAGCGCCGTATTGGCATCGATAGGCCACATGCTTGGCCCTTGGGTTCAATCTGTAAAAACGCGAACTAGGACAATTGTCCTTTAAGCTCGACTCCTAAAACCGTTGGCACAAGCGACCCGGCCACGGGCCATGGACTACCTTGCGGGGATCCGGGTGGCTGCAGAGAGGTAGGTTGGCGATCATCTCCTGGTAGGAGAACTCATCTCTCTCCGTGCACTGGATCACCCCGTCCAGCACCAGCACGTTGCCGTAGGTCTTGCTGCCAAGGCAAGAGAAACGAAGGGGCCTCAGGGCAGCGCCCTCGGAGCGGCAGCCGGTCCCTCCCCGGCGCCACGCTGCCTCCGTCCCCCACGAAGCGTGGGGCCGGCCCCCCTCCCCGGCGCCTGGGGTGGGTGCAAAGAATCGCCCCCTCCCCGACTCCCTGGCCGCCGGTGCCCAGGTCCCGGGTGCGGCCCCGGGGCAGGGCTGGGATCCACCTGCCGGCACCCCGCGGGGAAGGCGGCCCCGGTCCAGACCCCAGGGCGGGGGCAGGCTGCCCGCCGGGCCCCGGGATCGCGGATCCCCCCCCGCCCCGCGCCGGGCCCCGGGATCGCGGATCCCCCCCCGCCGGCGGTGAGGAAGCGGAGCCGGGTCCCCGAGCGGCAGCGGCTGCTCCACTGCGGTGACAGCCGGTCGGGCCCGGCCCCCGTCCCGGGAGAGGTGGTGGGGAGGCGGGTCACCCCGTCCAGCCCGCTCCCCGCCCGGCCCCCGGCCCCCCGACCCCCGGCACCTCCGGAAGACCAGGATCTCCTGGTAGCGGGAGCGCTGCTGGTGCAGCAGCTCCTCCACCTGCAGCGACAGGGCCTGGCCGGGCCAGAGGCTGCAGGTCTCCCGGAACCAGCCCTCGCGGATGGCCCCGGCCGCCGCCCCGGGCTCCATCCCGGCCGGGCCCCACAGGCCGCGCCAGCCACAGCAGCGCAGCCACCTGCCGCCCGCCCGCCGCAGCCTAACCTGATAGTGCGCGGGGGGCGGGGACGGGGCGGGGACCGGCAGCCAGTCGGGACCAAGCGCCCGCCCCTTTCGTGACCTTGAAGGTTGCTATTGGTTCGCTTTCTCAGCGCGCAGCCTCTATTGGTGGCTCTAGCCGGTGAGTCTGGCGGTACAGCGAATAGAGCTAGCAGGCTAGTGTGGCCGGCTCCACGGGGGCCACGTGGGGGTTACGGACGGGAAAGAGACCCTGACCCTGCACAGCAGAAAACGGGGGAGGGGATGTGCCCCCCCCACCGCCGTGTGTGTATCGGGGGGGCAGCGACCCCCCCCCCGGGTGTGGGGGGAAAGCGATCCCCCCCCCGGGTGTGGGTGTGTGGGGAAAGTGATCTCTCCCCCCCCGGGTGTGGGGGGAATTGCTCCTCCCCCCCACAGGGTGTGGGTGTGTGGGGAAAGTGATCTCCCCCCACCCCCAAGGGTGTGGGTGGGGGCAGCGGATGGGGATGTGTCCCCCTGCCCAGTGTGTGGGGTTTGACCAGCTCTGGGTGGACGGATGTGTGATCCTCCCATTTCACTGTAGGGCTATGGCTAGGGGGTAGATGGGGATGTGACCCAGTCTGCTCCATGTGCGACTACGGGGCAGTTGGGCTTGTGACAGAGGGGCCAATGGGGCCTATGCACCTAGAGGGATGGGGGTGCAGGACCCCTCCCTGCAGAAGAGGAAACTGACATTTTGAACATATGACCTTCTCTCCCCCAGCTAGTAAAGTCATAGAATATCAGGGTTGGAAGGGACCTCAGGATGTTATCTAGTCCAACCCCCTGCTCAAAGCAGGGCCAGTCCCCAATTTTTGCCCCAGATCCCTAAATGGCCCCCTCAAGGATTGAACTCACAACCCTGGGTTTAGCAGGCCAATGCTCAAACCACTGAGCAGCTGATTCCATCCTTTCTCCCTGCACCACAGGGGAGCTCCTTGGAGCTGAGTGCATATCCTCTTTCTATTTTCTAATTCAAACAAAATAATAAGGGAGGAGGGAGAAAGACATGAGCCCAGGGAAAGGACATATGGATAGTAGCTCCCTGTATGATGCCACTCCTGAATGAGAGAAATTGCAAGTCATTTTTCTTTCATTTTTATTGATTTTTAGCACTGTTTATCAAAAGTGTGAAATATTCACAAATACTGTTTTACACTATTGTACACAGAGGGATTAACATATTTAGGTGTACAACAGAAATATCAGTGAGTCTGGTGTGGTTGCATTAGTGAAGACAAGAGATTTATACAAAGTAACCCAAAATAAGAGCAGATAAAATCCTATCCCTGCACACCTTTGCGTGTTCTGTACATGGCCCAGATATACTATTTTAGGAACGTTGTAGTAGTTTGAAAAAGATTAGTGGGACATCATCTTTCTCCTAGCATCTGTGAAAGGAGGCACCTGGTTCTACAGGAGTGCATGTATATAGCAGAAAGGAGGAAAAAATATTATTCCCTTTCTAATAAACTTCTAGACCTAAAATGTCACGTTTTTAAAAGCCAGCATCTGTTGGCAGGAATAGAAGCTTTTACTAGGTTCCACTGGGAATAAGCATTCTCTCTTTCCTAATGGTGTAGAGTTCCTGTCATCGCCCTGCAGGATACTGGAATAGAGTGGAACTTAAACCTAAGACAGTTTTAGATCTGGAGAAGTTACTACTTGCTCAGGCCTGACTATTACTCATCTTTGGCCTCTGGCCTTTCAGAGGCATAGGGATGTATTACTTAAGAGTCAAGATGAAATGAGGTATACACATCTTTAGAAGAATAGTTAAATACCATCAATTGCAAAAGTTGAGTATAACCCACTCTATATTCCCCACTGATTAGAGCCATACAATGACCATGAAAGCTCCACCATACAATCTGGCTACTTAAATGGCTTTCTGTTCATATCCACTAACACATCACTGATCTCTCTACTTTCTCTAAGGCATGTGTGAACACAGGACTGACACTACAATATTGCTGAATAAAATATTTAACTAACTGCAAGGTAAGAATAACTCCAAGGTGTTTAACATCTTGCTACGTGCTTAGTTTGAGATCTCAGGGCACTGTTACATTCAACAGTACAATCCACGCTCTATGACTAGAACGGATATTGGAAGAGCTTTTAATGTATACAGGATATCCAGAATGCCTCCCCCCACAAATAGTTGCAAAACTGAGCCCTCTATTTTAAAGTGTTACTTACAGTGAGTAGTACTTATTCATGTGAGCAGTCCTATAAAAAAAAGTCTACTCATGTAAGTGCTATTCAACATTAGAAGGACTGCAGAATCAGATTCTTTATCAAGAATACTGTACCTGAGAGCAGAACCACTAAGGGACAATGCAAACACCACTTCCATACAATAATATTTAAAGTTACTGGTGTATGTTTATTTTCTAGTGCTTTCTGTAAAGCAATTAGATATTTTAGTAAAGCAACTTTCAATCATAATTCAATATGAAAAATGATGGGTATATTACGGATCTGAGGTGCCGATTTATACAAGGGGCATTAAAGGATGTCTGTTCTTTTTACTAAAGTACCAAGTGACTTCTAAGCAGCCAAGCATTACACTTTTATGTTAGTCGATTACTGTACAGTAAGTAACATATGGGTTAAGATACTAATAAATGACAACTGATTTTGGGTGCCCATCTACACACATCTGAAAGGGGCCTGAGTTTCAGAAAGTGCTCAGCACCTATCCTCTGACAATTAGGTCCTGTGCACCTGTGACCCCCAAGAACTGAGGCAAACCAAAATCACTGGTCACTTTTGAAAAATCTTAGCTGGATTTTTAAAAACGGATTAGATGCTATGAGAGTATATTATTGTGCCTAGGGGTACATCCAGAAATAGTACAAGACACATGGCACATATTTTCAAGAGCAGACCTTAGGAAAACCCCCCACAAGAATTATACTAAGAAGTTATCAAAACTGGTTTTTAAGCAAAAAGGTTTCCTTGGCTGTTGGTAGAAAAAAAAAAATCCCCGCAACATAAAAGTGTAGCATGAGGACTGCATCTGAATTATAGCTATAATCTCACTTAGGTGGACAAAACATGCATACCTTTGCCAGTCATATTCATTAAGGGCATTTTTAAAACCTATGACAAACCTCAATTCAAAATGGGGGAAAAAAATCAAGATGAAAATTAAGCCAACCTTTGAAAATGTTACACTGCACATACTTCTAAAATGAGGAAAAGGAGCCCATAGAAACCAGAAGATTATTTAATCCCCACAGTCAAAGGGTCTTTCACTAGATTCACAGATACATCAATTAAAAAAGTAGCAGAGGTGGCAAAGCTGAAAGGGAATTGCAACTGGCAGCAAACGTGGAGTGGGCTGTGGAATGGCACATGTTCACAAAGAACACTGCTGTTCAATTGCCTCTCTTCAAAGACATTCTGCAGGTGTAATATGCAGCCGTGCAAATGGCTTTCCTGAGCAGGAACGGACCCAGCTCTGCCACTCTCAGATGTAATTTGCCTGACACTATTCATGGCAAAAGACTCCCAAATGAACAAAACCCAGCACACACACTTCGCTAATTTTTTTTGTGAAATAAAGTTCTCAGATTGGTAGCCTCCGAAAACAGAAAGGACCTTTTGGCATTCTCCCACTTGCTGCTTGTCACCAGGCCTATTTTAACAGATTAGGCTCAAACAGGAGGATTAAAAAACAGAGCAGCATTATGCAGTGATGCAGGTCTGAGAAAAAAAAAAAAAAAAAAAAAAAGGACAAGGACAATAGGAGAGGGAGCAGCACCCAGGGGTCAGAGCAGATAACCAGGAGCCCAGAGTTCTAGTATCTGCTCTGCCACTAACTCAGTGTATGACTTTGCCAAGTCATTTCAATTTGGTGCTTCTTCATCTGCAAAATGGGGATACCGCTTATCTGCCTCACAGTGGCATTAACAAGCCTTCATTTGTCAACACGTGGCACAAGCTTTGAGATTCTCAGACATTAAAGTACAGAGTATCACAGAAGCGAGCAATGTCAAATAGATCCCTTCAGTCTTCTCCAGTTGTGTTTTAACCTTCAACCTATTTAATGGCTTTCAGTCCTTGTGTTCATTTCTCTAACAGTCAAGCAAAGCAGTAACTGTTGGTTTTCATTCAGTTCAGAAGTACCTGTGCTCTTCTCTTATAATTTCAGTGCTTATTACTGCTTGGGAAGCAAATGCATTTTCTACATTACCGTTGCTTGCAAAACAAACGGGCAGTTTGGCCTCATAGGGACAGTCTGGCTCTAGTTCCTTTGCTGTTATATTTGTTTAGGATTTATTCCCCTATACCTAGTTCAAGTCACAAATATTTGCACATTTGTTGAATCTCTTGATTTCTGTGCTGGCTTTGGAAATACGAACCAGGTTAATCCTACATCCAACTGACATGTCGAATTCTGCTCTTCCAGGTTCAGCCTTACTCTGCATTTGAGGACACCAAATACATTTTCCAACCATTTTTGAAAGTGTAAATATAATAAAGGCCAAAGACAAAACAATTAAAATTGGTTCTCCCCTTTGGAAAAAGCATTTTAATTATTTTTAAAAGATTTCTGTACAAAAAACTGCAGCAGTGATTGATATTTGCCCTTCCACAGCTTGACAGAGACTTTTTGTTCATTGGCAGTTCCCACAGGATCTCTTACAAACACTATCTTTTTGGCCAGCTGTGCCTGGAGCCCCTGCAAAAACAGTTACAGAAAGAATTTAAAATAGCTTTGGTTCGAAGTTCACTCGCGATTTAAAGCCTATGAAATGTTTGCAAGGCTGTATTGAGATGGTGGTGAAACAACCTCTCGCGCTATCCCCAACTCAACAGAGAATCAAAGTAATGTTGCTCTTCTGCAGCTACAGGGGATTTATGGGCCACAATGCTGCCCCCCTCTGTCCACCTCTCCCAGAAGAGTTATGCCTGGGAACTGCAAACTAAGTATCTTGGGAATTAGCCTCTACGGAATTCTCACGTGAGCCGACACCATTGCTTTCCTTTCTAACTTGCTGGTTAGACGTGTGCTCCCTCCATACAGCCTGACCTTTGGTCCAGGGCTGCATCTCCTATAAGACTACCACTGTGAGCTCAGGATTTCAGACCCTCTACTATGGTTGTCTTTATTCACATTAATCTTGGACTAGATTTCTCCGATGCTGATGTCAATGGACACCTGTAGGTGTTGTGCAGCTCTCATGCTAAGCGTGTCCAGATACTGCTGTGTGGACTAGTATAATAGTGGCTTTGCCTATGACTCCAGGGCACTTGAGTGGGGAACACTCCATCACTTTGCAGAGAACCGTTCAACTACATACCGATCACTTTTCCCAGCCAGGTAGGACATGCTTTTATTTCCAGCTGGGTGTTGAAGTTTGTTGGCTCCGGAGAATTTCTATATGAAAGGAAAAATGACCCAACAAAATATATTTCACGTGATACTTCTACTTGTCTCCAACCCTGTCTTGTCCACCATACCTTCAAGGAACACTTTCTGCTCATTTAAGTTGTGAGTTTTGGAGTACAACATATTCTCTCATTCACCTGAAATGAGTATTCCTGACTAGGAGCTTCTGCTTGACATTTCTGTCTACAGATTCCATTGAGATTAAATTTCTACAATTCAAGAGGTTAGTAGAGAGGGATCCTGAACAGAACCCATCCCCTTTTCTTCTCTCTGATTCATCCCCACCACTGTGCTTCACTTTATTCTGCATCTCATCTCTCTCTGTGGAACGAGTCTGGACTGGCATTGAAGTAGCTGCACAGGAAGCTGCATTTCCCAGTGTCACATGTAAACTGATTACCTGTTAAACTCTACACATAGTTTTAATGATCTGAAAGAGAAGCTTGTGGGTACCATCTGCACATCAGTCAGAGTGGCAGGAGGAGGATGCACATTGGAAGAGGGCTTGTAACAAGCCTTATGGATTAGTGATTGAAAGTCTCATCTCAGCATCAAGTGGCTATTAGGGGAGGTTTGGCATGTCTAGGGCCACCTCATATCACCTTTATTTCTGTTCCTCATTTCCGAGTGTTCCCTTACCTTGCCTGTGTGGGCCTGCTTGGCTGGATCAAACTGGGATGACTGCTTGGATTTGCCGTTTCCTGAGACAGACACGGAGTGGAGAATAATTGCTATTAGAAAGGTTCTTTTAAATGAACAGTAAATTCACACCAATAGTAAGTGCTCTTTGGCTGTAATGAAATATACAGCGCTGTCTTTCCCTCACTATGAAACAGAGTGTACTGCTGAGGAGAGAATAAGCTTTTAAATGGATCCTCATTACACCTGATTCAAGTCTCTCCTATTTTCTACTGCTGCAGGGTTTAATGAAATACATTACTCTATTGTGCAGGAAAAGGAGCCACTGCCTTTGGTATTTCCAAGAACATTTCAACTGGTTTTCTAATTATATGGATGGATGGTGAGCAATCCACTTCACCAGGCTGATTCCTTTAAATCGTTCCCAATTCTTCCATTAGTACAGGGCAAAGACATTACTGTTTGGACATCAGAGCTCTACGAACCCACACAGCCTTTCCATGGCTCAGCCAGGCAATAGTCTCCACAGCCTGCAGCCTCGTAGGTGGGGAGTCCAGTTCTTACCAGCAAACACTTTGAAGTTAGACTTGCTGTAATCAAAGGGGGTGAACTGCTTTGGCATTTCCTGCTCCTCTGGCTGCTGGGAGGCTTTTGGCCGTTTCTTCTCTTGTTTTGGTGTCTCTGTTCCTGGTTCACTGGTGATTCTCTCCCTCTTCTTGCTGGCCTTTTCCTGCTGTAAAAGCAACACACCCCAGGAAGGAAATGCAATAACCTCTCTGCCTGGTCACACTGGGTTCAGATGGCAGCTGCCATGGATACCATAATGGGGATTGAGGGAAACGTTGTTTGTGTTCTGGGATCCAAAGTCTAAGCTGCCTTGCTCCCATAGCAGAGACTTCTCAGATTAGAAATCTGACAATCACAAGAATAGAGGCCTGAAGCTGTTGTTGCTCTATGTACACATTTCAGGGGGAACCGAGAAAGAGGAAGACAGCGATAAGGCAATGGCAAGTATTCTCTAGGATAGAGGAGAGTTGAAACTGGAGTAGGGCGAGGCCCAGCACAGATTCATTGAGGTCTGAAACAAGGCCTGTTGCTGTGTATAAGGTCAGAAGCACAGGAAAGATTCAATCCATAGATTCAGAGGGCCTGAGAGATGTTAAGTGCCCTGGATTGAGGGCAGAGAGTTTATATTTGTGAAGGCTAAAGGGGTAGCTTTAGAGATACTTGTTTTGTCCTACTCTGAAACCTGTTTTGTCCTTCACATTCAAACATTTTTACATACCACAGCTTGCTGACGGACTGAGACAATATTTTCTGCTGTTGCTTTGCACTCCTTCTGCACCTGTTCGCGAGCGGCTGTGAAAAGAACAAAACAGCGCATGAGATTCATCCAAGAGACATGCAAAATCGCTCTCAAGAAAGAATGAGGAGCTTGCTTTGCAATGGCAATCCTCTTACCCCAGATGCCACATATAGACAATCTTCATGACGTGAACCTCATTCATCAGAAAACTCTTGACCTAAAAAGGGGTCATGTCCCCCAGACTATGATAGTACAGGACCATACCATATCTAGATTATGGGGAAGCCATCTGGCCGATTCCTCAGTAGTCTGTTGGGTGGTGGGGAATGGTTTATTTCAACTCTCACTCCACCCTAGCTCTAGCCACCTCTTCCTGAAACACTCCCACCTGCTGAATAATTGAGGGCATCAATCAGCAAACTAAGGCATCTCGCAGGGCTGACTCCCTAGAAAAGGGTTTTGGGTAACCCCAAGACGACCGACTAATCACTGTTCTGACAAAGCCTTATTCCTCAGGTAGAGAAGGTGCTTAACAAAAATGTAAAGAGTTAAGGGTTTTTTGGTAATAGCTGTGCAGATTAATGTGCCAGCCTTTAAAAACTGGATACCTGCATTCTTTGTGGCAGGGGTTACAGAGGAAGTGAATTTAGAGGATTCAGCCTGGAATACACACAATTAAGCACTATTTGCAGTCTCTGGTCAGTGAATGGCTAATACACAAACAAAAGGGATACTGCATGTTCGCACAGAAACACACTGGGAGAGCTCTGTGTGTGGAAGTTTCAAAGCACTAGTCTACAGTGGGCCTTGTTCTACTGACTATATTAGTCCCTCAGTTTCAAACAGCAGTATGTTTTAGCTCATTACAAATATACAAGGATTAGACAGAGGAAAGTGGTGGCCTGCCATGCTGAAAGGAGACTTTCTAGTTAAAAACTATGGGTTATGATGATGGTAGTTTTAATGGAAGTACTCTGAACTACCAAGCAATCAGATCTGCATCTGATTTCCAGTCCTGATCTTTTGCTCCCTGTAAAGGTAAGGAGTCCTATGGGTGTACTGCTGGTAAGGAAGGAAGGGAGAGGTAGACCTCACGTCATTCACTGCAAACCACCCAAAGTCAGCTAAAATTGGTTTGACCGGCTCTGAAAGGACTCTTGCTCAGAGTGTCTTGATTGAAAAGGCTGTAGTTAAGATGCAGGGCCTGGATAGTGGTGTTACAGGGAAAGGGACATTCAGGGGTTTGGAAGATCCACCTTCCTCCCCCAGCCCTCTCCTCAGTCTCAGTCCAAAAAAAGTGGGTGTTACCTCTCTGCTGTACTGCTTTCTTTTTGGCTTCTTCTTTTGCCTCCTTCTGCAGCTGTGCCTGACTCACCAACTTCCACCGATTGCTGATCTACATCAAAAGAAAATCAGCCAGGATCACTCACTCTGAAGTCAGACAGAATGGGGGAGGAGTTTACAGACCTGCACCAGCATTCATTTTGGAGTACAGAACACCAAATTTGACTACACTGGAGATGACTTTTTTATTTTGTAGAGAGTCTTGAGCCACATGAATTAGCACCAAAAGATCCAGGCCAGGTATGGTGTCTCCTTTTAATTCAATGTTTTGCAATGTGGGAGATATGAGTGGGCATTTCCCTTGTTCTTTGGAGGAGAGGAATGCTATAGAAGTCTGAAAATGTCTCCCCTTTTCTGAGATGAAAGGGAAGCAAAACGGAAAAAAATAAATCCAAGTAATCTCATGCCCTCAGAAACTTCCAAAAGAAACCCGGAATTCATTTGTTGTCACCTGGTTCTTTCACAAGGAGCTGAGCAGTTTTCAGAAAATTTGGCCAGTAGACACTCACTTCATAAATTTTTGATGATGGGTCAAACTTTGCTGATTGTGAGATGTGGGCAGGGTTCTGTTCTGAAGGCAGATACTAGAAAAAGGAAAAGAAAAATGTCTTTAAAACACAGCATGCTACAGGGTGCAGACAGCATAAATTACAGTGGAAGTCACAGACAGCTGAGATGCACACTTAATAGGTGCTAACTGAAAAAAAGGTCAAATTTAACATCAATTCTACAGAAAGTTAATGGTTCAAAAGAACGTCAGCTCACCCCTGTCCAAAATTACAAAACTTGAGGCCAATAGAAATATTTCTATTAAAAGTAAATCCAATGGAAACACTTTTTGATAACATTATCCTCCAGTTTGCAAGTCCAAACACACTGATAAAATACATTTTAGGACATGGCAAACCAGAAATGAAATAGATTCAAATCAAGAGCGAACCAACTTGTTTATTTTCATCTTCAAGCTGAGAGATGTAAAATACAGTCAAAGATGAAAAACTAGATTTAAAAAATGGTTTTAATTAAAGGTATCTAACAAAAGTTAAGAATTTTAAAAAATCATGATTTTTTTAACCTGTTGAAGTGCCTCCCTAACATCCATTTCTGTACAAGTTTCAAAACCAAATCCCATGGTTTTCCTTGCAAAATACATCTAGCATATAACCCTGTGATTCCAGTAAATGAGCAGTAGCTGTCATGCTAGGCTCTACTAACCCTGCCTTGTGAAAATTCCTGCTCTTATGGGACCCACTATATTGCTCAGTTTACCAGCTGTCATTACAAAATATATACAGTGCCCTTTACCATTCTGAACGGATTTTCAAAGGACTCCATTATGCGTTGAGCCTTCTGCTGTGCTACTGTTAAGTTCTTCTCATTCCCTTCATCCACATCAGGCTCCTTAAGGAATGCAGAAAAACCATTAGCATATAAAATACATAAGTTACATACAGACTGTATATAGACAATAGGTCCAGCATTGTTTGAAACACATGATGTGTGACCTGAGGCTTTTAAGGGCTAGTAGAGTTAGTAAAAGCCAAAAGACATTTACGACATCCCCTAGTGCCAAAGCTGATACATCATCAACTAGGCTTTGTTTACTTGTGTGTGTGGGGGTGGGGAGGAGAGAGAGGAGAGAGATGGAGGGAAGTGAGATAGGGAACTGAGGCAGTACTGAATTTTACTTCTCTACTTGACAAGCCCAGAAAGTTCTGTTCTGTAATAGTACCCATTTCACACCTGCTGCTTGTTTTAGTAGTAGGTGAATTTTCAGTTGTATTTCTGGGCTCCTCGGGTTATCATCATATCATTTCCTAATTCACCTAAAGGCCCAGTATGGGCAGTGACTCTGGGACTGTAAGAAGAGCTAATGCACTTGCCAGCTTCCTACTTGCTGAACACCTGACAGGGAGCACAGCAGTATCTCCATGAATATCCTATTCCTCTGCAGCTACCCTAAGGCCAACCCCTTCATATTACTGGAGCTTACACTGAATATACTGATGGTTGCAGTAGCAACAAGACATGTGGAATTAGGTAATACCCTTGTGCTGTCCATCTCCCCATCGCTGTCTGAAAAGAGGCTCCCACATTCCAGAACTGGTGCAGGTTCTGCAGAGAAAGGAAAAAGTTTCTGGTTTTGAACACTCCATTCCTACTGGATTTGTGTTCTGCTATGATCTCCCTGGCTCCACAAATGAGCTTCCACTGAAGGTGATATGCTTATTTTAAGGTGTCAAAAAAACCCAAAAAACACTACTTGAATTTTTTCCATATTAGCAGAAGTCAGAGGCTATCTCCCATCCTTCCCAAATTACCTAAGGCTGAGAGGTTCTGAATATCATCCAGAGGAACACGAGAATTGTCATGAGGTCCAAACAAATGATTCTCCAGCCTCTGCAAACAAATTCAAATTACATATGTGATCAATACAGAACCTTGCTCTGAGATGCTTTAGGGGAATTTACAGAGTGGAAAATGACATGCTAATCACAATTAAAATGTATGGGTGATATTCTAAGGCTAAGTATTTCTAATATAGCTCATCTGCAATTGCACAGTGAATCTGACTCCAAAGGGATGGCTGTGCAAATGGCTACTGGCTAGCAAGAATGCTTTGCTTCGTAGACACAAGGTAGATAACTGGGACAGCTGTAGTAATTCATCTGAAATGTTCCTTCTTAAAAATCAGTCAATACAGATTATAACAAACATACACAAAACTTTGTCCAGCAACTGTAGTGTTTACTGATGGAAGACTTATTTACTATAGTCTTGTTTGGAGCTTTTAAAATATTGACTCATGACTGGTACTTTTACAAGCATTATAGCACAAGGATAAAACTGGGTTAACAGAGGGACATGTTTGTCAAATGGAAAAAGAACTAGTTAGTGGACTAGTTAGAATAAAATTACAGTCTTCATGCTTCAAGATACGGACCTCTGCTATGGCAGTTTCTACAAGTTTAGGGTTTAACACATTAGCATGCCAAGCAGATACAGATAGTACCTCTGGGTTGAGCAGAGACCCTTTCTTCTTCACCGTGGTTGCAGTTTCAGACTAAGAGGAGAAAAATAAATAAGAGAATTACTAATGGTTAACTTTGAAGCATCTAGCCCAGCAGACACAAGCTTCCTCTTATCAATATTTTCAATGCAGCTAGCAGAAGAACAGTTCTACATTTCCCTCCCAGGGGTGTGTGTCTGTGTGAGGATAGATAAAATTATGACGCTGTTCACATAGCAAGGCTGTGTTCGTGCTCACGAATGGCTTAATTTCACTGTAGGAGGATGCACTCCACTGTAGTAACAGCAGAAGTGTGCTGACCTATATTAAGCCTCATTCCAAGCCTCTAGGTTGCGTGTATGTTTCTGCTTTGCCCGTTGTGTGGGATTTGTCACTGGTGATTTCTTATGTGCATCCAACAAGCTCTTATTCCCTTTGTAGGTAAATGTGATGTGTGCATAAAGGCAGAATAGAGTTATACCCAGAAACCTCGAAGTTGATTGCTTTGCTCAATAGTGAATATTTCTACCTGGTTACTCCTCAAGTTCCCTTAAGGGCCTGAACTGCTTTGAAGTCTGCAGTGAGATTTCATTACAGGGGTAGGAAGAAATGCCTACAGGAAGTGCTTCTGTCTGTATTATAGCATACTGTACAGTACTCAGGCTTCAAAGTGAGGTTACTGTCTGTCTCACACACAAATGGCAACCCCGGCAGCAGTCTTGTACTATAGCCTTGCATGTAGGCTATTTCTAGATTTTAATACCTATGAGATCAACAGGAACCTCTGGAGGACAAGGTGCAAGAGATATTCCACAATAAGTCCACATCTTTTGGGTTTTGTTATGTGTTGGTAGAAGATCTTTGTACCTTGAGCAGAGGCATCTCTCGGGCCTGTTGGATGAGAAGATGCATTTCGTTGATCTGTTGGCGGACTAGTGGTGGGATCGGGTTGCAACAAGCAATTATGCCCTGGGGTTCTCTAAAGACATAACAAATAAAACCAGTTTGCTGTATTCTCAGCTGATAAATCAAACATCCACATGCAAAGAAGAGTCAACCACATGTAATCAGAGGCCCTCGCTTCACTGAATAAGGCAAATCAGATTAGTCATCACTGTTTATCCAGTACAACTACAAATGTGTCAATACCACATTTGGGCACATAAGGAAAGCCCATTAGCTCAGCACCCCCGTGTTCTTTCTGCATCCAGCTTTAATTTCTCTCCTTATCCAATATATATTTTTCTTATAGCAGGAGTGTAAAGGGTTTTGAAATCACAGATGCAGTTTTATCTCCTTTCAAGCGTGGATGGAAAATACCAAGTCCTCCAAAAAAATCTTGTTTACAGGAGAATGTCGTGGGCGACATGAGAGCGGTCTGGCACCTACACATTTTCCTTTGAAAACTAAATCAATACCTAGGTGTTAGTGAAATTAATCTCCTCCTAGCGTACTGGTGGAGAGCTCAGAAAGAAGGGAGATGCAATGACTGGCAGCAGTGAGACCACGTTTTGCATTAGTAGGCTGTGTATTCCTGACATAAAGACACATGTATAAAGATATCTGGCTTATGCTAGAAGAGCTTAGCATCTTAATTCTTCTGTGCACTGAATTTCTCTGCTTTGAAGAACTAAAGGTAAAAGCAATGCTAATTACTGGGAGTAACAAGCTAACTGCAGAAGTAAGTAAAACACACACGTAAGAGGATAGCCCATCTGACTGATGGACCTGGGATCAACTTGGAGGACAAGGAAATGACATTCAGAGTTGTACAAAAACAGATAAAAAAACAGAAGGCACGAATACATACTTGGGCAGCTCCTCTGCTATCTTCAGTAGCATATGGTTTGGCAGCACATACCTGCAACATAAAGAGCAGGAGCACTGATATCATGGTAATTGTGTTAATGTTAATCAAACCTATTTAAAGAGAAATTTCATGGGGGGACGACGACCCCATGTATCATTCTGCACCGGATCCAAGTTCTTAAGCATTGGGGTCAGTTAAGGAGAAATAAATCAGGACTGATCTAGAAAACCATAGAGGCAAACCCCACACCAATGTGATTTCTGATCTGAGATGTATGGGGTCAGAGGAACAGATGGGAGGAAGTGGTGCCACTGAAGTACTGCGCCTTTCACTGGACAGTGTCTTAGATACACAGGAAGCACCCAAATCAACCACTCTCAGCAGACCTAGTGTTTCTTTCAACGAGCTGTACCGCTCTGCGGAGATCCATTCAACGAGCTGTATTGCTCCACAGAGATCCATTTCAAACTGTGTCTAATGAACGACTTCCTACCCTGTACTCTCATCCTCTTGGCGTGCCATCTTGTCCCTCCAGGCAAATAGCAATTTAAAAGCTGTTAGCTGCTGCGTGTTGAGATGCTTTTTCTGCCTCCTGTAGAGCTCAAGGTAGGAGTCCTCTGAGAAGACAGGTTTGATGTATTTCTGAACAGGAAGAATTTGAGAGATTGGGGATCAATATCAAACAGAGTCATGTACCGATTCCCTTGGGCACTTCCCAGGCTGTGTTCTCTCTGGCACAGAGAATTAAGCACACAAGAGAGGACTGGATGGTTTGCAACAGCGGCTCAGGAATTCAGGACTGAGGAGCCCCTTGAGGGTTTTATCTTAAGCATGAGGGGCTGACAACTGTTTCTGTTTTAGTTCCAGCCACACTCATTTTTTCATTTTAATTTGAATACACGAGGCAAGAAAATTTCCAAGTCCAAGAGCAGCCACAGACATACCAGATCTTTAAGTCTTGGTAGATTAGAAAACCACCCACCTCTTGGTCTCACTATGACAAATATACACTGCCAAGTGAAAACTTAAGTTACAGTGTGCTCCAATATCTCACGCTTTTATTAGCGATATCCAAAGAAATGTGAGTAAATATCAACTCACTTGAAAAGTTTCAGCCTTAACACCTGCAGGTTGATGTGGACCAGCAGCAGCGGTTTTGAAGACAACAAAAAGGTCTAGGATATCTAGAGCAGGGGTTCTCAACCTCTCTTTCTGAGACACCTCCCCTCCCCTCCCCCCCAATATGTGATAAAAACTCCACGGCCCACTTGTCCACGATAACTGGTTTTCTGCACAAAAAAGCCAGGGCTGGCATTAGGGGGTAGCAAGCAGGGCAACTGCCTGGGCCCCCCGGGAAGCTACTTTGCTCAGGCTTTGGCTTCAGCCCCGGATGTTGGTTCTCAGGGCTCCTGGCTTCAACCCATGCTTCGGCTTTCTGCCCTGGACCCTAGCAAGTCTAACGCTGGCCTTGATTGGCGGACCCCCTGAAACCTGCGTGTGGCCCCCCAGGGGGCCCTGGATCCCTGGTTGAGAACCACTGATCTAGAGGTCCCTTAGCTAGTGGAAAAGCCCACACTAGGTGGGAATGGGGAGAGAGTAAGCCTATTTCCAGATATACATACTGAAAATTAGGGATTCTGCCAGAAGGTAGGGAATGCGCCAGGCACACCTTTGGGTGCTTCCCATCCTAGACAGTCTGTATTCTGACTCAGATAATTGGTCCCCAGGTGAAGATTTACCTTCAGGCAGATGTCCCTGCTGCGCTGCCACACCACCTGCACCTGAGTGGGCTGTCTGTTTCCTCTTTCCCACAGTGCCTCTCTCACTTTATCATAAATGTAGAGCAGGTAGTGAGTGTCGTCTCGGGCATACTGGATCATTTCCTCTGGCAAAGGGCTGGAAGCAGAGAACTATCACTGTTGCACAAATGCATTTTAGTAGCCCATCCATCATCCTTGCAGTGCCCTCTGCCACAGCACGTAAAGATAAGCTACATCTGGGTCCACCCCCAAGAACAAATCCAGGATTCCTCTCACCAGAATCTCATTTGTGGGCACCACTACGATGATTTTCTCCATCTGACCTCTTGTCTATATCTGGGAGACCAGGATCCCCAGGGGAGCCACTCAATCAGATGGCAGGGGGTACCTAGTATAGTAATGTGGCTACCACTGTGTGCCTGCACAGCCTACATACCACACCTGGGCTCTTCGTGGGCCGGGGAGATTGCGCTGCAGAGATCGCTCTCAAACTCAGTCCCTGTACTGATTTACACAGCATTTTTGTCTGGGAGTTAGAATTTTTTAATGGTGCATCTGTTACAACAGAACTACACCTTTACAAGGCTAGGCTGAGCAATGCAGAGAAGGTGGCAGCTTTTGTCGTAACATTACCCTGTAGTTATGCTCTGTTCCTATTGTGTTAAGTCAGCTTCCAAATGTCTTTTGTGTCGCTGACTTTAAAAAACCACATATATTACAGCATTTGGAGAGAGCTTAGTGCTCAACAAAATAAGGGGCTGAAATAGACAGCCAAGCACAGCGTACCCGTAGGCAGGTGCTGTGCATACTAATTCCACAAATCTGCTAATGCATTTCAGCTCTGTTTTGAAGCCCGTCCCTTTTATTCCAGTTCACCACCACCACAGTATTAACCAAAAATCCCAGTGAGCTATGTGGTTGCGGGTAGGTTGAGAAGTGAAACGGTCCCCCATTAACATGCAAACAAGTCCCAAATTTGATTCTTAACTCTAACGCCAACATGTCAGGATAAAACTTTTACCGAATCCTCCAGTCAGCCAGCTGATACTGCTTGTCAGTTTCCACATGGCAATAGAGTTTTAGCAAGTGGTCCAGGGAGTGCCTGCCAAGGTTGAGGAGACGGGCAGCCTGGTGAGTATCAAACATGTTCACTAAGTACAGACCAAAATCCTTCTGTAGCCACTCCACATCTGAGTCGGCACCATGAAGGACCTGCAAGGCAACACAATCAAATGCATCAGAAGCAAGAATGTGAGATGGTAGAATAGCACTTGGGACGAGAGGATAACCAATTCCACTTAGGGGCCTGAAGCGCTGAAGAACCAGAATTAGAAAGTTATGTTTCTAAACCAAGACCTCTTTTGCTGGCATTTCTCCTTTCACTGCTAGTGGCATAACAGCAAGTACTTGGTTTCACCCAGACCATGTTTCCCCACTCAGCCCTCTCAAAAGACAACTGGTAGACTAATGAAAATTTATTTCTCCCCTCTCCCAAAATATATTGTAAAACTCAAGAGCTTTGGAGCTGAGAAGATGCCGGCTAACGGTTCAGTCACATTGTTTACGGTGCTCCCCATCCATTCCCTCCTGTGTTTACACATTTTTATCTAGTGGGCAAGGTCTTTGGAGCAGGGACCTTGTCTTCATACTTGTCAGTAAAGCACTTACAATCAAGTACAACCGAAATGGTACCTGGTCTGTGTTCAGCACAGTCTGATGGATACAGTCCTGCCTAATACCTCCTGATGGGTGGTCAGATTCATTTTTGGGCCATTGCCAACTAAGCAGTGCTCACTCTCACAACAGTGACTTAGATGTTACTAGCATCTTATCATGGCCTGAGGTCATACAGGCTGATTCAGTGCTCACTGAAGTCAAGGGGAATCTTTCCAATGATTTCAATGGGTATTGGATCAGGCCCATACCGTGGCTCTCCCAGTTGTCCCAATCCTTCCCCGGAAGCAGGGAGTGGCCAGGGCAGGACGATAAAGCATGCTTTCAGACAGAGTTAAGCCAAAAATAAGTTCTCCAGGTATAATTCTGAATAGGTTGGAAGCGTCTACTGACCTTTACAATAGCAGGGTCCGTGAAGGCCTCATTCAGAATGTACATGTCACTACGTAGCTCCAGGGTGTCAATAATGAAATCTTCCATCCGGGTGGAAATCTGCATCAGACATGTCAAGCCCAGGAAACTCCTGTAGGAATGGTGCTATCAGACAAAGGACATAAGTTAACTCAGAGCCCCTGCAGGAGTGGTACTATGAAACACAGAATAACCAAAGGCAGAGGAAAAGATGACAATAAAAGAAGGAAGGGTTCCTCTAGGCAAAAGTTAATGACATGAACAGATTTCAGGCCTTTGCAATCATTGCTACTGTCTTAATACATCATCCAAATTATTTTTGAAATTGGTCCTTTCCATGGATCTCAACATAACCCAGAGGATCATCGGAAAAATTCAAAACAGACTAAATTCAATATAAATCTTATTACAATAGAATAAAGTTTGAGAAATTAAAATGACAGCCAAAATCCCATGCAGGATAATAAAATGTAGCAGCCTTCCCACATCAGACCTGGGACATATTACCTAACTCAACATAAAAAGGATATGGTACACAAAGCAAAAGATGATGAAAACTAGAAGAAGAATAGTATAATATGACCTGCTGAGTGCTAACTCAACATACGTAATTTAAAACAAAGAGCAACATACTCACCTCCAAATCCACAGCAAATTCTTTACATCTTACAAGCTTTTCATTCAGTTCTACCAACTCATCCAAGGTGGAGATAAAATGGCAGGGTGCGTCCTCAACAGGCCTGTACATCTGACAAAGCAAGTTATTAGATACCCCCTTGTGGGGACATAGTGCTCTCCTCCCACAATATCCAAAAGTTTCTGAATTAAACACTGCGATCACAGCTGTAACTGCTCCCCCCCAAATTGTAACTAGGCTACAAGCAGGGCCTACCACAAACTGATCATCATCTACTTCAACATTTTTTCTAGATTTGATTACTAATTTAATCTGGGCACTAACCTGGAGTTGTGGTTTCTTGAGAGTTTCATCTGGTGGAACAAAATGTTCCAGTTCATATTGGTAAGGGTGAGCAAACCTGCACAAATAACAAAAAAGGAATATGCATCATTCCAATCAACTTCACTGAGCCAAAGGAAGTAGTTACCAAGAGATACCACCGCAATTTGCCTAGTATTGACCAGAAATCCTAGCACAGGGCAGATTTGTTATGCCTAGGTATAAAAAATTATGAACATATATGGAAGCAGCTACAAGTGAAGCAGCATGCATGTGCACAGACACAGAGAAGAACCACATGAGGTGCTGCATGTGACAGGCACATACATAAAGAGACTGCATACAAAATGCATATCAATCTATTGAATTTCCAGCACCCTGTTGCCGATTTAATTTCTTACATGTCTTGTTCAGTCTGCTGAGTTCTCTGTTGATGGAGGAAATCTGCCAGAGCAGCTGGTACATCCAAGTCCTCAGGACGCTCCTTTCGCTCCTGCCTGCTTTTTGCAAGTGCTGAATGACCAAGATGGAAAAATTAGACAAAGCTGTACAAATAATGTGTATTCCTAACTCAAGTTTCTCTCCCCAATGCCCAACCTAAAACCCATTAAGTACTATAAAAACCTGAACGCTCTTGGCCTACTGCTTTTAAATACAAGATTTCTATCCGTGCCTCATTTTATGACTCAGTAGGAGGTATGACAAGGACACATGTCACCCCGCAAAGATGAAGTAAGATGAGCAATACTTTGCCAGACCTCTGCTGAAGAGGTGGTAATAGAACAAGAAATTTTTAAAATTTAATCACATGGCGTGAGCATCCCAAAGATGAATAATTCTGGGTGCCAAACACTGCTCTGCAATGGAAAGGCAACTAGCAGCTCTACCTCCATTATATGTGCTATTAGAAAGTGATGAAATATAACAAAACAAAAGTCAAATCAACTGTTAGTAGCTAGAACTGCAACTGCATTTTAATGGAGAAATGCTGATTCAACAACAACAGAATGACAGATCACAAAGACTTGGGATGTTATCGGGGGTGGGGTTGAGAACTACTGAAGCTTTTGGTTGCCTTGTGTCAACTATTTGGCTAAGGAAGCCAAAGAAAAGAAGCTCACATCTAATCTTTTTTTCACTATACTAATAAAAAATCCCATTATTTCTTCTAAGCTCAACTGCATTTATGCAGGACCTGGTACTTCTTGACATCAGTAAGAGCCTGATCTCTGATTTTAGCGGGAGCAGGATTAGCTGCAAAATACATTCTGTGTTACAGATTGTTACATGTGCATCCACAGCAAGACATTTTATATAGACTTGACTGTAATAAGATTATCATCATCATAATGGCACGCCTACTACTTCCAAAGGGTTTTGGTCTCCTCCTGAGGTACACATTTTTAAGATTCAATGATTTCTTTTGGCTTCTGAGGGTTGGTTTCTGTTTGAATTTCATTATAAAAATAATAAGTAGGGCTGTCGATTAATTGCAGTTAACTCATGCGATTAACTCAAAAAAATTAATCCCGATGAATCGCAGTTTTAATCGCACTGTTAAACAATAGAATACCAATTGAAACGTATTAAATATTTTGGATGTTTTTCTACATTTTCATATATATTGTATTCTGTGTTGTAATTTAAATCAAAGTGTATATTATTATTATTATAATTTTTACTGTGAAAATATTTGTAAACAAAAGAAATAGTATTTTTCAATTCACCACATACAAGTACTGTAGTGCAATCTCTTTGTTGTGAAAGTGCAATTTACAAAAGGTAGATTTTTTGGTACATAACTGCACTCAAAACCAAAATAACGTAACACTTCAATGCCTACAAGTCCACTCAGTCCTACTTCTTGTTCAGCCAGTCACTAAGACAAATAAGCTTGTTTACATTTACAGGAGATAATGCCGCCCTCTTCTTATTTACGTCACCAGAAAGTGAGAACAGGCATTTGCATGGCACTTCTGTAGCCGACACTGCAAGGTATTTACGTGACAGTTATGCTAAACATTCGTATACCCCTTCGTGCTTCGGCCACCATTCCAGAGGACATGCTTCCATGCTGATGACACTCATTAAAAAAAAAAGTGTTAGTTAAATTTGTGACAGGGGAGAATTGTACGTCCCCTGCTCTGTTTTACCCGCATTCTGCCATATATTTCGTGTTATAGCAGTCTCCGATGATGACCCAGCACATGTTCATTTTAAGAACACTTTCACTGCAGATTTGACAAAAACGCAAAGAAAGTATCAATGTGAGATTTCTAAAGATAGCTACAGTACTCGACCCAAGGTTTAAGAATCTGAAGTGCCTTTCAAAATCAGAGGGATGAGGTGTGGAGCATGCTTTCAGAAATTTAAAAGAGCAATACATCGATGCAGAAACTACAGAACCCGAACCACCAAAAAAGAAAATCAGCCTTCTGCTGGTGACATCTGACTCAGAGGATGAAAATGAACATGTGTCGGTCCGCACTGCTTTGTACTGTTATTGAGCAGAACCCGTCATGAGCATGGACGCATGTCCCCTGGAATGGTGTTTGAAGCATGAAGGGACATATGAATCTTTAGCGCATCTGGCACATAAATATCTTGCGACACCGGCTACAGCAGTGTCATGAGAAGGCAATGTCACCTGAAAGTGAGAACAGGCAAACAAGAAGCGGGCAGCATTATCTCCTGCAAATGTAAACAAATTTGTTTATCTGACAGGTTTCAGAGTAGCAGCCGTGTTAGTCTGTATTCGCAAAAAGAAAAGAAGTACTTGTGGCACCTCAGAGACTAACAAATTTATCTGAGCATAAGCTTTCGTGAGCTACAGCTCACTTCATCGGGCATCCTAGTCTCTAAGGTGCCACAAGTACTTCTTTTCTTTTTGTTTATCTGAGTGATTGTTTGAACAAGAAATAGGACTGAATGCACTTGCAGACTCTAAAATTTTAGATTGTTTTATTTTTGAATGCAGTTTTTTTTATATATAATTCTATATTTGTATGTTCCACTTTCATGATAAAGAGACTGCACTATAGTACTTGTATTAAGTGAATTGAAAAATAATATTTCTTTTGTTTTTTTTACAGTGCAAATACTTGTAATCAAAAATAAATGTAAAGTGAGCACTGTACACTTTATATTCTGTTGTAATTGAAATCAATACATTTTAAAATGTAGAAAATGTCCAAAAATATGTAAATAAATGGAATTCTATTATTGTTTAGCAGGGCGATTAATCGTAATTTTTTAAATTGCGGGATTAATCATGATTAATTTTTTAAATCACTTGACAGCCCTAATAATACCACCACCTAGCTCAGATTATTATTATTATATGCTACCCAAAGCAAATGAAGCCCTCTCGCCCTGGCCTTCTTACCTTCAGGCAGTGGTTTCAGAGCGTTGGGTTTGACAGAAAGCTTAGGTACAAAGGGAGTATTGGAATTGTCAATCTTCTCTCGAAATTTGAGCTGTGGTCGAGTGATATTCTTGGCATGTAGCAATCGGAAGGTTTCAGACTTTGTTCTGTGGGATTCTCCACTCTGTTTAAAACACACATTTGAATGGATTTTGAGATAGACTATTAAGACTTTCCCTATATGCATTTGAATATTAAACTCCAGAAACAGTAACGAAAAACTCCCCTGAAATTAAGAGCACAATATCTAAGGTTCATACAACAGCATCTAAATAAGGTGCCCTGAATTCAGGTTAGAGAGAGATCTGTGTGCATGAAGTCTATAGCAGAAACCCAGGGATCCTGAATCTGGAGTAAAGGGAGAAGAAGCACAACCAGAAATCTAAAAGGATTTTGGGTTACTGAACGCCCAACCACCATCACTACAACTCAAGCCTAAGCAAAAAGCTCAAGTTAATTAAAATCAGCTGACTGTAGAAGTCTCACCTTACGGTTCCAGCTGGAAACTATTGTCTTTGGGAGCTGCATCCCTGCAGGGAGGATAGGCTGCTGGTTCTTGTTCACTCCTGCTGCTTCATCCAGTAAAATACCCTGAAATTCGGGAAAAGAAGCTTAAGCAAAACTGTATGAAACATCCTGTACTTGGCAGTCTAGCCTGACTGAAAGGAGAGAAATGTGCAGCTGCTTCCATGCTCATCAACTCTGAATTTTGTAAAGGGAAAGAGTGGCCAAAGGCTAGGTATGAAATTCTAATGTTAAGGATTAGGAGAAGCAATTGCCAAGGAATCAAAGGAGAGTTTCTTCAGAGATATTCATGTGCAGATCATCCTAGTCCCACACTCTCCTCTCACATCTTATCCTCCACTCTGCCCAGTTTTGAGATGGGCCAATACAGAGTTAGTCTTGCGTCTAATTTGCTTGGCACAGCATGATAAGTAACCAAGGCCATAAGAGCATTATGGCACCATCTAGAGGCCCTAACTGAGATCAGGGACATATCATGCTAGGCACAGTACAGGCAAATAGTAAGACAGTCCCTGACCCAAAGAGCTGACAGTCTAACTAGACAAAGGTTTGGAAGGAAAGCTGAAGCCCAGAGAGGTGATGTGATTTGCTCAAGGTCACACCACAGGTCAATGGCTGAGCCAGGAATAGAACCTGGAGCTCCAGATTCTCAACTCCAGATCACATGGCCTTTCTTAGGCATGTTTCACACTCACTTTGCACAATCGTAAATGACTGCATGAAGTTCCAGGCAGTAGAGAATAAAGCTATTGGAGGCTACAGCACCAAAGCCCAATGTGCCATTACTGGGGCCTGGGAAGGACTGATTTAAATGACCGGATTAAGAGACTACTTTTGAATGTGAGTGGTACTGAGATCTCTGCTCTCAGCTGCATGTCAGTTTAATCAGTTGCCAGCTTGTTTTCTTTATGTCTGGGGTAATTATTCCATCTCCCTTGCTCTCCTGGGGTAGTACATGATACATCTGCTCTGGCACCCACACAGGCAGCCTTCTCTTCCTTGTTTGCAATGGAAATGTTTGATTGACTGTCTCTGGTTTTCAGGAACAGTTGGAGCCCTGGTTTCTGCTGTGTGACCTAGGGGAAATCATGTCACCTTTCTGTGTCTTTGCTATCCCTTCCACCTGTTGTCTATTCTATTTAGACTGCAAGCTCTACAGCCAAGGGACAGCTTATGTGTATGTACAGCACCTAATACAATGGGTCCCTATCTCAGTTGGAGTCCTTAGGTGCTGCTGTCATACAAGTAATCATTCTCGTCTTTACAGGCTCAGTTCCAACCTACCGCTGTGACCTGAAATACAGAAAAGTGACAGACACCTCAGAAAAATGGCCTCCCAATGGGCTGTAAATTTTTTTTTTTTAAAAAACAAGAGATACCTAAGAAATAGTGCCCATAAGAGAATAAATGTTTAAAATGAAAGAGGTCTGAGAGTGAGGAACAAAGTGTAATTGCTAAATATGTAGCAATTCCTGTAGAAAGAGTGATCCACTGAATGGTTACAAGCGAAAAAATACAGGGAAAGCTTACTCACCACTCTTTCAAGAATTACATCATTGGAGTCAACCAGCAAATCAAATTTATCTTCCAGCTCTGTTGCTTTGCTGCGATCCTTGATGTGACTGCGACAGCCATGATACTGCATCACCTTGCTCATACTAACAAGAGAATAGTCCAGTTACTCTTTAAATGACATCAAAAGCAGGTATGCTAAAGATTGGACCTATTTATTAAGATCCTTTCTGAGCTCTGGCTACTCTAAGGTTTGCAAAATCAAATACAGACCCTTTAGATACTGTTGTAAGAGCCTTGAACATGAGAAGCTCTGAGAAAGTGCTATTCATTTCCACTGGGTCTATGGAACTTAGATTGGGCCATCTGGTTAGGAAGTCACTTTTCCATCAGCCCTCACCTGCTCAGTTCTTCATCTAAATTGTTACAGCTACTTTACAGTGGTAAATTCAATGACTCAATTTTTATCATTACCATTTAAATTTCATGTATCAGAAAAGCAGCTGACACACATTTATAAAAACAGCTGAAATATACCTAATAAAAAAATGTTCATATATTGTTTTATTTTGAAATTTGCAAAGAAGAGAATTCTCTGCCCCTCACTCTGTTCCCTATCACTAGGTTTTCACCACTGACACAAGGAAGCCAGAATGTCCTTACCAGTGAAGCAGCCTGTCACCTTGCGTTTCACAGTATGCCCGAAATCCAGGAAAACTGCGATAGAAGTCATATTCATCTCCAGGCTGAGGGAGCCCATTAGATGCCTTAGTAGCAGCCACCACAGTGCCAAGCGCATGCTGTTAAAAAGCATCACATCATTAAAATATAATTCCACAATTTATTTTTCTGACACTGCCAGATGAGCACACAGTAATCCCATTCTTTGCATTACATTACTATTCCTAAACCAAGACACAACTAGGCCTTTTTAAACAAGAGAGTTTACAACCATTTCATTCTGAGTTAATGAAACTAATACTAAAAAAAAAAAGAAAAACCTTGAACTGAAGATGTTTTGGTTTAGTGGAAATATTACGGGCATACTAGCTCCAACTTCAGAACTAGGAAATGCTGTCTCTCTAGGGTCACGTCTACACTATAAAATTAAGTCCACCTAACTTACATCAGCATACAGCCACAGCAGTAATTGCATCGTTTATGCGTGTCTACACTTTGCTCCTTGCATCAGTGGTGTGTGTCCTCACCAGGAACACTTGTATTGATTTTACTGTCAGTGTGGGGCATTGTGGGAAGGTTCCTGAAAGCCAGTAACCGTCTATGCAAGTAACGTCATGTCTGAACTGACACTGCGTCGACCTAACTACATTGATTTTGATTCTATGCCGCTCATGGAGATGGAGTCGTTAAGCTGGCAGGAGCGAAATTTTAAGTGTAGACACTTCCATCGTTAGGTCGAAGCAAGGCAGCTTACATCAACCTAACTCTGTAGTGTAGACCAGGCCTACGAAAAGGTCCCTAGGTGAGGGAATGTGTAGGAATTAAGTTTGTAGTGATGGCAATGGCAATACTGTGGTTTGTAAATCAGTCCGCAGAATACTTTGTCATGCTTGGATTAACAGTCCCATATAAACGTCCATCTACATCCAAAAATCAAGACCTAGCTGCTAAACGCATATTGAAAACTCTTCTTGCAGTAGGGAGAGCATTACAAAGGAGGCTGCCTCTCTTGCACCTACCCTGGTGAAAATTTAAGAATAGAGAATCCCACTACTTCAGTTTTCAGAGTAACAGCCGTGTTAGTCTGTATTCGCAAAAAGAAAAGGAGGACTTGTGGCACCCTAGAGACTAACCAATTTATTTGAGCATAAGCTTTCGTGAGCTACAGCTCACTTCATCGGATGCATACTGTGGAAAGTGTAGAAAAGATGGACTACAAGCCGTCAAGAACTCTATCCCCGATAATGTCACGGCTAACCTGGTGGCTGAACTTTGTGACTTTGTCCTTACCCATAACTATTTTACATTTGGGGACAATGTATACCTTCAAATCAGCGGCACTGCTATGGGTACCCGCATGGCCCCACAGTATGCCAACATTTTTATGGCTGACTTAGAACAACGCTTCCTCAGCTCTCGTCCCCTAACGCCTCTACTCTACTTGCGCTATATTGATGACACCATCATCTGGACCCATGGAAAAGAAGCCCTTGAGGAATTCCACCATGATTTCAACAATTTCCATCCCACCATCAACCTCAGCCTGGTCCAGTCTACAAAAGAGATCTACTTCCTGGACACTACAGTGCTAATAAACGATGGTCACATAAACACCACCCTATACCGGAAACCTACTGACCGCTATTCCTACCTACGTGCCTCCAGCTTTCACACTGACCACACCACACGATCCATTGTCTACAGCCAAGCTCTGCGATACAACCGCATTTGCTCCAACCTCTCAGACAGAGACAAACACCTATAAGATCTCTATCAAGCATTCTTACAACTACAATACCCAACTGCGGAAGTGAAGAAACAGATTGATAGAGCCAGAAGAGTTCCCAGAAGTCACCTACTACAGGATAGGCCTAACAAAGAAAATAACAGAACGCCACTAGCCATCACCTTCAGCCCCCAACTAAAACCCCTCCAATGCATTATTAAGGATCTACAATCTATCCTGAAGGATGACCCAACACTCTCACAAATCTTGGGAGACAGGCCAGTCCTTGCCTACAGACAGCCCCCCAACCTGAAGCAAATACTCACCAGCAACCACATACCACACAACAGAACCACTAACCCAGGAACCTATCCTTGCAACACAGCAAACTGTGCCCACATATCTATTCAGGGGACACCATCACAGGGCCTAATAACATCAGCCACACTATCAGACGCTCGTTCACCTGCACATCCACCAATGTGATATATGCCATCATGTGCCAGCAATGCCCCTCTGCCATGTACATTGGTCAAACTAGACAGTCTTTACGTAAAAGAATAAATGGACACAAATCAGACGTCAAGAATTATAACAGTCATAAACCAGTCGGAGAACACTTCAATCTCTCTGGTCACGCGATTACAGACATGAAAGTTGTGATATTACAACAAAAAAAACTTCAAATCCAGACTCCAGCGAGAGACTGCTGAATTGGAATTCATTTGCAAATTGGATACAATTAACTTAGGCTTGAATAGAGACTGGGAGTGGCTAAGTCATTATGCAAGGTAACTTATTTCCCCTTGTTTTTTCCAACCCCCTCCCCCGCCCCAGACGTTCTTGTTAAACCCTGGATTTGTGCTGGAAATGGCCCACCTTGATTATCATACAAATTGTAAGGAGAGTGGTCACTTTAGATAAACTATTACCAGTAGAGTGGGGTGGGGGAGGTATTTTTTTCATGCTTTGTGTGTATAAAAAGATCTTCTACACTTTCCACAGTATGCATCCGATGAAGTGAGCTGTAGCTCACGAAAGCTTATGCTCAAATAAATTGGTTAGTCTCTAAGGTGCCACAAGTACTCCTTTTCTTTTCACCACTTCAGTGTTGCCAAATCTGTGGGTTTCCTCTGAATTTTTTCCCTGTTACGGCACAGATAACTAAATTTAGGGCTGCTTTCGCTACCAGGGCCCCATGCATGAGCTAGTACCAGCTGTTTAGGTTCAATTTATTTCACCACCATGATTCTAGTTCTCCAGACTCCACTGCAGGGAATGCCCTAACTCATTTGAGGGGTTATGCTGACAACTTGCCAGGAATAGGAAGACTGCATGAAATTAGGAAAAAAGGAGAATGCCTCCAGTGCCCATGGAGACAACAGGCCCTAGTTTCAAGGGCGGGGGGGGAGATGAAGGGGGGTAGCCATGTTAGTCTGTATCCACAAAAACAACAAGGAGTCCGGTGACACCTTAAAGACTAACAGATTTATTTGGGCATAAGCTTTCGTGGGTAAAAAAGCCACTTCTTCAGACGCATGGAGTGAAAATTACAGATGCAGGCATTATATAACGACACACGAAGAGAAGGGAGTTACCTCACAAGTGGAGAGCCAGTGTTGACAGGGACAATTTGATCAGGGTGGATGTGGTCCACTCCCAACAATAGATGAGGAGGTGTCAATTCCAGGAGAGGCAAAGCTACTTCTATAACTCTAGTTTCGGGTCCCGTGGCCTACGCCTCTCCATTTAACAGAGCTGAAAAAACTGACACACTTCATGCCAGCAAGATGCAGCTTGTCCCCCCACTCTCCCGGGGCGAGAGGCGTGAAAGCCTGGGCGCCCTGGCGCTGGGAGGCTGCAGTGGCGAGCTCTGGCGTCTCGTGCTGGTCGGGGGGCAGAGAGGGTGCAGGCTGTATGTGGGGGGCAGCATCCCCTCCCCCCAGCTCCAGGCGCTGGAGCAGCTGTGCCGCACCCCCACGCGGTGCCCACGCCGGCTCGCTCAAGCGCCACACATCCCATGGCGACCAGCCCTGTGCAGGAGGAGATAGGCCCAGGGTCACTGCTCCAAGGCCCCGCTTCCCCAGGGCCCTGGGCAACAGGGGCGCGAGGCCCACACTACAACGCCCGGCATGCAACACTCCGCCTCGCTCTCGGCCGCCCAAACGCCACCGCGGCGGGTCCAGAGAATGCTGGGAAATGCAGTCTCGACAGCTTCCCAGCTGAGGCCGAGGCCGCGAGCCAGAACTACAGTCCCCAGCAGGCCCCGCTGCGGGGAGGGTGGGTGCGCCGCAAGGCACGCTGGGAGTCGTAGTCTGCGGCGGCTCCCTCACGTACCTTGACGAAGGAGTCGGCATCCCTGAACCCCGGCAGCACGGTGTCTGAGCAGCCTCCCGGCGGCTCCTCTGTGGCGCCGCTGCCGCCGCTCCCTGTCTCCATTATCTGGCCGGTCTTAACTGCTGCGCTGCGACTCCCCCCTCCGCCAGCAGCCGCCATCTTCGATAGCGTAGTCTCGCGCGATAACGGAATCGCAGGGAAGGCGGAAGTGCTGCAAGACGCATGCGCACGGGTTGAGAGCCGGCGGGCCCGATAACGTTCTGGGTCTTTCCTTCTTTTTACCTCAGAGAGGCCGAGCGAGCGGAGCGGGGGGCTTTGCATGTCTGCCTTACGGGCCCGGAGCTTCCCGCACGGCTGCCGGCGGCGTGCTCTGGGGGCGCTCATCCCAGCCCTGGCCGCCCCCTCGCCCCCAAACCTCCCTTTCAACCTCAGCCCCCCTCTCGCCCTGGGCCACAGCCTACCGCTGTCCCTGGGAGCGGGGCAGTCCTCCTGCCAAGGTCCCGGGCCCCCTAGCTGCAGCCGACGGGCTGTCCCGCCAACCCCCTGCCCTCGCTGCAGTAGGGCAAGGGGCCTGAGCCCACCCGCCTCAGCCCTCCAGCCAGGGCCTTGAGGGCAGGTTGGGAGAGGTTATTCGCTCTCTGCTAGCCCTTGTGCTTGCTGTAGCATTAGATTAAGCCACGTTTGCAAATGGACATTTCCTTGGAAAGCCTCGTCTAATTTTGACTAGACTACAGCCCGAGGTACCAAGGGTCACAGGTGGTAGCTAGCTTTGAGTTTGGGAGTTTGTTCTACGCCCGTTCAGGGATTAGTGGCCTAAATTTCCATTGCCAGCAGATGGAGACGACAGCTCAAGTTTATATACGCAAACCTGTAGGATGGGTAGGCAACCTATGGCACATTTTCAGGGGCCCTCACAGTGCCCGTGTCCTGGCCAGCAGTCCAGGGGGCTCTGCATTTTAAATTTAATTTTAAATGAAGCTTCTTAAACATTTTAAAAACCTTATTTACTTTACATACAACAATAGTTTAGTTATATGTTAAAGACTTATAGAAAGAGACCTTCTAAAAACGTTGATGTATTATTGGCACACAGAACCTTAAATTAGAGTGAATAAATGAAGCCTCCGCACACCACTTCTGAAAGGTTGCCGACCCCTGCTGTAGGAGAACACTTCAACCTCCCTGGACACACAACAGGAGATTTAAAGGTAGCCATCCTGCAGCAAAAAAACGTCAGGACCAGACTTCAAAGAGAAACTGCTGAGCTTCAGTTCATTTGCAAATTTGACACCATCAGCTCAGGATTAAACAAAGACTGAATGGCTCGCCAACTACAAAAGCAGTTTCTCCTCCCTTGGTGTTCACACCTCAGCTGCTAGAAGAGGGCCTCATCCTCCCTGATTGAACTAACCTTGTTATCCCTAGCCTGATTCTTGCTTGCATATTTATACCTGCCTCTGGAAATTTCCACTACATGCATCCGACGAAGTGGGTATTCACCCATGAAAGCTTTTGTTTCAATACATCTGTTAGTCTACAAAGTGCCACAGGACTCTTTGCTGCTATGCCTCCACCAGCATACAATCGTGGGGAGTTGATTATTTCAAAGCAGGAATAATCAAAATCAAAACAGGTAAAACCTTTTTTCCCCTATCCCTGTCCAGGCACTTTGGATTTCCTATATGTTTGAGTGGCAGCTGTGTTAGTCTGTATCAGCAGAAAGAACGAGGAGGACTTGTGGCACCTTAGAGACGAACAAATTTGTTTGAGCATAAGCTTTTGTGGGCTAAAGCCCATTTCATCAGATGCATGCAGTGGAAAATACAGTAGGAATATATATATATATATATATATATATATGCATACACACACAGAGAACATGAAAAAAATGGGGGTTGCCATACCAACTCTTAGAGACCAATCAATTAAGGTGGGCTATTATCAGCAGAAGGAAAAAAAACTTTTGTAGTGATAATCAGGATAATACGTTTCTGTGGCCTGTGGTTATAGAGGAGGCAAAATGATGATAATGGGCCCTTCTAACCTTAACATCTTTGAATCTATATCAATACAAAACATTTGCTAGGAAGAGACATCATCTAAACCATCATCCCGCCACGTACATACCACAGCAATCAGATTAAAATTCTATTTCTTCGGTCTCACACAATCAGTTCTTGTGCTAAGAGAAGAAAAATGCCCCAAAATCTGGAATAAAGAAAGTTCATGTTCTTACCAAATTGCAGCCCACTTAAGGATATAGTTGCAATTGCTGGAAACTAAAAAAGGTTTCAGAGTGGCAGCTGTGTTAGTCTGTATTCGCAAAAAGAAAAGGAGGACTTGTGGCACCTTAGAGACTAACCAATTTATTTGAGCATAAGCTTTCGTGCGATGAAGTGAGCTGTAGCTCACAAAAGCTTATGCTCAAATAAATTGGTTAGTCTCTAAGGTGCCACAAGTACTCCTTTTCTTAAAACAAAAAGGTTTATGAACAGGCAAACTCCTTTGATATAGGTAGTCAATCTTGACTGTTTTTTTCCACTTGCTGTCATGAAGGAGCTATAGCCAACCATCTGGACTGATATAGGAGAAGACAGTCAAATCCATAACAAAAAAACCAAGTTTCTTAGAGATATCCAATCCACTGCCAACAGTGTTTGTGCCTTCTGTGGGTTTCTGCTAGGGGTTCTCAAACTTCATTGCAATGTGATCCTCCTTCTGACAACAAAAGTTACTACACAACCCCAAAGCCAGGTGGGTAGGCTAAAGACAAAGCTCAAGGGCTTCAGCCCCAGACAGGATGCCTGTAACCTGAGCCCTGCCATTCAGGGCTGAAGTCCTTAGGCTTTGGCCCCGGGCAGTGAGGCTTGGGGTTTGGCCCCAGCAAGTCTAACACCAGCTCTGGCAACCACATTAAAAAGGGTTCGTGACCCACTTTGGGGTCCCGACCCATATTTCCACTGTGCTAGTGTAATGCTGCTGTGCCTCAATTCTGCTCTCCATAAGGAATAAATAAATGCTTTGGAATAAATAAGAATCCAGTCAAAATCTTTTTACATTTTGGTGTAATTTATTGGCACAAAAATATTCAAATACAACATGGCATCTAAACATGGCTACACTTTGTATTTTGTGCATTTTGTTTTATTAATAAATCATAACTTTATTTACCTTTACCCTCATGTTTAATATCCATTATTCTCCGTTTCCAGGTATGATCAGTTCTCCTCCCTTCCGCTTTTTGTGCTGAGTATTCAGGTTTCCCTAATTATTTCCCAATACTGCTCTTCAGTCCGCCAGTGTGGGAAGCTTCCAAGTGGTATTCTGAGTTTACCCTGCATCCTCCTTGCCATAGATCAACCCTCTTTGAGACACTCTGCTTTGACTGGCTCAGAGTCTTTGATCCTGGATCTACGCCTATATCTACGCCAGTTACATCTCCACTGGAATCAGACACAAACCTTTCAACTACAATCCCCTCCTTCTGATTTTGGGTGAGTGTACAGAGTTTTGGGACAGGTGAGATACAGGCAGAAAAACTCTGCTTCTTTCTTCTTGCTCTCTACCCTCCAGCTCTGTCCCCACACTTAAATGAGGAGTCTTGCATGAGTGCACTGAGTTCACTGCAGCCATACCAACAGGACTGACCAGGGCAATGATTCATCTGCAGATATTTTAGTATAGTTACATTGTAAGTTATGTCAAAACCCGTATTTTGTTATTTGTAATGGGTCACCAGTTCCCCAAAGACCAAGTGAACCATGTATTTGTGGTCTAGTCAGTCTTCATTGTTCTGGAAACCCAAATCAAGTCTTATGTTTCAGACAACTTGTGTTTTTCAACAGCAGCTATGAATTGGCTTAAACCAACTTTTAATATACAATAACTCTTAATTTACATTTCAAAATATTTGACAGGCTGTATTTCAGTCCAAGATTTCAGTTTGTAGAAGAATATATCTGGAGCGCAAAAGCCTCCAATAAAGGCTGTGGATACTCTGGAATCTTCCGTTACCAAAAAGGACACCTAAAGATGGCAAAAGCAATACTTTAATAGTGCAGTCTTACCATCACTTCATAAAAACAGACTATGTTAAGAAGGACTGAGGTCCCCTAATGTCCAGAAGCCTTTCTATAATCACAAGGATGGGAAAGACCCATGCCTGAGCCTACTTCTTGATCCCTGATCAACACTCCTAATGTCTGAACCCCGCCCCCAAATCTTCTGGTTCCTTGAATACAATCTGCAGTTAAGAAGTCTTAAAAAGATGAAGGCATTATAAAAGTGTGCTTGTTGACAGAGTATGTAATTTCCCTATCATAACTATCAATTAGTGATATACATACAATTGGAGCATCTTATTTCAAATGCGTAAAACCTCTGAGTTGATCCTGATTTAAATAATCCCCTTTTCTAGTTATAACAGATAGGTTACCTTAGGCACTGCCCTGTAAGCAAGCAAACAAAATGGTCACAAAATTACAAGCTTAGACACAATGTCTACTCAGGCATCCTCAGCATGTTTCCTGAGGTAAGAGTAATGATATTTTACTTGACTGTTCTCCATTTGGAAGGCTAGTTTAAAGACAAACTCACCATCCAATGTAGCACTGGCAGAGATTCTCATGGGAAGTAGCTTGCTTAATAAGCAATTCTACTTGTGTGGGTACATCCAAAGTTTCATCATGAGAGAAGTCTCGACCTTTACAATTAAAGTGAAAGAAACATTAAGCAAGGCCGTAAGCCAAATTACATAGCTTGGTTTGGTTGGCAAGTTATGGAGCAATGTGAAGATGACTCTCTCTCCTCTTATAATATATATTTAGCACAGAACTGTTCAAAGAGAAAACCTCAAAAGCCACAGTGAGTCTATTTTGAATCCTTTAGGACACAAGTGTTTTCGATGACCCATCAACATCTTCTCTATCCCCACCCTCTCCTTCAACAACAGACAAAAGTAATGTATTGTTCTCCAGTGTACTTATTAAAAATTCCTAGTAGAAGGAATCCACTGCCTAGCTACATTAAGTACCTAATTTGAGTGGTTCTTATACACATCATTAAGAGTGTAAAATGTCACATCTAAATTTTTCCAGTTGTGAAGCCAGTAAAAAGGAATCCGGTTGCTGGAGATTTGATTTAGAATCATCACCTAAAAGATGAACTGATCAAATCTGATCCACATTAATTAAAATTACCTCTACATTTTCCAAATAAGATTGCCTTCCAGAACACAAATTACAAAGCCCAAATATATTAAATGGCTCTGCCCAATTAAGAAACAGGATAATTTGAAATAAAATTGATGAAGAACTAGCACAAAACTGAAATACGATAGTGCCAGGCAAGCACTTAAACCTGAACATAATTCTAATGTCTGTATTACTTTTACAATATTTTATTTTAGAAAGTATACACTTACCAGTGAGTTTATCTCGAACCCTGTTAATAATTTGAATAGCCTTCTTATTGAGAGCCTCTGGCTTCACTAACCCATCCCCTACTAGAAGACAGAAGTGAAAACAACATTTAGACTTTATTTAGACAACAATGATCGGAACAATTTGTGATGCAGTTACTTTTTTGCCATGAATAGTTGACACACAAGCTGCTGTAAGCTACTGGGTTTAATTAGAGAAGAGAGCAAAGACAGTTAACAAGTTCTTATCTATGCTGACAGAGAACCCTTTTTGCCCCACCTTGCATAGCTCTCATCTGTAGAGCACTGAAGGTGCTGATTGATGAACTAGTTGCCCATAATGTAAAATGTATGAACTTTGCACAGGAACTTACTGAAGGAATGGATGGATTCAGGCACTGTGGTCCCAGTTTTCTTATGGGCTGTCTCACCCAGCTCCACATTATCCAACATTTCTAATGAGAGAGGGGAGAATATCAATACAGTCATCAAATACAAAGAAGATTGACATTTGTTTGCTTTTCAGGAGATTCTCCTGCACAGCACTTGGAACAGTGTAAAAACGTTGATTTTAAAGGAAAATTATGGCAGTATAAATATGAAGCCCAAAGGCAGATAAAGTAACATTTTTTAAGGTTCAGTTTGTAGCACAAAAAACCTTACACTCAAGCTCAAGTATGTTGTGTAAAGCTTCTGGTTTACGTGCAGTTCTTACCACCAGGAAGTTATGTGATGGGCAACTGCACTTTTAAACCTTTTTTTATGCCAGGTCACTGCTACAACAGTTGCAGAAAACAGCACTTCAACTGGTCTAGACTGTACAAAAGAAAGAAGTTCTCCAACAGCATCTAAGATTACAGAAAATAAATTCTTCAATTGCCAACATGCAAGTGAATTTATTTAAAGCACTTGTTGGTGTATGTGTGTTTGAATGAGAGCTAGGAGCATCATGAGATTAAATATAACATGTTGAGCAAAATGCCTTTTTAGGACTATGCTAAAATATTTAAGTTTTCATTAAAACTGACACACAAGGAAATGGAGCATTAAATTGGCCACTGTACTTCAGTATTGCACGAGACTCAGAATATCATACTTTATATAGCATTTACCAATAACCAACCCTCCCTCACAGTCTTATTGGTGACTTGGATTGACTGACTTGTTTTTGAAAAGCTTACTAAATTGGGGCAAAGTGTGCTGAATGCCCCCATTGCTCTGATTAAAGGGATTATAACTCAAACAGGAAAAGTATGTTTCAATCTTATGTGCTGAAAGCTGCAGTTAACCTTAAAGTACCCTTCCGTACATTTTGCTTGTTGAAAGATATTTTAAAAAGACGCACAATTAACTTAAAATAGTAGCCAAGTAACTAAATTATTGAAACCCTACTATTTTAAACATTATAGTAGATGCTTTCCTTTATCATTTCTCCTACAGGTCCATTAGCAACCAGCTGCTAGGATTTTGTGTAACATTTGTACCACTATGTTGCTATGTGAAACTTCACTGAGCTTACTGCAGCATTACTATGCAAAACCAAGTACAGTACATATCACAGGCCATAATTACTCTGTGGGTTGCATCAACTTTTAGGTATTCCACAAAAATCCTGATGCCACATTACAATGTGAATATGACTACAAAGCAGTGGCTGCTATTCAAGCTGAGGTAGCTCAGCAGTAAATTATATACATATGTAATTATGAGATTAAGAGGCCCCAGTCAAAACTAATACTTGGTGCCTTGAAACCTAGTTTCAATAAGCAGTTTTTCCACGGTGCTTTTGGAAAAAAAAAAAAAAAAGAAAAAAAAAAGATGAACTCCAATTAAAAATGATCCAAATGAATTAAATGAAATACAGTAAAACGTTATACACACCTACTGACTGACTAGCTGAATAGGAGTCTGTCCTTGTTCGTGATCGTTTATTGCCTTTTGTATTTGCTGCAAAGAAAATAAAATGCTTAAGAGTTTTTATCTTTGAACTATAGACTTTGGAAAGATCAGCTTCTCAAAGTGAATCAGTCTTTCTCTGAATGACACAGGGTTAAGTGTCCAATTGCTTCAGGCAAACGAACAACTGCAGATAATATCTGTGTGTGGCTTTTCAAAATAAAGATGTTGAAAAATAATTCAAAAGGACTCCAGTAATTTTGCTTTTAATTGAGTTTTAAGGGCAAACGGGATTTCATCTCTGTGTTTCTTTATATTAGGGCTCTTGAACACAGTCCTGTTAACATTACTGTGTGTGCACAGACTGCAGATTTAAACCACCACGGCCTGAGCTTGAACAGACATTTGATTTTGTGCTCCTGAATGTCTTACATTTATACAGTTTACTCTGATTTACTTCTCTCTCCGGTTCTGTTTCCCCAGATAACTTACTGTCCATCAGCCTCCAGTTCAGTAAGGGGTCATACACAAAAGCCTCTAGCACAGCCATGACACTATCTTTATGTTCTCGCAGGACTTCCATCACAGTGTGACATGTGATTCTGTAATTACCATCTAGGCCAGTCACCTTCAGAACAGAAAGAACTGAATCACCAGTGGTGCTCCTTTTACCTTCTGACTCCAGCCCTAATCATTCCCATGGCAGGACATGCCTTTATCTTGACCAGAATCCCCTTACACCATTTTCCATTTATTAAAAGAAGATACAGGTTCATTACAAGTTTAAGAGGCTCCATTATTCTGATTTACTGCCCGCTGGTGACATGGAAATGAGGTCCAGGTGATACTCATCTTGAAGCACTGTGCTACTGGGCTGTGGTTTGGTTCATGGCCAATATTTGGGATGAGGAAATATGGAGAGGCCTGGGAAATTGCAGGACCGTGTTTCCTTTTAATCAAAGAAGAGTTGTTTCCATATTGTAAAGGTCACATGGGAAATTTATTTAAAGGAAAATGCAGCTGAAATATTAGCACCTCGGCTCCTTATGGAACTGGGGAGATTCAACTACAGTAGAACACACATGGATAGCTGGGGAACCGCTGACATCTTCTTAGGAACAGTCCCCTTTCTGTCCTATTAGAAAGGTGGCTGCTAACTCCCACCTACCTCCATAGCATTTGTCAACATCCTTGTAAGTCTAAATGGAATCTTTTCAGGGAACTTCTCTCTTGTCATTGCAACCTGAATATGCAAAAGAAGAGAATCAGTTAACTAATATACTAACTTTGCAGATATTTCCTTCTCCTCCTCCTTGAAAAAGCAGTTTGTTAATAAGTAAGGGACTAGCTTGCCTGCTATAACTCTGAATGTTGTGGTTATAAAAAGGAAAGAAATGTGTGTGGAGGAACCAAAACGATAAAAGGTTTAGAAAACCTGACCTATGAGGAAATGTTAAAAAAACAAAAACTGGCTATGTTTAGTCTTGAGGAAAGACAACTGAGGGGGACCTGATAACAGTCTTCACATATGTTAAGGATTGTTATAAAGATAACTGTGATCCATTGTTCTCCATATCATCTGAAGGTAAGACAAGAAGTTAATGGGCTTAATCTGACACCAGGGAGATTTGGGTTGGATGTTAGGAAAAACTTTCTAGCCAGAAGGGTAGTTAGCACTAGAACAGGCTTCCGAGGAGGTCTGTGGAATCCCAATCTTTGGAGGTTTCTAAGAACAGGTTGGACAAATATGGGTCAGGGCTGGTCTAGGTTTATTTGGTCCTGTCTCTGTGGAGAGGGCTGGACTTGATGACTTCTCAAGGTCTCTTCCAGCCCTACTTTTCTAAGATTCTCTAGTTGTTGGAATTTTTTTGAGGGAAGCTGTAAACATTACTAGATAAAAGAATGTAAGAATCAAACAAAGAGTCTGTGTCTGTGCTGTTGGTATAGAGTAATGTACTCCATATTTCAGTCACAAATTGGTGTAAGGATTTGTGTGAAAACCACCACCGATACTTAGCACTCAATGTCTGTAAAACAATTGTATAACTAATCTCAACATTCTGGTGAGCTAGGTGTGCATTCTCTCCATTTTACTGACAGGTAAAGTGAGGCACAGAGTAGTTAAGTGATGTGCCACAAGACCACGCTGAAAGTCAGTGTCAGAGCTAAACTAAGAACTCAGGAGTTCCTGAATCCTAGTTCTGCCTTTGCTGTACTAGATAACAGGGTCTTTCTGAAATATAAAAATAAACATTTTTTTTAAACACATTTTTAGTACAAAAGCTCACCTCAAAACAGTCCCCAAAGTCAATATGCAGGATCTTTCCACTCAGCCTGTCTAGCATCAGGTTGGAAGGGTGTCTTTGTGAAAGGAACAGGAGAGAAGCCAGAGTGACAGATCATTAGAGAGTTACAGAAAAATGTATCAAAAAATAAATCATGGCTTTGGTCTAGGACGACATTTATCTTTGCAAGTCAGAAGACAGCCAGTGATTGGAGACCTCTGATAGGGAAGCTATCTCATGATAAATAGCTTTCCTGAAGCACTTCCATCATGGTGTGATTAGATTCTGTAATTACAACTCAGGATTTTTCAGCAATCCTCTTGTTTTTGAAGATAAATGTCCTATTAGACCAGACACTATATCACTATATTTTTGGATATGCACATTTTGGTTATATTCCTTTTATATTTAGGGTTGATATTCCACTCATTTTATAACAACTTTACATTTTTACAGCATAGGGAAATTTAACGAGAGTATTGCAAGTAAAGAGAGGCACTCAGGCTGTTATCAGAGGCAATCTTAGACTAGGAAGATGCTGGGTATTATAGTACTGTCTTTTATGCTGTTGTATTCCAGTTTTTATTTTAACCCGCAAGTTTCATAGGTTTATAACTTAATTATCAAAAGTTCTAAGCTCAAGAGCAATTGATTTTATTACAAAAATGTTGCAGAAAGGTTTAGTTGTTACGTTACAGACCTCTAGTATAAAAATACCGGTTTCAGATGGATTTTTAAAGGAGTTATTAGGGCCTACTGGGACAGTAATCCACATACTAAAGAGAAAGTTTAGATTATCTTTGACTGGTTCATTGTAGTCTTCAATTGACATACATATTTAAGTGACACCCCAATATGCGTTTGAACAACAGACTAGGAGCAGTTAGCATGAGGAAAATAATGTATGTTTTAAATATTATCTACATACATATTTAATCATATACTTCCTAGGTAGTATTTATGGACAAGAAAATCAGAATTAAGTGACACAAAGGAAGCTGTATTAAAGACTCGCTAAAAACCCATTAATATGAAGCACCTGTTTTCCCCCAGATAAGATGCCTCAAGGGAAAGAGGCACACTAGATTGATGCTGTGTGAAAGTTGTGATGGCAGCAGTGAGCTACACTTCGTGAGCTACACTTCCTGTAGCAGCTGTGATATAAGATATACTTAGGTTTAAAAAGTATTCCTCTTTAAAAAGGAAATATTGAGTGCTGTCAGTATGAATGCTCACTATCTACCAAGCACTGCACAAACAGTCATTTATCCTCCCGGAGTAACAACACTGGGAGGTTACCTCTTTTTGACAGATAGGGTAACTGGTTAAGTGATTTATTCAAGGCCACTCAGTGAGTGTGTGGTAGGTCTGGAATTAGAACACTCAGCTCCTTAGTTGTGTGCGTATTCCTCTCAACCACACTGCCTCTTGAAAGAGAAGACACTCCTGTCATGCACTCAAGAGACGTACAAACCCTAGGGCCTGATCCTGGAACACTGAAGTTAATGGAAATAGCGGCAGGCCCTGAAAGGTGATATCTTTTGGAGTTTGGAATAGCCAAAATGAAAGTGGTTATCACAAGAGAATATCCAGGGAATGAGCTGATGGGAGCATGACAACTATTTCAGAATGGAATCTATAAATCCTTGTAATCTGCACTTATTTCAAAGAAACTATTCCAATTTCACTTACCTGTCCCCAAGGCCCAAAATGTACCCAACCATTGACATCACAGCTAGCGAGCGGGTGTAATTAGTTCTTCTGTCAAACCACACCTGAAAAATAAGAGATGAAATTAAACAGTTCTGATTGAACTGGGTGTGCCTCAAACAAATTCAGAAAATGCATACCAGGGCACAGTCTCTGAAGCTGGTTAATTATGCGAATTCAGTTTATATTTCACCATTTTAATTTCGCTAACAGTAAATTAAATCTTAGTCTTTCACCCATGAATTTTTTACCATCATATACAAAAAAATATATCAGATGCAACCCTTGGGGATCAAGGGAATAATATGCATTCAGTTGTATACCTATAAACAAAGACATGCATTTACACGCTGCGGGCACTCCGTTCACAGAGAGGGCAACATATTTAGCTGTCTGCAAGAGTCATTAGTCGCGACTGAAGGTGAACGTACCTCGGAGCTGGGACTTTTTAGCCACAGCAGTTTGGCCAGATCATCACCAGCAGTATTATTGACAGCGTGTTCAAACACCTCCACCTTCTGCATCAAAGTCAGATGGTCGTAGTCTGGAGCCATCTAAAATAGAGAAATGTCATTCAGCAGTCACCAAGTTTTTCATAACAATTCTGAAACAACCGCAGTATGAGGAATGTGTCAATCTCTACTAGTTTACAGAGCAAAACGATGAGAAAGTGATTAAATGACCATTAATTGCTCTGCAGCACAAACCAATTCATTTTCAGGAAACTCAGCCAGAAGAAGTCATTTGAAATGCAATACCCCACGGCGTGGCCACAAACATTCCAACAGCTACTTTTATTGTTAAGAAAAGAGCTGAGAGAGAATTTTAGTTCTGGAAAAAGATTAAGTCTTCTGGGTTATGATACCCACTCTGTTTACTGACAGAACCAACAGTACAACCTTCCCTATACCTCCCTCACCAATGTGCAATTTTCAGGCTCTGCCTATGCTCGTAAATATCAGCCGCAGTGGCACTGTTTGTGATACGGACACGTCTGCTGGGAACCAGACTAATCTCTACCAACCTCATTTTAGCTGTAAGAACTTGTGGTCACTATCAACATGGAAAGTGAGAGGCGAATAACTCCAAAGCCTGTCACTAATTTATGCGTGCTTTTGAATATTCTTGCATTTTTATTTTATATTAGTGCATAGTTAGAGTAATTTTAATATGAAAAGGGATCAAAAGACAGGTAAATGAATGGGAACAAGAGAGCTCGTCCCATTACTTTCACTACTCAGAGGGATATTAGCGATCTAACAGAGCAGCTAATTGCGTGCTGTCGCGCCCTTTACCCGCAGCATGATGCGATGTTCGATATTGAGAAGGATCTTTTTCTTTTCCCTGTAGTCTCGGATGAGCGCGTGCAGAGTGTCACAGTGGGGAACCCAGCCAATCAGGCCAGAGTTTGTAGACAGTGGAATAACGGCATATCTCTGGATGCTAGGGGGAGGGGGAGAGAGAAAAAAAAATCACGGCTCAAATTGCTGGACGTTAGGAATTGGTGTATTTTCATGATGTTCAAAATCTACCAGTCTAGAGCAACCCACCACCTAAATCTGGGGAATGTGATGCATCCAATTCATTACTTTATCACCCAGTCTTTTTTCAAATTAACTGGCGAACACTTCTTGATAGAGTCCTACTGTTTATTCTTAAGAATTATTTTAAGCAGTTTATGTTAAGCTCACTGAGAGCTCACTTTCTGAAGCTTTGTGGTAAGTGACCCACAACAATCTATTAATTGCAGATGGCATTCTGCTCGATGTGTGTTCACATGTGAAAAACAAGGGTGCAGAACTACAGTCAGTGGCTACTTAAATTGAGCACCAGTGTGAGTATGCAGTGGGTATTTTAAAATCTTCTTGCCAAGAATCCACCATTTCACAAGATTATATGTACCTCCCAAAGTAGGATTATAAACCACATTACAATATGAACAAAACAGTCACTGGACTCTCCTAAGCGAGCAAGGTTATTAATGCTCTCAGGCTCCAGAGCCAATAACAGAAATGCCTTGAATTGCAATCATCTTGAAGATGATGAAACTCCAATGAAAGGGGTTTATTTAAAACAAAAACAAACATAAAAAAACCCTCCTTTCGACAGACATTATCTCCAGCTATTAGTTACCTAAATGTTGCATTTTGTGTTCTGTGTTACTGGATTTTCCATTTCTTCATCAGCTAGCAGAAAGTGTAGTGGAGTTAGGTGCATCGGCATTAATGAATAAGAAGATCCTACCAAATACCTGAGGTTTTTACGCAGAGATGTCGGGTCATTGGCCAGCAGAGTGTTGACTAGTCCAAAGAGCTGCATCACTCTCTCATCCTGGCGAAGGTCCTCATGGCCCTTCAGAAGGAATACAAACTCATGCCCATTGCTTCCTGCAAGAGAAGATATAGGGGGGTGGTGAGGTGGAGTGCAGTATCTTACATGAACAATCAGATGAAGTCTGAATCACATTTAAATGGACAGAATGACAGCAAGATTCAGAATGTTGGGTAGATATATTTTATAAACTTCCTTCTGCGAGTGGAAATTCACTTGTTAAGGAATAATGCAACAAAACAAGGCCTGATTTCTTGGTATTCATTAAAGAAAGGTCACCAAGACTCCACTCTTTAGAAGGAGATGCAATGCTAAGATAAATAAGACAACAGGACACTGACATGACAAAATGACAAAAACTCTGCTTTCGTGCAGTTGTGAATTTTGCTGTCACCTTTTGCATCTCTCTCCACACTCACACACACTCAAGCTCCACATCACTGTGTTCAGCCCTTCATATACACTGTAAATCGAACCCTAATCCAGTCCTCCACCCGCTTTCTTGGTCTGTATACCCCTCTTCCTTTAGTTCTTTTTGCTCTTCCAAACTGTGGAGCCAAAGGAACTAAACTGGTGGCTTAAACATCAGTCTTATAACAACATTACTCCCTGCAGCCATGGGTTTGACTCCTGTTAAGGTCAATAGAGCCTTTCACTCTGCTTGGTTAAAGGAGTTGAGTACAATGCATTTTACTAAATGTTTTTTCAGAGAGAACATAAAAATCCAAGGGCCTGTTTGTTTTGAACATAAAATCGAAGATATTATGCTGATTATATAATTTCCCTTCCTTTCCACTTTTGCGTAGCTATGGGCCTGTTGGCTGACAGCCTCCATCCCAGAGATGGCTATGGCTCAGTGTTACTTTAGCTACGTAACTGAAGCACTCTGGGATGAAAGACACTCTATAAAAGTATTTCCCTTATCCTCCAGTTCCATGCTTACTTCTTGATGAGGAGCTAGGGAGAGAGCACATATTGATATTTCCAGAAATAGGAAAGTAGGGCAATCTGAGCAGCTGGCTTGTCCTGAAAATCATTTACAGAAAATGAAAAATCCACTTTCTAAAGGGACTTTAGTGAAGACTTTCCTGAAAAGGTATACAGTCTGAGCTAAACTCAACTTGCATTTCTCACCCATTAATGTCAATTTCCTGGGCCTCTGCTTGGACGTGATGACCTGCAGTGATGGTGCAATGGATTGAATGCGGATGATTGGCTGGTTGGGATCATATGTTCCTGGCACCGCTAATTCCAAATCCCGGCACATGAGGAGTTTTGGTGACACATACTGTAGTTCTAAGGAAGTGAGCTGCCAGCAAGAAAAAAAACAAACAAACAAAGCCAAAGTTTTAGATACGTCTATGTGTCTATTTCATACCACTGAAATATAAAAAAAGCTGATGTTAGGGAGGGCATAGAACAGTTCACAGGCAACCATCAATATTTCAGTTACTTGCAAAAAGCACTGCATAAGGTGCAAGCCAGCAGCAGCTATTTCTGGAATACCCTTGTTGAGTATTTTGGATAAACACATACGGGTATTGACAGCTTACACTGTAAAACCCAGAACGGTACCTCCCCCCCACCTGAGGCAGCTGCTTAGAGATCCGCCTGAACACATGGTAATAGAGATCCCAGGCCTGGGTGAGGTCCTTGACATTTCCTGATTTCATGTACTTCCTGCACCATTCCTGAGCCTCCATTAAGTCTCTGCCATATGCCTGGGGAGAAAGAAGAAAAACGAACCCTTACCACAGTCTACAGAGGAACAAATGAAAAGTAAATACTTATCACTTACAAAGAGCTTCATTTATTTAATCTCAAAATCCTGTACAATCATTAACCGTTCCCAAGGTTACAAGGCAAATCAGTGGCAGGACCAAGATTAGAATGCAAGTATTTCTGGCTGTGTTGACTCTATTAGACAATGCTGCCCCACACAGATTTCACCCCCAAAAGAAACCAGAAAAGGCAGAAATACCCTTTAATGGTGGAGCTGGGGGGCTAAAGCAACAGTCACAAATTCAAATAAGCTGCTATGCTGACTAGAGAGGAGTCACCTGCACCGGTGGCAGCATTGATGCGGACGCTGAAGCAGTGTGACTGAGACAGAGGAAAATCACTTCAAAGGAGGAGGCACTTACTCTCATAGATGCCTTTGGCGGGTATATTTTACAAAGCCCACATAACGTCTGTTAGACACTAGACTCCAAGTGCCATTTGTTTGATCAGATTACGCCCAGGTAGAATTAGAGTCCCCAAAGATCAAGAATGCAGAAATAAGTGTCGTGGAGTGAAGCTAGTATAAATTATCTCAAGAGCCTCACCCTTAGCTCAATTGGTGGGATAACCCCCACCTCTGTTTCAGAGTCTAGAACTGGGTTTGAAGCATGTTCACTCCCTGAAGCACTCTTCATTCTCAACATGCTCCTCAATCTGATTGAAAGGATGCAAACAAACAGTGAGACTGTCAAAACTCCTCCCAGGGGCCTAGAACTAGGACTCTTTGGAGGTCGGCTTTACCGTACAGCAGAGCAGTCACTCTGTCAAGCTTCCACAGTGAAAAACTGGAGTTAAAGGAAGCTTGAGAGAGAGAGACACATGCGCCATCCACAGCAGCCTTCCATCCAATAATAAAAAATCCATTGCCTTTTCTACTACCTTGATAAAAGGTACTGGGAATGTTTTTGAGGCAGGGTGTTCTGTTTTTTGGGGCTACAGGAAGCTCAGACTGCACTCTACTAGCAGCTACCTGATTGAAAGACGTTTCCTTGAGAGTCTGGGGCCCACGCTCCATCATAGCATGAAGTGGCTCCAGCACCTCAAACATTCCCTTCACATTCCTCTCTCCAAAGTACAGACGGGATGCCTCTTCCAGCCCTTCATGCCACATCTCATGCCAGAGGATGGCTACACGGATCAGCTCTTCACTCACCTGGATTAGGATAGGGAAGATAATAAATTCCTATGGGGGAAAAAAACTGCATGAACGCAGAGAGGCTTAAAAGTATTAGACTACTTTCACCTTGAGAATGGTTTCACCTACTCCCTGCTGGTGGCTAGAGGAAGCCACACGAATTTTTCCCAATTGTCTACTTGATAAACTTTCTCCTGTGAGTACCCCACTGGACTACTATAAACTGATTTGCTCACCTGCCAATATGTTTTCAATCACATGAAGTTTGCCTCATAATATATTCCTGTCTTTCAGTTATTCATTAAGAATTTAGCAAATCAAGATAAACCGGCCCCTTCCCCCAAAACAAGTCAGACTTGGATGTTCTGTTTCCCTTTCTCATTAAATTAAAGTTTCTCTTTTTGAGGTCAATGATTCCCTTTCCCCATTTTCCTCACCTCCCCAGGTTCATCTGTGACAAACATCACAACCCCACTATTTAAAGGTTATGGTCCCATCACACTAGAAAGTCTCCTTGAGACTGTGTACTCTAACACTATCATTCCTTCCCAACAAATTAATCATACTCAGAATCAACTAATCTAACATTTTTAAAAACTAACATTTTTCTTTGGTTTAATGGGAGAAAATATTGCTACAAGAACAGACCAAAAAACCCCTTAATATGGCTGGTACATCAGTCCATGGAATGATTCTTTATTGACCGTACACAGAGCACTCACCATCATTGCCTGCTGTACCAGAGTGTTACTGTGCTCACACATGTTTTTCAGGATCTTATTGGCAGCATTGTGGCGTGCAGTTGTGGTGGATTTAGAGGCCACAGTCAAGGGGTAGATCAAAGCCTATGACACACATCACACAGTAATAATTTATAACTGCACACACATAACAGGGGCTGCATAGATCAAGAGACTAACAAGACTAAAACAAAACAAGTCCAAGTACATAGAAACCAGGTGACAAGCCTGGTTCAATACCATTCTACTAAGAAATGACAGTTTTGCGCAGAAAAAGTAACTCATTTATTGAAATGGATAACTGAAGGATTAAACATATTTGTTTTTCCATCAGAAAGTAACATTATCTGAAACGCTTGGATTTTCACTGATCAGGTAGCAGGATAATTCTACTGGTGATGAACTGGTGCCAAAAACTTCTAGAGGAACAGAAAATTCTCCTCCCCAGCATGCTAGGACAGATTCTCTACACCAAGGTAGGAAATGCAGCTAGTATGTTAGCAGCAGCTACTGTTCATTAACAGTAATAATTACTTAATGGAGTTAGATTTAAGGAAGCAATTTTCACCATCAGGTGTCCCAACAGACAGAGAGGACTTTAAATTCTGCCTGGTCTCTATGCTGCATGTCTCATCTGCCCCTCATTTCCATCTTTCCTGTGAGGGGGCTGAGGGAATAAATCTTTCAGGGGAATGAGTAAGCTATTCAGGAGAGGAAGCAGTAATAAAGCTCTTTTGATATAAACTATAACCAGTCCTGTGCCAGCATCTGCTCCTCACACCTTCACTCCCTAGTCACTCTCATTATAAACATCTAATAGAATAAGGAAGCTTTACTTGACCAAGACTCTATTGAGAATCTTCCTCAAGGCCACAGCTTACCTGCGGGTGATATCTTCCAATATCTGTGAGGAGCTGGTGAATAAGGCGCCCCACTAAAGGCCGAGGGGTATCGATTCTTGCAATGAGCTGAGGGATCACCTGATAGCAAAGGTGAGAAAATAACAATCCCTGTCACATTCGCATGTATAGTTCACAAGCTGCTCAGTCCAATCAATCTCCTCAGAGACCTCTAAGGCTCTGTTTGTCCACCGCAAAGTAGCCAGAGATCCCAGCACGCATTCTACTAACTAGATACAAAGATCCAAATGGTGATATCAGAGGGACAGAACAGCTATGTGAGATGACGACTATCATGTGCGACCAGTCCCTTGTGGTAGATGTTAATTCTTGCACACAGTGATGGATGATACCCCCGTTCCAAACTGTTGCAGGCTTCTCCCACACCTTGAACAAGGGTAAATGTAAAGCAAATAAAAAGTGGAGCCTCTTGTATGAAGTGCAGTCTATAAAGTCATCCTGAAATGGACTGAGGGTCTGGATTACAGAAGAGTAGCACATAACTGCACGTTATATCTAACTTTAAAATCCCTCATCCTTTCTCTTTCTCTGGCACTAATCAGCTCAGACAGTCATCTGGGAATGCTGCTCCAGTTTCTGTCCAAGGTGCTTATTAAAAGAGTTACAATTCCTGCTGTGAGCACCCTGCTCTCATCAGGTAACGTACAGAGGTTCCTTCGGCAGGGTGCCATTTGGGATATTACAGTCATTGAGATTCCAAAGGGCTAGGTAAGACAAAGTTAGGTCAGAAGTGGAATCTACCCCAGTCCCTCTCACGCCTTACCTGCAGCCAGGTGTCTATTTGGATTGCCTTGACCCCTTCAACCAGAGCTTCATTGACATCAGGCCAGTGACCATAGTCAAACCATAGAGTAAGAACCCTGAAGAAAGAAAAACAGGACATTCCTGTGTCTTGTTTTCAGAACCCACAGCAGTCTCTTCTTCCCCCCAACCAAGAGCATGTGGTTATAAACAAGCTTGGACTGAATATTCAGTCTTCAACTTGTTTAGCTGTACGTGAAGAGAGCAGGAACATGTTACAGGGAGTCCTAAAGTGAGTGAGTTCTGGATATCACTAGCAGCTTGATTTTGTTTGGTATGCGCTTTACTAGGTACCTGAGAGTATCCTGTAGATTGTTGCCTCGAGACAGAGAGATAGAGCGGAAGAAACCCTGGACAGCAGGGACTGTATACAGCAAGAGGGTCTTGGACAAATCCTGTGGGAATGAAAATAGCTGCCTTAGTTCTACAAAAGCATCTGAGGGCGAAGGATGTAGTACCCCATGTTCTTTCCTCACCACCTCCCCTGCAGTGCAACAGCAGCTAGGGTTCTTATTATAGTTGAATTTATGGGCAAAAATTATAAAACACGAAGAAGAACTAAAACTTTCTGCTTCAAATTATACTTCCTATAATGTGTGTCAAAGGTCCTATAAAGTGTGCTTCAAATTATACCTCCTATGATGTGTGTCATTAGAGACTTCCCAGACAGGAAAGTTGCTTGATATGCCTTTGAAACAATGCACCCATCAAGTGGCACCACTCATCCCCAGCAGGCAGGCAGGGAGGGCCGTACCTCCGTGACTTTCTTTTGCACAGGAGATGGAAGGGGACTGTTCTCTGTGCTCTCTGCCTCGCTGTCACTGTTGCTGCCCTCCGTGTTGGCACTGGTGATGCTGGTTCCGCTGACATGACGCAGCTTCTTCTTCTCATCTCTGGCCTGGTTCTGATGCTTGTAGTGAAGCACAGCCTCAAAGTTCATCACTGCCCAAGCGTGCCAGGCCTGACGATGGGAGAGCAGAATATCAATAGGAATCCCCAAAACGATGAAGCCTCTACACAGCCCCCACTTTCTAGTGATTAAAGGATCCCTGCTGCAGCAGAATTAAATCATGCCCCATTCCCCACCTCATCAAAGATCAAACTGAAGAGCTAAAATTCAAGACAAGGGGAAGTACGAGGAAATGAAATATAAGGAGAGGACAATGAGGGAGAGACAGAAGGGTAGGTGCTGAGGAGCAGGCTGCCCAAGGGGCTATCTGGTCTCAAATGTATAGGAACTCCTCAAAGCTCCTCAAAGGAGCTTCCGGCTTCACAGTGGAAATCCTATAGAATTACAACACTTTGTGGAGCAAATTTAAACACTTCCCCATAGATTAATTTCCGTCGTTTACCTAAGGAGCCATAATTAACCCACAAGAGAGAAGATCCCAAATGTGACAGCATGGGTTGAACTGCAGTCCCGTTCCACTGGTCAGCAAACATCAGCAGTTGCATTTTGACCTGAGCTGCAGGGTCACTTACACTGGGGTCAGTGATATACCAGTGTCTAGGCTATTTTAGGAGGGCAGAAGGTTATACGGGCCGCACAATGTTGTATTGCGTTGCGCTGTATTTTGGGATACAGCACTCGTTATACTGCCTCCGCAGTTTAGTAATGAGTTCTCTCCATGGCTACCTTGTACCAGTTGCGGTCGTGCTCGGTTGAGGCACTGTAATACTGCAGGACTTTGGGGATAGTGCTCTCATTGATGCCTTGCAGATTAAGCTGCCACTCTCCCAGTTTCAGGAAACACCTGAAAATCCAGGGAAATGATTAACCCTAAAACAGAACAAGCACTAAGAAATCAGACTGTCGGTTTAAAATGCAGAATTCTAGTCCAAGCTCTGAAAAGAATAATCTGGAAACCCATTCGATAAGCCACCTTTAAACACAGATGGGGAAGAGCTACACTGTTGTTAAAGTAGCTCACAAGGGTCAAGACTCCAAAGGTTCTGTTTCTAAACTCTGCCACTAACTTGCTTTGATTCCGGCCAAGTCACGAACTCTCTGCGCCTTAGTATACCCAGTTATACGATGAAGCTAGTAAGTGTCCACAGGGGCATCAGGAGGCTTAATTAATGTTCATAAAATGTTCTGAAATCCTCATATGAAACTCACAATACAGGGGACACTGTCACCATATGAGGTGCCTGACATAATGTACTGAATGGCCGCAGATACAAGCATCACATAACCCACCCACCACCAGCAGGCCCTGAGGGAAAGCACTATGAAAACCAGTCACTAGGGGGCATGGAGACCAGTCTTGGCCAGAGCCAAGAATCACTGTTTACTCCTGCCCCCAGGACAGGAACTAAAATATATTCATTGCAAAAGGAGGGATGCTCTGAAAGGTTTAATGCTTAGGTCCCTCGGGAAGCTTTAAGTCTCACAGTAATGCAGCCCAGTCCTTTCTACCGCTTTCGATTTTCAGTGAGTGTTACACAGGAAAAATTCAGTGCTGAACTCATCAGCACTTGCCTTTCAAGCTAGATCATGACAGGTGGTCTAGGAAGAGAATGGCTGTTATAGACCTCTCATTCTGGAAAAAAGATACAATTAAGAAAAAATACAGGTCCTTTTTAAAGTTCCCTTCAGCAGTAAAACATCATCATCTTTTGATCATTCAGTTTCTTACTCAAACAGGAAATGATAGAATCTCCAGGCCCCAAGAACTCAGAAGGGAAACTGACATTTTTACTAGATGTATTTTTAATGTAACACTATTTTTTAAGAGGCTACCTCAAGCTGGGCACCCAGTTGTCAGAAGCACAGCTGCACCGAGTGCCTGAGCTGCCAAAACCTTGGATGCGGCCAGGCTGAGCCAGCCATGTGGAAAGTGTTTCTTTACTGCTGACTGGAATCCCCCAAAAACAAAGAATTAGTCATGCTGGGACCTCTGGCTTCTTCAATCAATCAGCCACACTGCAGGAAAAACACAAGCTTGCTTAAATGGTGTCTCAGTGTCATTAACCTCTGTCATTCAGCAGAGCCTCTGAATTCGCAGAAGGTTTAGCTGCTGGAATTACACACTGGACAGGCATGTGACATAACACAACTGGCCTCTATCGGCAAAATGAAGACAACTCTGGCCCTCCCCATTCTAAGTGGAATTGCTGTTCTTGTATTTTCTGCAAGGATTCTGCAACCTCAGAATCTGTGCTGGTGGCAATAACCAGGCACTGGACCTCAAAGGACATGGTACTAACCGTGCCATGAGTTTGTGGAGTTCCTGCTTGTGCTGCTGGTCTTCGGTTGCGATGGCATGCTGTGCTTGTTGCTGCATTGTCTGCACAAAGTGCTGCATATGCTGGAAGGCATCGATCTGCAATCGGATGTCGACAGTATGAATGTATGAGTTAAATACAGCTTCACAAGGGAGAAGGCTATCCATTAGAAATAAAGGTATTAATAGGAGCCAAAGCAGATCTTCATTTTCCCCTCAATGCCCTCTAACCATTTACACCCATATGGAGTAACTTTGCTTTATATGATGGATGTATAAATGGATTTATTCTATGTTCTTTCATGGCACCTATCAGTCTTTAGCATGCATGAACCTTGAATCGCCACCTCACAAATTTGGCAACTGAACTGCTACTCAGGACTTAACTTCAGTGGACTCACCTTCATCTCATACATTCAGTGAAAAGCCTGGCTGTAAAGACATGCCCTAGCACTATGTTGTTAAGGCCAACAAACCCTGACTCTGGCGACCTGAAAAAGTCAACTCTACAAATGAGAACCTTCAACTGAGAAGGGTCTACTGATGGGCCTGGAAAATTTGATTTTAGGAACTGAACAAAAGCCTCTCCACTGATTTGCCATAGGACATTGGGGCAAATCCCAGATTATCCAGGACGTCAATGAATGTAACCAGCACCTTGAAATTCACTTGGAAGCAAAGAGGTGGCTAATGCAGAGCACACATTCTTACGTAATCTGGTGGCCCACCAAATTTAGGAGGGATTTTGTAATCTGTAAATATGTCAGAATGGCAAGCAGATTGATGGTACCGGAGATTACGGGAAGCCCATCTAAAACACACTTTGCTTGAGAAAACTGGTTTGAGGGAAAACTGCCTAAGGAAACTCACAGCTTCTTGGGCTTCCCTGTTCTCCCCTTAGACTCCAGGCCTGGCTCATAGTGCCAGTCCTGAAGTATTGTAGATCTTTAACTAGTTGAAAGGTCCAGACTTGTCTGCAGGTTGTTTTGGAAGCCTCATGGAACAGCATATGGCTCTTTTGCTGAAGGGTTAGAGAGAGTTTAGTGCGGAAGCAGCTCCTGATAGCAAGATTTGGGAAAAAATATTTTCAACTCAATGAAAAAAAATTAAAAGCAGGAAAAATTGAAGTTAAAAGTCAAAAGAGGTATCTGCGCTCCACTGGAAGCAATTAAACCTAAAGCCCTTGAAATCTAAAAGGTCTCTTCAGGTCAGGAACTGCACAGTGGGCTATTAAGAGGCCAATTTGTTTCTCTTCTGTCTATGGGAATGAGCATTTTTCTCATTAACGGAGCTATTTTAGAGGGTGAGACAGGAGCCACCTGAATTGGAATGACTCATCAGCTCAGTGCAAATGTCAACCTTACTTTACAGCATGCTGAATTCAATCAACCATCAGGAAAAAGGGTTTTAACTGAGAGGCAGAACCTGGAAAATTGTCATGCTGCTAATCCAAACGCAGGGATAGCAGAGGGATCTTTATGTGGCTAATAAGATACCCATCCCCATCAAGTATCTGCCAGTAAAATGGTAGTACTCTTCCGCTGAATGTAATTAAGGTTTATCTAAAATGGGTGAAGACATACTTTTAAAAATCTGATGCTCCCACCTCCCATTACTACCCATGCCTGGCAATCTGCTTCCCCTGGTCACCATATAGAATAAAACTCTTCTGTTTCAATTGACATGAATTCTAAGGCAATGTACTTCAGAGTATCAAAGTGGGCAGTTTATTTAAACATGTGGATTTATAAATCCACGTGCAGTTTTGTAGTGGGAGGAATCTCTTTGGCCTGCAGTGGCTGGCAAAAGTCTTTGCTAGGAGAGGTTTTATGGGGTTTATTCTCTCACTACACCCCCTCTCAGAGAAAAGCTAATATTAGTCTATAGGTGCTGAGTGGAAGGTCACCATCTAGACCCCATTTTGTCTTTCAGTGGATTTGGGAGGTGTCAAGTTAGAAGCAGACAGATAACAACAGAGCAAGTTTCAGGCAAGTTATGACTTATTCCAAACCTGAGTGTGGCAGGAGAAAACTCAGCCTTCTACGACTACAGATCTGCACTAAAAGTCATACAGCCACATCGAGGTTACATGCCTGGCCACATAACATTCTACAAACAGCCATATGTCTGCACGTGTTCTATTTTATAGATTCATAATAAAAAAACAACCACCACCATTCGATCAGTTAGTCCATCCCCCAGCAATACAAGAATGTTCCCACATTTTCAGTGTTTTGTCCAGATAAACACAGGCATCCAAATTTTCTAGACTGCAGTCCCTGTCACATTGTAAACTGGCTTCTGCTAGGACAGTGCTGCAGCTCTAGCCTGCATTTCAAAAATCAAGCACTTACATTTAAAAGGTGTGCAAAGAGCCTATTTAATAGTCATGGGTCTATGTCTCCAAACAGAACAGAGCTCACAACCAATGCTGAAACTTACATGCAGTTCGAATACTGTCCTTGGATGGGGTATTGCTTACACAGCACTATAAATATACACAGAGCTTTACAAACTAGAAACAGAGAGGCATAGCCCCTGCACCAAAGAGGCTATATAATGCAATAAAGAGAGAGAACAGTTCAGGTATTGGAGGGGGTGTCTCTGACCCTGTCCTCCCTCTCCTTCGGTCTTCACTGTCTTCTTCTACTGTGTCATACTGAAGCGCCTTGATCTCATGACCCTGCGTAATCTTGTCTCAGCTTCTTCCTGACCGCTCATGCCCTCTTTCATACGCCACACAATCCTTTCTCCAGCTGCTTCTCTTACTCTCTGCACACCTTCTTTCATGCTGCTCTCTACAACTGTCCCTCACACCGTGCCTACCAAGCACCTTCTTTTGCCATCACAGATCAAGTAGAAGACTTGAAAGCATTAATCAGAGGTCCCCTTTCCCTTACATAGGCAGTCAGTGGAGATGAGACATACCTGGAGGTATGACCGAGAATGATACCATGGAGATACCTCATGGCATTTATTGAATAGAGTAGGAGACCGCTCTGGTGCAAAAGTGAGTTGCACTCTGTTCTACACATAGGCAGCTCCTTCTGCTTTTTACATTTAACGGAAGGGTGGTGAGACTAAGTGCTTGCAAATGGCACAGTCCCAGAGCTGCCAAGCCCAAAGACAGAAAAAATGAAAAAGACGTGGTAGAACATTTGAGAATAAACAGAGGCTTTAATGTATATTAAAAAAGATAAGCCATCCAGTCTAGAGCTTACTGGATTTGAGTATGTAAACTCTCTGTGTTGCAACGTTAGAACATTCATCCCAGGCTCCTCACAACCAAGTTATTCTCCTGACAAAGCCCTAGGTACTTTCCAGCTCTCTCTTGGTTGGATGTTTTCATCTGTTGAATGTTTTAATCCATACCCATCACAAAAATCTATTTTGCCTTTTCTTTATTGAGGCTGCAACCATTTTTCTTGTTTTTTTTTTTTTACTGGCCCTCACCATGGGGGTACGTGTGTGACTGACAGACCAAGAGTCCGAGGCCGCTTGTGGTGAGTGGAAAGGATTCTGAGGCTCTAAATAAGAACACGTACCTTGCGGGCACTCTTCCACATGTGTTTCATGTAGGCATACGTCACTTGGGGATGAACAGTTGGCAACGGGTGATCCAGCTGTCGAGATGGGTCTACGCCCAGGAGCAATACAAGCGTCTTGTGGGCCAAAGCCTTGAAAGAATGACAAATCAAAAACCAGGTTACAACAAACTTGCTTTCACCTCTACACGCCCTTGTTCATAACAGTCTCTAATGACAACCACTTAAAGTGACATTGCTTCTCTGTACTAAGGCAGACACAGGCAGGTCACGTCATGCAGAAAGAGCAGCTGTGCCCTGGAACATGTGCAAGGCTACACTTCCACGGTATGCCCATGTGAGTTGCATATATTGTGACAAAGTTCCTGCTCTACCTTCGTGGGTCTTGTGCTTATTGGTGGATTTGCTTGCCTTGGAGCTTCACGGCAGCCCTCAGCTTGGCCGTTTTTCTGAATTCACAGTCCAGGTCGACTCCTCCCGGTGTCTGATGATGCTTGTACACCTCAGTCCTCCAACAGTCCACGTTCTCACTCTCAGCTCCCCACACGCACACCACAAACTGAAGTGAGCTCCTTTTTAAAACCCAGGAGCCCTGATTAGCCTGCCTTAATTGATTCTAGCAGGTTCTTGATTGGCTGCAGGTGTTCTAATCAGCCTGTCTTAATTGTCTCCAGAAGGTTCCTGATTGTTCTGGAACCTTCCCTCTTACCTTACCCAGGGAAAAGGGACCTACTTAGCCTGGGGCTTATATATCTGCCTTCTATTATTCTCCTATACCCATCTGGCCCAACCCTGTCACAATATATAACGTCTGATTTAACAATTCTGCATGGTCACTGTGGAGAAGTATCCCCAGGTCACACAGTCTCTCCCCGTACCTTGTGTTAGTATTTCATCATTTACACCGACATTCTCAGTACAGAACCCAGTTTACAATAACTGTCAAACTAGAGGTTATGGATTGCGGCAGAGAACAGTGGCTCTGAAGCAATTTAGAACAAGCTTCTGTGCTCAAAGGCCACCTGGGACATGGAACAAGTTGTCAGAAAGTAGTAAGCAACTGTATCAATACACAGGGGAGAGGGATGTGGTTTGGTAAAACATAAGAGAGAAATGGTACCGCTGTTATCTGTATTGTGGGTTATGGAGAGATACACACTCCAGCATTCAGATTACTATTTCCTGTATTTACAAGGATAACTGCCCCATCCCCACAACAGACCATATATTTTCTGCTGGCCCTAGATGTTATGTTTTCAAGTCAGTAGCCAATAAAGAGCGGGAATTCTTTGTGGTTTATGTTTCTTTTTGGTAATAAATATTATTGAGGTTACTGCCCAATCTAGGAGCGTAACAAGGATACTAACATAACTATTTAGATATGATTGAAAGTGCAATGTAAGAGCCACGTGTTACTAATACTAACACTATTACATTAAAGTTTTCAGACCCAGCATGGGAACAGAACTTGGCTGTAAGTCTCTCTTAGGATGACTATTTGTCCCCTGATGACAGTGGTTTCCCACAGACTTCCGACTCACCAGTCTCCCACTCTTGCCACATAGGCTGGCATACTTGAGCCAAGTTCTCATGTCCTCGTGAGGGTTGACAACGAGAGACCGGACCATAAGTATTCTCTGCCAGTCCTCTACAATCCGCTGGCAGCCCTAGGAAAAGAAGTGCAGACAGAACCTATTAATGTTCTCTTTTCCACAGGGACCATTCCTCCATAACCAAAGACCTGAAGAGCCTGTCCCCAAGATTAGAATGACTGCTGTACCCATATTTCACAGCAGACAGACACCTGGCACTAACTGGCTGCATTCTTAACTGCTATGTGTGAATGAGGATAAGTCCCTGAGCCTCATACTCAATAGTCAACCTCATTAGATGCCAGCTGGTTGCTCCAAGTCTAATGACATTCTCTAATGGAAAAAGGAGAGACCTTTTACAGCAGAAGCAGATCCAAAAGCAGAGCTGTTACTTCTGCACTGTCAAAACAACAAGGCAAGGATTTCACAACGTTTCCGAACCCAGCTTCAAACTTTATTTTTGGTTTCAACAGTGACTAGTTCCAACATGAGAAGGTACAAAAACAAAAAAATTCTGAAAGCTGCAAAGAATTATTTTTGTTATTGACCTTTTCCTTCCCCTACTTGTTGCTGTTTTTTTTTACAGACGCTGACGTGATTTTGACGACACTCTGCCAGAAATTGCATTGCCAACTGCTAAAGCAGGCGTTGTCTGGTTACTGTCTACCTGTGCTGAGTGCCACAATAGCTTCAAGTCCAACAGAGCAGATAAGACAGGATCTGGCCCTGAAGCTGAAGGGTGCATGGATGCGTCCAGAGAGTTAGGTCTTGTCTACACTACAAAATTAAGGTGACCTAAATTAGGTCCAAGTACAGCCACCACAGTAATTACTGCAGTGGTTCATGTCCATACTTTGTTCCCTCTGTCAGCTCACAGTTGGAGCCTTCTTGCCCTGGGGCTGCCAGGCTCTAGCTGTGAGCCCCAGGGTGGTGAGAAGGGGACCTCTAGCTGAGCCCTGCACGAGGCTGACAGCCACCAGGTGACGTAAGTAACGCACTGGGTTGCACTAACTACATCGACCTACGCACTATGCCCTCTTGCGGCGGTGGAGTTATTAGGTTGGCCTCATGGGCGACTTACATCGGTGGGAGCAATGTTGCACTGTAGACACTTACACCGACCTAACTCTGTAGTGTAGACCAAGCCTCAGATGCAAAATTGCGGGTGGCAGTGCACATATCTGATTGCTACTGGCCACCCATTGGGGCTTGGGCTGACGGGGTTGATCAAGTTCTTAAGGGTGGGATAAATAAGCTTTAAGAGGCCTCTAAGTCTTTATGAGGCCTCTGAAGTTTAGATGGATGCAGGACTGACTTAGACTTAATCCATCCCAGAGATCTATGGTAGACTGTGCCCACTGGAGACAAGCACAAATTTTGTAACAGCAAGGGATTCTATCTGGAAGCAGCAACACAAATCTGCTTCTTTGCAGGCAAGTCAAATGCTCAATCAGCATGTGATCTTGAAGGGAAAATCTCATACCAAGGGAAAAAAGAAAGTCTTCTCATCTCTGATTAAATAGCTAAGTACCCCACTGACTTTTCAAAACTGGGTGCACCCAAATTAGACAGAAAAGCCTGCTCCTTGCAGCCCTCCCTAATGCCCAAATCAACCTTCCACCAAATCATCTAACAGGCATTTTATAATTATTACTAAGACACAATAAAATGTACAAGAACTGTATGTACTGTTTTCAGGACCATAAACAGCTTTACTCATAGACATTACTCTCCCCATCACACTCAGCCTTTCCTCTCCAGAGGAATGTTCTCAGCTTTTCCAGACAAGAATGCAGTTTGGAAGCAAAAAGCATTGTCACAGCTCCCTAAATAGTTGAAATGTTCACAGTAGCAACAGGTAAACACCCTTCGGTGTGGGGGCCCATATAGCAGTGAGAATTCTCCCTCCAGATGGAACACTGAAGTCCAATGCAGTTTATACACTTCATTCTGACTATAATTTTCCCCCCTGAGAGGAACATCTCTCTGGACAATGCCAGAAGGTACTGTATGTGTTACTTCATGTACAGGCCCACCCTCTCACAGAAAAGCTCCCTCCAGAAAGGATACCCACTCAAAATACTTAGGTGGTCTTAAGTCCTGGCACGTGTCTTGGGCTTATGCTCTCTAGGCAAAAGACGCATTAGCTTTCCAGTGGAATTGGTGAAAGTTCCCTTGCTTGGGGCACTTAAAAAGGTGGACAGGACAAATCAGTGGAGAATAATAGAGGAACAATCCTGCACTGCCCAGGTGAGGTGGATAAGGTGACCTAAAATGCTAGGAAATTTCTATTAGCGAGACAAGGTGAGTGAGGTAATATCCCAGCAACGGATATTACCTCACTTCACCTTGTCTATCTAACATACTGGGACCAACACGGCTGCAACACCACTGCATACAGGACATTTCTATGACTCTTTGCACACTGATGCAGCGTCTTGTTTCTCAGTATTACTCATCCCAATCATTCCATCATGTGGCATAAACAGAATATTCATTTATATTTAACATGCAAACATGAAAATGAAAGAAGAGGAGTAGAGAAGTGTAATATTCTAGCACCCGAAAGCTAGACAGAAAGTTTGTACAAGCGGCCCTGCAGGTTTCACTAAAACCTCTACTCCACTCAGATCTCTTTAGAACCTGGTTTGGAGCAGGCAAATTTGAAAGATACTGTGCCAGGCTTTAAAATGAGCACATACACCATGGCGGTGGCCAGAGGCATTAAATACATGCTGAGGACACGTCTGTAAAGAAGAGAGAAAGCAGATTGTTATGCTGTGGGGGGACACAGAGCCTGATTGTCAGAAGTGCTGAGCACTCACAACTCTAACAGACATCAATGGGAGCTGTGGGTGCGCACTGCGTGAGCATCTGTGCCACCGGCAGGAGGTATACAGAGGTTTATAGCAGTCTCTGGTAGATTTACCTGCAGTCTCTCCCACCATATCTGGCGGATGATCTCGCGTCGTTCTGGTACAAGTTTATACTGGATAACCTCTTCCAGCTCTGATAGCATCTGGCAGGATACCATAGCCTGAACGAAACAATCACATTCCATCCCAATCAATGCACAGTGAATCCAGGACTAAAGATCAGCACTTGGCCTAAAAACCTTGGGGTTATCTACTGACCAAGAGGGAAAGAACAGGCAGTTGCCATTCAGGTACCTTGATAATCCACTGTCTTCTAGGTTTCCTCAAACTGCTGCAACAAAACCAATTCTGATTTGTGGGGGGAACTACAGGGAATTTCATCTCCATCGTCACTTGAGCCTGAGCCTCCCCCACAATGCTTCTAAACGTTGACCTTAAGGATGACTTTCCACTGGGGTGTGGAGAAGTGAAAGCTGAGCTTTTCCACACGGAGACAGAACTAACCACAAAACTTGACCAGGGCAGAGGTAAGGGTTGGTAGTGGGGTGCTGAATCCCAGTGTTCAGTCAGTCACATTTTTCTCTCTCTGCTTCTCAGTGGATTCAGACGCTTTTCCAAAAAGCCACAATCCCCACATACAAGAGCCATTTAGTCTGTGGGTCCGTGTGGCCTGCATAGGCCTTTATATTTGATACACAAATACAGTCAGGAAGCTCTGAGCTTATATAAATAGCCTAAACTAACATGAAGGCTGCAGGTCAGATACTCACCCCATAGGCCCGACTGTAACTCTCTCCTGCCATGGCGGTCAGCTCAGCATCTAGCAGGTCTCTGGCCTTGTCAATGCACTGAAACGGAAGCTGAGACTTCAGGGGTGTGCCTTGTCCACAGACAGTAACAGTTCACACTAACACTCAACTGTCCACTCTCTATTTTCCCACAAGGAAGGTTGGAACCACCCCAAACTCCATCAGGCACCAGAAAAGGAGTGTCACCTATAGGGAGAATTAGCTCTAAAACGGAAACTAACAGAAAACTGGAGAATCCAACGGCGAGTATGGGGGAAAAATCGGGACTTGCATTTATAATCTAAACATGTGTCCTGTCTATGGAAGTTTGGATTTGCTAAAGCCCCTCATACATAGACTGCGTCACCAGTGTTTGCCGTGCTTTTGACCCCAGTGTCCTTGCAAAGCCCAACTGTAACATTTATAAGGGAAGGAGGAGTTGGGATTTTGGTAATAAGTGTGAAACAACCAGTTACAGAAAAGCCTCAGGAGCTTTGTTTCTTTGACAGCGTGCAGGTATCTAAGGCCATGTCTACATTTACAAGCTTCCAGCAGCACAGCTGTGCCACTGTAAGAACACTTGTGTAGCTGCATTATGCTGACGGGAGAGAGCTCTCCCATTGACATAACAAAACAGCTCAACAAGTGGCAGGAGAACGTCTCCCGCCGACATAGCACTGTGCACACAAGTGTCTATGCCGGCAAAACTTGTCTCACTCAGGGAGGTGTTTTTTTCACACTCCTGAGCAACAAAAGTTTTGTTGACATAAGTGCCAGTGTAGACCTGGACTTAGATGGACTTCACAGCTCTACACGCCCCAGTAACGTCTTACGAATGTTCTAGACCCTGCAAACCCCACATCTCTCAGTACAAAGAAGACACTCTGAGTGCATGAAACAAGGCCCGGCTCTGGTGCCATTAATTATATAATCTCTCATCCGTAACTTTTCCCTTTCAAAATGTTAAAGGTTAATTACAAACCCTCATCCATTAAACACTAGGCCCATTTTCTTGTGCATAACACTCAAGATATGTACATGTTCTGCCAGGGCAGATTGGACCACTCCTTTATCTCATTCTGCAAGTCAGCACAGAATTCTGAGAAATACTACACAAGTTTCCTTGGAAAGTAATCTACATGCTTCACACCTGCAAAGGGAAGACGTTCCCCGTGAATTATGTCTGTCAAAGATGCACTCAGACCAACATGGCTCTGTTCAGCAGACTCTTTCCTTCCCCTTATGCCAAGTCTCAATCTAAAGGTACAGGTACACGACAATCAAAGTTGCAGCTGCAGAATGTGCAGACATAGCCAAGTTAGCTTTGATCTAGCTAGCTCAAACAACAATAGCAGGGAAGCCACAGCAGCACGGTGGCAGAATGGGTTGTATAACCCCACCCAGAGTTAGGTACTCAAGTGGCTAGCCCACAGGTTCACTGCTATTGTTACTGGAGCTAGCTAGTTCAAAACTAGATTATGTATGTCTCCACTTGCTGCAGTCACACCTCTAATTGCAGTGCAGACGTACCCTCAGGATTACAAAGACTTCTCACTGCTGCAAGGAAGATCGGGTATAGGAGATGCACAAGAAGGTAAAGATGGGCCTTGCACCTAAACCAAAAAGTATGGGGTCCGTTGCAGCATCTGGCATTCGTTAACACTACTCTGAAAAGGCTTGGCAAACACAAGAATGCACAGACTGACAAGGAGATACTGTTGTTCATGTCTCTAGCCATCAGTGCCCTTCACTGAATGCTGTCTTTTGCAGAACAATTTCCCAGACAGGATGTCCCCCATGACTTCCCTCCAGCCGCCAAGAGGACACAATAAAATAGAAACCTGAGTATGACTAAGACAACTCTTGGGCTAACGTGTCTCTACACAACTAGTGCAGTATTCCTGGAAGCACGCAGCAAACTCAGCAGTCAGGGATAAGAGTTTCCACTTGAGAGAAGTTATTAGCAGTTATGGCCAACCGCTTTCAAATCAGCTCTATTGCTGCAAGGAAGGACACACAATCTCAGCATGGGATTTACAGAAGCAAAATCATGAAGGAAGATACTTACTTGTTGAGCCAATGAGAAGAGGTCTTGATGCAGTGCCAGCACGGCCCTGTAGAAGGCACCATCATGGGTGTCCCTTGGGATCATGCAAGTATATTCCTCCATGCTATCCCACTGACCTGAAGAGACATGGACACACTTGCTGATGCCATAGCCCTCTCTGAAACACTGCTAGAACTAGACTCCAGTGTTAAGCACGAGTACAGTGGTTAGATACACAGGGCTATTGGATCCCAGCCAAGAGACTAATTTGGAGTCCAAAAGCACCATGGGAGGTTTCATCTACTGTTCTTTAAAGTAGCTGCCTTGCGATGGCTGAGGGAACTACAGAAAAACCTCACTTATCTGAAATCCCCTATTATCCAGAACTCACTTATATTTCCTCTACCCCCATGTAGCATTTGTATTGAAAAGTTTGAACCAACTTGATGTTCCCCTTTAATATAGATGAAGAGGATTCTATTCCAATGAGTGGCTCAGAGCAGGGCAGGTGGGCACTCATTTACCCTATCCCATAACACAAGAACAAAATAGTTGAAGAAATTAAAAAGGTAACAAATCTAAAAGATTTAAAGGATTTTTTTAATGCACCGTGCAATTAACCCGAGGAACCTGCTACTCCAGGATACTGTTAATCAGCCTAGCAAACTTTTTAATGTATTCATGTATATAAGAATACCATCTATATTAGACTAACAAGGAAAAATTACAAGAGCTATCAGTTCTGCTTCAAGGAATGAACTGATCAGAAGCTATTTCTCCCATTGTGTAATATTACACAAATAGAGATAGATAAGCTGTTGCCAGCGGGGGAGTGAGGTGGGAGGAAGTTTTGTTTCATGGTCTCTGTGTGTATATAATGTCTTCTGCAGTTTCCACGATATGCTATGCATCCGATGAAGTGAGCTGTAGCTCACGAAAGCTCATGCTCAAATAAACTGGTTAGTCTCTAAGGTGCCACAAGTCCTCCTGTTCTTTTTACGAATACAGACTAACACGGCTGTTATTCTGAAACCAGAGATATCACAGGGGTTCTAAGACTTCCTCTGAAGCATCTGGCACCGGTTACAAATAGAGACAGGACACTGGATTAGATGGACCACTAGGCTCTTCCAGGAAGGCAGATTTTTTGTTGAGAGCTAGAGGTGACTGCTTTAGGGGCTCAGCATTAATGAAATGGAGGACCCACTCGTGGCACAATGCTCCATGTGTTTTTCTATACAGGCATCAAGTAGTGCAGTTGCTTCACAGAGATAATTTTTCACTTCTCCCCCAGTGAAAACACCAACATCAAAGCAAGCACTATGGTGATCTGTCTTCAGAAGGGACAACCAACTTCATTTACAGGTTCAGCAAACTGTAATGTGGGTGGTTTTACAAGGCAAGGTTTCATTTTGGTAGGCAAAGTTCTCGTATTCTTTGTGATAAAACAGCTGCAACATAAACATTGGGCTCTTGTGGAGGAAACTTTTTCTGGAAAGTGTGGCTGCACTTTGGTATTTCACAAAAGGGGAAGATTACTCTCATTGGATGGAGCTAGGCAGACAGCAGGCATATGCTATGCAAACTATCCCCACCTCTTTCCACTGACGCATCTCAAACAGGACTTATTTACAGAACTGTTCCACTCAGGGGCTTCTCGTGAGATAACATCCTGTCAAAATAGTTAAGGGATGGATGGCTTTGCAGTTTGTGAACAGAAAAACTAGTAAAATCACATCAAGTTCATTTCATGTACAAATTACATTAGATTTGAAACCTAAGAACATAAGAATGGCCATACTGGGTCAGACCCAGTATCCTGTCTTCTGACAGTGGCCAATGCCAGGTGCCCCAGAGGGAATGAACAGATAATCATCAAGTGATCCATTCCCTGTCACTCATTCCCAGCTTCTGGCAGACAGAGGCTAGGGACACCATCCCTGCCCATCCTGGCTAAGAGCCATTGATGGACCTATCCTCCATGAATTTATCTAGTTCTTTTTTGAACCCTGTTATAGTCAGCAGAGGTCAAACAGTACTATATTAATCCATCTCTTTATTATTATTCGGCCCTCAAAAGGTACCTTTTCATTACCTAAGGGCGCATTGGCAGCTTTTGCATAGAAGGTTACACATTATGGGCTTGAACATTAAATGACCTTTATTATTTCATGTAACCCTATAAATAAGCTTGCTCCCGCTCTATATGTTTTCTCTTATCTTGTGATTCAGACTTCTTAAAAGATGTAAATTACACCCCTGAACTCCCTCCTGAATTGCTGTCTTACACCATCCCCCAAGCACAGCTGGAAGACATACATTACCTAGGCCCCAAGCAGCAGCAGCAGCCATCCTAGCCATCTTGGCTTGAGTTTCGTTATTTACCAGCATCCACTTTTCACAGCATTGCTGATGAAGCTGCCCCCTGGGAGGAATAATTCACAGTTTCAGGTTAGTGAAAACTTCCTCAAAGGGTTTCGCTGTGTCTGACAGCCACCTTCCAAGGTGTCCCTGGTACTGAGGGTTCAAAGAAGTTCTAAATGTCCCTTGTGTTAAGCAGGCGGGTTGTGTTTTCTGGATTTAATCTAATACCCTGTTCTAGGACGGCGCTGCCAGCTCAATTTTTTAAATGTTTAATAGCTTCTAGGGAATAAGAACAATTTCACACCTAGATTTTTTTATTTATTTATTTTTTTTTACAGGCCTAGCCCCATCAATCCTCTTTTACATAGAGGAGAAGAAGTGTGTTTACCACTTCCCTTTTGGCAAGTCCACAGACATAATGTGGTTTGGTCAATGAGGAGTTATTTAGCCTCAGAACAGTTCAAGAACATCTAAACCAAACCAGTGAAAAATTATTTTAAAAACGGAGCTGTCAGTTTCAGCCTAGAACAGGGTATTACATTAAATCCATAATTCATAACCCGCATACTTAAAGCAAGGGACATTTAGCACTTTTTTGGAAACATCAGTAAAAAGGACACCTATGATGAATGGGTTCTGAACAGTTCCTGGCTCCCAGCTTTGTCAAACATTTTGGATACACACACTGTGGGGTCTGCATGCTTCAAAAAGATGAAGCTACACAGTCACAGTTACAGCAAATAAGAATGAGGACTTGTCTCAATGGGTTCTTAAAGGGGACAAGCCAATCTTCACCTCTAGTAGAGAGGACCCTCCAAGATGCTTTCATCAACCTTGAACGTGTTACCTTAGAGACTAACCAATTTATCTGAGCATAAGCTTTTGTGAGCTACGGCTCACTTCATCGGATGCATACTGTGGAAAATACAGAAGATGTTTTTATACTCACAGACCATGAAAAAATGGGTGTTTATCACTACAAAAGGTTTTCTCTCCCCCCACAATAAATAAATTGGTTAGTCTCTAAGGTGCCACAAGTACTTCTTTTCTTTTTGCGAATACAGACTAACACGGCTGTTACTCTGAAACTTGAACGTGGTGTTGATCACATCAATTAATCTGGGTGTTGCAAGTTCAGTATTTCTCAGCCTGGAAAGTCTGTAGCAGCAAAGCAGCTGTTAACTATGAGGGAGACCAACTTGCCTTCTCATTGCTAGTCTCTAGTCCCTGTGAGGAAGATAAATTAGTCAATACAAGAATGGATCAGCTGCCACAGGCAAGACAGTCATACTGACAGCTTAATGGTCCAGGAAAAAACAGCAGCAGCAGTGAATCAGTACCCAATATGAGCTAACACAGAAGCATGGCTCTTGCAGACATAATTATACCAGGAGACAAGTGGCTAGGCCTGCCCTGGCTGCACTTTCAAACGTCCACTGCACAGCATGCTGAGAACAGCAGCATGGTGCAGCACCCATTCCAGAGGAAATGTCAGTTACTGTCAAGCACAAACAAGCAACACAAATAGTTCAACACTACGGCAGAAGACAGACAGCAGGCCAAGTTGACTAAGGCACTAAATTCTCAACCTTGGGATTGACATATTATGGTCAGTGGGAAGGAGGTGGTCACATGACCGTGGCACTATTGGGTTACATGAAATATTTACTTTGTTTGATAGTGACCTAGGTGCGTTTTACCTAGAGAGCGTGCTAACTTCACTCATGGATACGGGAACATTCCTTCTGGGTAACTAGGAGTGCAGTTCTGCAGTGGCATACACGGCCAATCTTATGAAACCAACTCCCTGGATATTCTGCCACAGGAACAAAGTCTGTTTACTTTTTTCTTTGCCATAAGACCATTAACTTCTGCACTGTGACTGCATTCAGATTCAGAACCTCAGTGCTGTCCTGATGCAGGGTTTTGCTTTCGAAGATATAAATGTACAAGCTACAGCTATATTTACATTTCAAATCGTACACAGAGCGAGTCCATTCAATTTCAACATTCCATCTGAGCTCTGGAGTGGGTGTCTATCCTGCAGCAGCTGATTTATCACAAATATCGGACACCAAGAAAGGCGGGAAAATGCTCCCTACTGTGTTTATTTTATTTCAACATCAATAAAAAATAATCAGATTGTTGCTAAGTCCTTAGGCCCCAGCTTGTCCTGCGGATCACCTTGACGTGTATCCCGCAGACAGACGGCTACGATCCCATGTCTAGGTAGGTGATAAGAGGACTATGGAAAGACACGATACATAGTATCCATAGGAAGACTAGCCCTCCAGACTCCTTGGTCTCTTCCCTGCTCCATCTGCTGGAGTCTCTCTAAAGGAAACTGTATCAGGACAAAAAGGATAAAAGCTCCCTCCCTGTTGCAGAAATAGTGTCCTGTTGTTTCCTTCCCAGCAGACCTTGCGAAGTTAAAAGAAATGTAGCTGCAAACTGCATTGTTTAGGAGAAATCTCACTCAGCAGAAGTAGACGTGTATAGCCAGGAAAGAAGATGGGCAATAGGAGCTGTTCTAAATTGTGAACAGGAACACACTATGATTTTATTTACTGTTCTTTAGTAAGGAAATAAAACAAAGCAGTGAGCTATTAATCTCACACAGCCAAATGCAATCACATGATGATGCTGAAATTTCTCTAGACTTTTATCTGACACTAAAAAACTACCAACTGTGGAGGTGTTGCAATTCATAGATATTTAGGTCAGAAGGGACCATTATGATCATCTAGTCTGACCTCCTGCACAACGCAGGCCACAGAATTTCACCCACCACCCCTGCAAAAAACCTCTCACCTATGTCTGTGCTATTGAAGTCCTCAAATTGTGGTTTAAAGACTTCAAGGAGCAGAGAATCTCAAGCAAGTGACCCGTGCCCCATGCTATAGAGGAAGGCGAAAAACCTCCAGGGCCTCTTCCAATCTGCCCTGGAGGAAAATTCCTTCCCAACCCCAAATATGGCGATCAGCTAAACCCTGAGCATTTGGGCAAGATTCATCAGCCATATCTCTGTGCATCTTGCTTCAGGGTAGAAGAGAATCATTTTTGATTCCGGAGAACTAGATCATGGAATGACCTGGCTCTTGCTATTACATCCTCTTCAGGAACACTGTTTCCTCCCACATCTCTCCAGCACTAAAGTCTTCAAATATTGGGTCTCACTTCCCTCCCGCACCCCTCTGCCAAACAGCAACAGTAAGGGGAGAATTACTTAAGCAGCCATGTGAAATGTAACCATAGGACAGAATGGCTGGGATGCCTGCGTATCAATGGGCCGCAGGGCATTTCCTGTGCTGTCAGGACACCCAGTACACATATCGAACATTATCTGGACAGAGGGTTGGTCTCTTGTACATCAGGAAAGGGTTGAATGCAAGTCAGAACACTGGGATTACCTCCCTTCCTGCAGAATATGTCAACAGATACAGGGGTTTATAGCTCCTATAGAAAAACAAAATATTTCAGAAGAAATCTCTCCCAAATGCAGGGAAGCAGATGATTAATCAGAAAGGATGATTTTTACAGGAGGGAGAAATCCCATCAACCCCTGGTGGGAACTGCCTACTCCTTGCAAGGACAAATAAGAGACTGTCCACCAGGAGGCTCCATTCTTCCTGCTGCAAAAACTGAGGACATAGGAGGAGGTAGAAAAATGCTGTTTGGATTTTGGACTTCTCGGCCGCCCAGCACAGTTTCCAGGCAGCTCAGTTTATGCAGCAGTGCAATGACCTCAATGGAGAGGAATCTTCTTCCTGTGTGCCGTCACATGGGTTCCTGTCAGGACTCATCAGCACACAGGCCTAGTGACATGAGAAGCTCAGCAGAGAGGCAGGACGTGCACAGATTTGCTGTGCCTGGAGGCAGAACTGCACACTACAGCGCACAGGGCCTGTCTTCTCTGCTTAGCCTCTTGATTCAAGGTGAGCATGGGGAACACCATAATCTGAAAATTCCAAATCATTAATGGGTCTCTCTCTGGTGGAAACAAACTTCGACGTTGTGATGTATGTGCCAAAGACCTGGACGTAATGTGGTTTCCATCAGCAAATGCCAAAAAAGACAAAAACTAATAAATGCTAAAAACAGTCAAGATAAGAAACTCAGACATCTGCAGCAGACTTGATGAAGTGGGTTTAAAATGAAAGATTTATCTGGCATAATCTCATTCAGATTGTTACCGGGAAGTAGGAAACGTTGTTGACATCTGCATAAAAAGGTCCACACACTCCAGACAGGCATGTGAATAACGTTGAATAGGCGAGTAAAGCTAAATGAGTCATCATGGAAGAGTCACTTTTTGGTGGTAGTTTTGAACCATGCTGCCTAGTTATGTGTTCGCAGAACTCCTCTCTATTAATATTCTTTCTCACTACTACAGGTGGAATAGAACTGATCAGCTGCACGTCCCCTTTCAGGTGGAACTTGGCTAATCAGATGGCTCCATCCGAAAAAAGACTCAGACAGGGATGTCTAACACCTGCAACAAGGTGCTGCCTTGATGTGCAGGGTGAGCAGCAACTTGATATCTTCTAAATGTTAGGAAAGTACAAATAAATGGGAATTCAGGGAAGACATTTTCATCTGACGAGTAGCACGAATGGCATAATTCACCAGGTGAATAGGAAGCAGATTTCAGAAATAACTCGCCATATTTCTGGAGCAAAATGAAACACAGAGAAATAGCAAAACAGGAGGAGGCTGGGTCTGATATCAACTGAAATAGGAAAAGCTGTTTGAGGTCAACAGACTTTTCTGGATGATCCATTCTCAATTCTCTTCTTACCATTCTCCAAGTGCTTCCAGGCAACGCATACGTCCCAGCATCAGCTCAGGATCATCCTTGTTTGTGTCCATCTTCTTGTCATAGGCCACAAGGGCATCCTCCCACTCATGGAGCTTCTCATACCAGGTTGCTTGGATTTCCTGTAGGGTGGCGAAAAATCAGAAGACGCATCAGTGTTTTCTCTCTTTCTCTCTCTCACCTCTCCCCTGCCCTCCCATGACAGCTACCGTAGCTTTTCCTGGAACATGCTATCCACCTGAAATTGAAGAAATCTACACACTGTCTCCCAAAGAGTACTAGCTCTTGTTGATAGTAACCCACAGGCTGTTCAGAAGGTTAGATATTAACCAGTCTTCAGTTTTTAGGTCAACTAATGGGACTCTGGCTGTATGTTAGTCTTTACTCTCTTTACCTGTGCTGTTAGTTTAATAGCATTCAAGGACTTAGATCAGTGATACTCAGACTGTGGCTCGTGAGCTGCAAGTGAGTCTTTAATTTGTTTCCTGTGGCTCTTTGCAGCACATGATATTAGAATACCGTGTGATTTAATTATTAACGAATCTAAGTTACTAAACAATCAGGATGCTTTTACTATGTTATTACCCAATTAAGTTATCAACTTGCATTAAGTTATTAACTTATTTGCTGTGAGAACTAAATATTGCCATCATACTGTTTAAATATGAATAGTACTATAGTAAATGAGACAATGAATTCACATGACTGTGGCTCTTTTGGGTAATGCTGATTGTTAATCTGGCTCCTGAACCACTGAGGTCTGAGTATCACTGACTCAGATGCATGGATATACAGGAGAGTTTCCATGTCCCAGATAGTTGGACTGAACCTATTTTGCATACATAAATTATTGAAATTACATGCCATTATGTTTATTGTGGTTGGTAAATTGAGATCAAATTTCTTACTTGCTGGGCAAAGGGGAAAGGCAAGAAGTGCAGGTATTGAATATATACACATCAGCAGCAGTACCAGGTAACTAAGAATTTTGCATACACAGGAACTCACTATGATGTCTGCACATCCATCATCTCAGCATGGCTAGTTCAGATTTGCTACCAGTTCCAGGAGGAACCGGATACAGGATATTTATCCACAGGGATCTAAATAGGCATGTCTATGGGTGGTTAAAGTGCTTATAGAGAATTCCTAACAAGACCACCAAAGACATTCAGTCTCTGGTTTGCAAGTTCCAACCTAAAATGTTTCCTCTGCCCTTAAAGATTCAAGCTTGCTAATTCTCATGGAAGTTGAATTAGTTGTTTGTCCAGCTCTGCTCGTTACACCCAGCCTTTTGTCCATATTGAATATCAGCACAAACTCTGCTATGACAGATGGAAGCTCACTTTGTGCTAGTGAGAAAGCTGTAATCCTGTATACCTGACAAACCTGCAAGACAGGAGCTAAATGCATTCGGTATGTCAGTGGGATGAATTCCAGATTTTCTTCCCACTGATTTCTACTGAAATACTAATATGAATAGTTTGGGGAGTGGGCAGAGGGGAAGCAGAAATTCCACATGGATGAATTTAAGCAAGAGGAGCAGCACTGTAACCAAGAATGAAGCAGCTAACCACAAAATCTACAACTGTGCAGAATGCAGCTGGGTTGGTGCTGGGCCGTTTCGCAGCAGCGGAAGATTCTTGAGCGATGGTCTGGTCTAACCCCTACCCTTAAGGAGAAAGACTGTGGTTTGCTACACAGGCTGTAGAAACAAACCAACTGCTGAGCGTTATCTACTGCACAAACCTTTCTTCAACCTCTTGTTTCTTTATGGATTTTAATTTTCAGGAAATAAAAGTCTGCTTTGAATTCCTTGAGATTTTTTCCACACCGGATTCCCTGCCAATGTTCTTTTCTGCTCAGCCCTTGGCAGCTCTTGCTCTGGCATACGCCAAAAATGGATTTTTTTTTACATCCATGTGGGCTGTGGGTAGGATAAACTAGACACTGCACTTCAGTGCCCTCCACGTGAGACACTAAGGCCTGTGCCTTGCCCTAGTTCGCTGTGGGTCTCCAGCTCGCAACCAACTGCTTTAAAACCCATTAAAGAGCAAGAGGGAACCTTTTCTCTAGATTTATATGTTTAAAGAGAGCTCATCTGAAATGTCCTCTTCACTTCTTCCCACCCCTAATCTTGAGCACTCAGGCCCACCCATTCTTTCTAGAAATTTAAGTTACAAGGACATAACAGAATGAGGCAACCTGGGGCTCTGCTCCCTCCACAAAGCAGATACTTCAGGAAGCAACAACAGCTGTCGGGACATTCTAAAATCAGTTCTCCTCCAACACTGGGCCCCTTTTCCTATCTAGGGCGAAACTTTACATAGTGCCTCCAAAAGAGTTCGACCTGAATCAATCCCATCACTGCTGTGCTTACACCTGACCTGTATCCCCATTCCCAATGGTCCCCACTAGAGGAGTCTATTTAAAAGGAGAACATTGTCCATTGCATTTCTGCTGCCGCCTCCCCTTTTGTGAAGAAAGTTGCCTTTCAGACTTCTTCCTCTGTACCAGATCAGAATGGGTGGAGGGGAGATTCCTGAATGTAAGTGAAGAGGAGAGAGTGTGTGTGTCAGTCAAACTGACTGACTGATTGAGCTGCCATTTTGAAGGGCCATTACCAAGATGCACCAGCTATTGGGTAAGCTCTTGTGCTCACTTGGGTGAGGGGAGGGTTAGAGGTACAACCCTTATTAAAATCTATCTAGGTACATATGTTGCCCTGTCACTGCAGTAGCTGAGTGCCTACCAAAAATGTAACAACAGGAACAACAATATATCTATCTCCATTCTGTCAAAGGAACAGACATCCAAATAAAATGGCTTGTCACTCAGAGTTCCTGAACACCTACAATTCCCACAGATGTCAATGGCAGCTACAGGAGGTGGGCTCTTCTAAAAGACAGGTCACTTATGTAGGTGCCTAAGTGTGGATTTAAGTGCCTAATTTTAGGCACACAAGTTTGACAACTTTGGCTTTAGCCCCCACCCTGTAGGTTAGCAGTCTTCCATTTAGCCATTAGATCAAGCCCACCTACAGAGACTTGGGGGATTAGTTCAGATGGGGGCTTCCCCTGCTGCCTTTGCCTGGGTAAGTACTTCCATTGGAACCTGGTCAGGCAGCTGAGCCCAAAGCACCTGTACCCACAAGCATCACCTGAATCACCCATACTTCCATAGCTGTGAAAAAACTTGGAACACTGTAAATGCAGCTAGGAGAGTGAATCCCTTCTCTGTGGGATGTGCATACTCCCACCGTTCTCCTTTTTATGAGGAGCATTAAAAACAAACAAACAAACGAGCCAGAATAGGCCAGGATTTCTGTCTAAGAGCTTCACAGTAAGATTGTACTGCACTAATTCAGTACACTAGACAGCAGTTGACTCTCCTTTCCTTTCCCTCTGTGCTGGACAATCATGTCTGCAGTCAACCACAGACCTGGCAGATATCCTCTGTTTTCTACTTCATCACTTCTGGCATTTCATTAAAACGTGTCAGGACAAGCAGAGAGAGAGAGAACCTCAGGCTACTCTTCAGAGGCTTATTATGCTTTAATGCAAAACCCATGAGAGTTCTCCTGCCCACACACCCTCCTCAGCAACTAAAGAGTGAGCGGCATCATTCAGAGTAGTCACGACAGGCGAGACTTTATGTTGGTTACAAAACATGTGAAAAGTGAATGTTATGCTTTTATAATAGCACCCTTCATTCAAACAGTGATTTTCTTACAGGGAAGCAGCCAAGGAAATTCTCCCTGTAAACATTCCCTAGTTCCCAGCTACAAGTAGGTTTCCTGCCTAACCTTCCTGTTTGTTATAATTTTCTGGAGCTTGCCTTATCCTTTGATAATATATTACGATTGTGTTCTTTACCTTGGTCTGGAGCTTTGAGACTTACACATGGCTTCTCTTGCTCCAGGAATTTCACAGATTCATAGAATTTAAGGCCAGCGATCATCTAGTCTGACTTCCTGTATAATACAGGCCATTCAGTTTCACCCAGGTGCCCTTGTACTGAGCCCAATCATTGTCACAAACATACTGCTACAGTTCCAAAGTGCTTGGCACATTATAAGAAGGTTTTAACAGAACGGTATCACTTCACCTGCCACTGAAATATAGCCGCCTTTGGAGCGGAACACAGCAGCTGATTAACAAGGTGTGGCAACACTAGATGAGTATTTAGTACAGGGAGCGACCTGAAATTGCACATTGAAGGAGTCACATTTACAGGGACATGAGCTAAAGGTATTTCACAGTGAAGAGCAGAAATATGACAGAATGGGTATATGCCCACAGGGGAAACACTGAAAACATCGAGACGCTTTGGAACAGGACTATCCAAGCATCTAGACAGAGACTCACCAGCTCCCCAAAGTGCTTCATGGCATACTCAAGGACCCCAGCAGCTGCCTCGGGCTGCTGCAGCTTATTGTTAATGCTAGAAAGGAAAAGGAGAGAAAAAGGACATTTAGCATAGTCACTGATGTTTGGGGACCAGCACAAAATTCTCCCCAACTTTGAGAACAAATTGTGTCAGTTACAACTGCTAATGGAACACCTTCCCCGCCTTTTTTAATTCAAAAGCTTCTTGAGTTGCTGAAAATAACAGGTATTGGACTGTGTAAGAGACACATTAACACCACATACACAAGCCAGACAATAGGTACAGCACAAACAATATACACAGTCTCAAGGTCCCTTACACAAGTGGCAATTGCATAACACTGCTAATTCTAAAAAGCAGCCTACATAGAGGGGAGGAGGACAGTTGGCAACTGTTCATGAGCTAACATTTTCTCTTCTCCTCTTGAAGTACATCCTCTCAAGACACAGAAATCCATATAGCTCCATAGAATTCAGACTCTTTGCTCAGCGCCTAAACCACACAATGGGGCTGCACTGACTGAGAATGGCTGCAATAATTCCATCACTCCCTCCTTTCTCTGCAAAAGTTCCATTCTCTCGCTTCTCCATGCAAGAGGAATCCCACACAAGCTCACAACTCGTAGGCTGAGACCCTATCTCCCACTCCAGCAGCAGGCCTGGAGGAGAGGAGACTAACTGCTCCTCTTCCTCAAGTGAGAATGGAAGCTGAATCATCAACTCATGACCCTAGGACTTCCCCATCACCTAGGAGCTTAAGACTGGTCCTGGATTGCAGAGCTCTGAATTGCACTGATTACATGCAAGGTATTGGCAGTTCTCAGCAGGCCAGATGGCACCTATGAACCCCACTGAATAAGATTGTGACTTGCAGGTTTAAGTCTTCATGGCTGCCTTCACTAGAACCATTTGTGGAACTGTCACACAATTAACAATGAGCCACTGTTTTGGCTTTTAAATGTCAAGAGATTGTAATGAGCAATGTTTTAAAAATTTATTTTGACATTTTTAATGAATTTCTCTGTAATGGATATGAGGCCTGACTAAAATAGGCAAAATTAGCTAAAAACAAATGGACAGGAAATACCTAGAGTGTCATATGGCACAACCTGAAAACATGCTGATGACCTCTGGGATGGCTGGTGTGCACAAGAGCTTACTGTAGGGGGTTTATCAGAGGACATCTCAGTGAGGGCTCTTTTAGCTGTAACTGTGCGTTTGTGGTTGTAACTAACCTTCTGGATTCAGTGTAGGAAAAGAACCAGATCACAGGAACCCCACATTATTGCATACCTTCTTGCATTTTCAAATTACAGTTAGAGACTCCCAGAAGCATGTGTGTTCCCCAGCAGCGTTGGTAATACCAGAGTGTAACTGACTATAACCACATGGCGATTGTGCCATAAAATGTATTGCAATAAAATTGGAGTTAGCAGATTATAGCAACCGCAGGGAGGAGGGAGGGGTGGGGAAGACAGATTTTCCAATATCTGTTGCTGCCTATATTCAGAATCGGGAAGTGTATTTAAAATGACTTGTCCTCCCACATTGTCCAAGATAACTGCTCACATTTTAAATTCTGGTGCTGGTAGCTTTTTAGCTACCGATTGCCCAATTTCCCATGGTAGAGAAAGTTGACTGAAGCGGGAAACAAAAGGAAAGCCTGCAGAGACCGAAAGCCAGTGCTAGTGCTCACAGCTGCCACCTCCATGTGGGACGCTGGACGAAGACACAGCTGCTCAGCTGCAGTGTTTTCACTAATGGCGAAACTCAACCAAACCCCTATTCAATGAGCAAGGGAAGACAGAAGCACAAGGAATATAGTTGTGTGCATTTTTCACATAACAAATGCATTTGCAAATCAATGTGGCCTTGGCTTGGTGTTGCAAGGCTAGGATATCACTGAGTGCATGTGATTACAAATACATCTGTGGAGGAAAAGCCTGCTCCATCTGTAAAGAATCAGTGTTATGAATGCTGGAAAGGACACTTCTGGTTTTTTGCTTCATTTAGTTCCCAGACCACCAGTTTTTCCCTCTGTTGCCACTAGATTTAGGGATTCAAATGAGATTTAGCGTAGTGACCAGCAAGAGACTTAAGCACAACTCATGTTTCTGCTTGCATATTCCATTTCTTCATTTTAATTTCCTCTGATTCACTCTGTCTTAAGCTAGGACTTTCTCTCTGGCCCTTTTCCTCTGATCCTCCTCCACATATGCAAGACCCTTGTGCCATCAAGCACCAGCTGCAGACATTCAGAGCTCCCGAGTGATTGCTGACTTTAAAAAACAAAACAAAACAAAAAAACCCAGGACCACCAACCCCTTTGAAGAACTGGATTAGCAATATGTACCAAAGAATAATCTGCTCCATAGGAACAGAGAAGAAATAATTTTATCATGTATGCACCCTTATGGGTTTTGGAGCTAGCCTGTCAAATAGGCTCGTGCCGTTGCAAATACGCCCACCCTATTTTCAACTCCATGGCTTCTGTAAGCCCTTGTCTGTCTTTTCATTCACAGACTTTCAAAAGTATGAACCAGCCTTCACTAAGGAGGCTGCCACTACAGAGCGCAACGATACTGTAGGAGCAGTATGATTGCACCATATAACAGAGCAGCATCGTGTCTGTATTCTGATGGCCACTGGACCAGGGCAACCAAAGCTGCTCATGAGCCTGGCTCTCCAGCCTAGCATGGTGCCCTTTGAAATGTTTCTATTATGTTGATTTTATAAGCTTGCAGACAGAGGGCTCAGTCAGCGCATGGGCTTTTGGTGCTCACACGGTGTGCGCCTTTGCTTAAACTCCCGTCAGAAGGAATTCATGTTTTATGGAACTCCCGGGATTTTATGAAGCCCATTTTATGAATGGTCTCTGGATCACTACTCTTTTCTTATTAATGTGGGAGATCTTATAAAGTGCAAATCATTCAAAGCAAAGGCCCAACAGCTGAGCGTTTTACAGAACACAACCCAGACCAACATTAATTCCAGCCCATGGTTGGAATGGCAGACGCATAATGTAAGAAAACCATAGAAGCCAAGAGCAAAAGAAAGACAGACCTACTAAAAGGTTCTACACGTTCTTCTCTGTTCAGACACATGGGCAACAGGCAGCATTCAGAAATGCACCCACCACCCATTACCCACAAAACAGAGCCAGGCACCTCTTCCCACTTAAAAGGCTTTCTGAGTCAGTGAGGGGACAGAGAAACTAAGAGACAGGTAATAGGCCCAGCAGTGCGTGAGCAAAGACACCTGCAGAAGAAAAGAGACATGTTTCCAACTAAATGGATTTTTCTTCCACGGAAATGTCTATTTCTGTCCTTCATGAAACAGTAAATTCCCCAAAAGGATGTGATTTAGAACAGCACTGCAGGGCAGAACAGGCATTTATAGGACAGCCTAGTACAAGACAAAAAAAAAAAAAAATCGCTGTCTGTGGAAGATAAAGAAAAATAATCCCATGCAGGGGGACGAGGGCAAGAAGAAATGGAAAGGGACATCCATTTTTCAATGGGTGGGTGTTACATACAGAGAAGTGGAAAAGCCATAATCTGTTTCCAGACACTAGTTCCCATAGCAGTGGTTCTCTTGCAAGCCAACGAAGCTGCAAAGTCTCAGCATTCAGCGAGATCAGGCTTGGGGAGAAGAACATAATACCTACATTGAGCATAATTTACATTCAAGCTTCCTCCAGCCCTCTCACTTAAACACTACAGTAAACAAGCTAGTTAATGCAAAACTGCCTTAGACCTTCCATGTGTGTGGCAAGAACAGCACTGGCCCTAAATAAGCCAAGCCAGTGACCACTTGGAGTCTCTTCTCTTCTGGAGCCCTATTATCCACAGTCTGCAACTCAGGGGCAGTCCTTCCTTCTCTGGCTGTGGGATTAGAAGGAAAAGCAACTCCACTGACATCTGTCTTGAGGATGGACTGGGGCCCTAGGCTTGCCACAAATCATAAATTGTACCGATGGCACATCATCACATCGAACTAAAGGGGAAGAAAAAAAAACAACCCGAGTAGGAGATTCTGGTCATTCAACTGACAGCTAATCCTGGCAGCTAGAATTCTTCATGCTTAAACCTTTACCAGCAAACCCTCATCTCACCAACATGGTCACTGAACTTCCATAATGGAGGTGGTTGGAAATGACTAAAATTGCCAATTCAGAGTAAAGATGGCTCCAAGTAGTACAATGTCATACATATTTATGCAGTGCTTTTAAAGTCAGTGTCTAAGCCCCTTAGAAGCATTAATTCTTACCACGTACCACCAGGAACCGAGGTGGCATGTCTATTTTACAGATCAGGAAATCGAGGTACAGACACAGCACATTTTTAAATGCATCTTTCTAAATAAAGTCCCCATAAATATGCATTTTAGAAGACACGAGTTGTACAGTAACCCGAGCATAATGAAAGTGGGAAGCTACATTTTCTTTTGTCTCTTTTACCAACAGAAGAACTAATTTCAAAGACCAAAGCCATCGCCAGCCTCTCTCAGTGCTCCATGCCTCTCCCACTAATGATTGGTTTTTTTCCCTTCAATTACAACACCCCATAAAATACAGACGTATAATGAGAATACCAAGAGAGCCTTCAGCTGAAGTGGCATTGTTCACACTAGCTGAGCTAAGGAGGCATGGGGTGACAAAAATGTTTCAGTAGCCTTCTTAGTGGTATAATAATTTTATTATTGAAATTTCTTTTGTGGGGAAATTTCTTTTGTGGCTAAACCACCAGGCTCAGAGTCTGGAGGTCTGGGTTCCAGCTCTGCTTTTCCTGGATTCATCTATAATCCTGGACCCTACATAATCTAGCCCTGGTCTTTTTGCCACTGAAATCAAACCAGTGCATCTATTTTGTAGATAAATGCTGCCAGAGAAGTCCACAATCAAAACACAGGTCCCCCTGCAGTCAGATCAGATGAGCTGCTTTCTTGTATATTATTGGAGTCCAGGTGTTCTCAATGGCTCTTCAGTAGTTAATATCCACGTCTTCCCAGGTCTATGTACAATTTAGAGTTTCATGGTCCATGCATGAAGCCTACTTACATCACAACCCTTAATCTGCATCATGTATATCATGTTTCCTACACAATGAGAACTCTGTGCACCATATGGAGCACACAGAACCCATCTACAAGGATACCTTGGACTCTCTACAGCCAGGTCAGACTGTTCATGTCACAGTCTAGCCTTGTAATGCTGACTCAGGAACACTACAAGAGCCGTGAAAAAGACAGGGCCTGGAATGTTTCGTGCCGTTGCATACTTGAGATAGGAAGAACCCCTTTCCTAATCCCCACATTTCCAAAACACCATTAATGGGCACCAGAGAGAAATAGGTGCAAGCTTAATTCATGCTGCTCTACAGAGACCCAGCTCTGTGTCAGAGAGGTAACAAATAGCGGTGCTTTATCCCCTGCCCTAGCACAGGAGAAAACCAGAAAACCAGCAGGCTGGCTCCTGGGTTTTTTTTTTTTTTAAAATCCTCTACAAAGCAATCTCCTGTGGGGCTTCTGGATGCTCAAATGGTCCAAGACCCTCCCTTCCTGCTACAGTGATTTGAAAGGGAAACATTGCAACGTAAAGCACTTGAGACAGACATTTTGGTACCATGAATGAGATTGTCACCCACAACTTGTCCCTTATCAATTTAAGTCAGTGCAAGGCAAGGGACGGGAGATATAATCCTATACTTAAACAATTCAGAGACGCACAAATAGCTGGGAAAGGACTCCTGGGTTCTTTTCTTGACAGTCATCGACTTCCACTATGGCCTAGGGCAAGTCAGAATGTGTCAGTTAAGCTATCTGTAAAAATTGAGATCCTGAGACTTAATCTGCCACACTGTTGTGTCATCAGGCTTATTGAATTAATGGCTGTGATATGCTCTGGGTGCTTTGCAAAAAGACACCAGCAGAACTGTGAAATATTAGTGTAACGTTGTCATGGGCTCCTGATTTAGTTCTCTCACCCTGAACTCTTTCCAGCCTGGTTAAATTAGCCCAAGCTTCCGCAATACATTTCAGATATCTAAGGAGCACACCAGATGGAGTAAAAGGTATGCCGGCCTAGTGAAGATGAGCTCAAAATGCACTGAGCTGAATCAGACACTATTGGGCTCCGTATGCACAGCTGACCACACTTCCCAGAGTTCGTCACCAAGACAGGCCAGGTTAGGCATACACCCACGTCTCAGTAGGGACAATCAAAGAACATACAGCCTCCACACTTCCCAAGCAGGAGCTAGTCAGTGCTGCATCATAAAAGTGATAAATTTCTGCCACATTTCATAGCCTGATGATTTAGAGAGCCATTGGCAGACACATCACTCCCAGCACGTAAGACAGTTAATTACTTCCAACTTTATCTTTCTTGTCAACGCTTGCTGACAAATTGGCCATTATCTTTTATTCTTTAGCAATTAGCATAGCTCCTTCGTTGACAGCGCTTGGTACGTTTTTTTTTTTTTTCTGTGCACGCTTCCCCTTTGCTGTCCACAGTAGAATGAAATGTTCTGCATTCCAGACAAGCCTTAACAAGGCACAATTTGCTCTTAGCTTGAGAGGTGGGGGAGGGAGGGAGGGAGGGAGGAAAGACCTTGTTTTAGAAGTGATAAAAATTCTGGCCCAGGTACTAAACAAGGGCTAAAATGGGTGGTCTTTAAAAACAAAGCTGTCAGTCAACCCAAATTACTCCTTTCTATTCATCCTTCAGGGAGGTTCTGGAATGCACTGTGGAAGGTGCTCAGGCCTGCGAGTCTATATTGGAGGTTCACTTGGCAGGAAGAAATAGAGAGGCAACCCCACGGGTCCTTCTCCCACAACTGCCCAGATGTAGACCATCCCCCCCCCTCCCCAGGTGAGACCTTCCTATGGACACTAGTACAGGATGAAGTTCTAACTGAAAGGGCTTTAAGAGTGAACACTCTCAGTGCAGAATCCAGATTACTGGCATGTGCAGCCCAGGAGCATTAGCAGTGAAATAAAAACACAAAGCCTATTAAAACTAGAGGTTCATACGTGGAGAGTTTCTATGTGCTCTCTCTTTTTGTTATCCAATGCAGAAGAGAGGGGTTTCTTAAATTTAAGAGGTGATCTCTCCTCCTCAGCCTCCAAAAAAGGAAATATTTCATTATTTGTTTGGTTTTTTTAATCAAGCATTTTCTCCTATAAGAATTAGTGCGATGAGAATTCCTTAAATCCAACCTGTGTGCTCAGTTGGCAAAAGCTACTAACCAAAATGTTTTCTTTACTAGAGCAGCAGACGATATTCTCGTTATTTGTAATGACACCTGTTGTCACAGGACCTGGCCATCTTACATTTATTCAAAAACAAAGACAGACCCAATTCTGATTATTTTGGATGAACAAGCAGGAAAATAAGACAGAGGAATGAATGGTTCAGTTTTCAAAAATACCTTCAACTATTAGCCATTTGGGAAGGAAAAAAGTCAAAAATATCTTTTAATTTTATTTTTATTTGAATGATTCACAGGAGAACAAAACAGGAACTCAGAGGTGTACTAAGTACAAATCAATTCTGGGCATTAAATAAAAGAGTCAAATATTACTTTGTAACATGTCCTTGGAATAATCCCAAAAGAGGAGCCTAGCTCAGATGTCATTTATATGACTATATGACTATAGTGCCCAGAAGACCCAACCAGGATTAAAGTTCTGTAGTGCTAGGTGACGTAGATACAGTCCCTACCCCAAAGAGATACTGACAGGCAACAAAAGAGCAGGGGAAAGGGAGGCAGTCAAATAGATATACAATTTTTATATACAAATAAATACGATCGGTATGAAATTACATCCTCTCTCAAAATATCTACTTCCCCATTGGACTCTCGGCCTAGCCAGCATAGGTTTGCTCATATCTTGTAGGAATTAAAACAGAAGTGGGTCTTTGGCAGGGACCCACTTGCCAAGCATGCATTGGTAGGGCCCTAGCAAATTCATGGTTCATTATGGTCAATATCACAGCCATAGGATTTGAAAATTGGTAAATTTCACATTTTCAGACGTTTACATCTGAAATTTCACAGTGTTGTAACCGTGGGGGTCCCGACCCAAAAGGAGATGGGGGAGGGGTGTCGCAAACCTGTTGTAGTGAGGCAATGGGATTGCCACCCTCAGAGCTGGACAGAGTGGGGAAGAAGGGGTGTGGATCTATCTGAAGCCAGGAGAGATACCCAAGAGCAGCCCTGCAGGTAAAGAGCAGTCTTGTCCTGCCCCAGCCCTGCCCAGACTAGCAGCTAGGAGCTCCCTTTGCTGGGGTGCTCCCAGCAGCACAAGGAAGATCGGATCCAACTCCACAAGCCTCCCCCATCTGCAGGAACCGCTGGCGCTGCTGCCCAGTCCCAGAGCATCCTGCAGCAGGGGGAGGCACCCGGAGGTGGGTGTGGTCCCCCGCCCCCAATGGCTGTGCAGGGGATGGACAAGTCCTGTACCTCCCCAGCCCAGCTAGAGGTAGGAGCCCCTTTGCTGAGGGACTCTTAGGGACAAGGGGACATTGGATTTCATGGGGAAGGGCTTATTTCATGGTCCGTGATGAGTTTTTCACAGCCGTGAAATTGGTAGGGCACTGGACAGAACAAATGTCCATAGCCTAGTGGGGAAGCTGGGCTGTATTGCTGGTGATGTGGGCTTCACCCAGAGCTGCAGTCTGGCTCTTTGGATACAGCGTCTCTTGGGAATAAAGTGGCCTCTGCACTGTTGTCTGGCAGTATCACAAAGGGAGGACAATGCTGCACTGAAGGAAAAACAGGAAGAGAACCAGGAGAGGACTGAGTCACAAAACCTAAGGGAGGACAGAATCTTAAAGCAGGTGTCACTGAGCATCAAAAGGAGCAGAGTGCTCAAGAAAGTTGAGCATATAGTAAAGGTCCTGAGACTTACCCAGGAAAAGGTAACTGGGAGAGCTCAGTGAGATAGCAGCTTCGATGGAGCAAAGGGGGCAGAAGCCAGGCTGGAGGGGTTCCAAGATGAACTTGATGGATAGGAACTCGAAGAACAGTTGAAAATGGTATGTCTGATGGATTCAGAGGTGAAGGCACAAAGGAAAAGGGATGGGTAGCTGGCTGGGTTTAAGTGCAGGTTTGCTGAGGACTGGGGAAAGCAGAATATCTTTGTATTTTGAGGGGAACAGCTGTGCCAGGATTGATGGGGCAGGTTTGTAGTAGAAGTGAGGGACAAAAGAGGCATCCAGAGGAGTTGGAGAAATACGCTAGCTATATAAATGTACTGATTATTTTATCACAATAGTGTTGGGAAGCCCAGTCAGGATCAGGACCCCATTGTGGCAGATGCCATATAGACATATGAACACAATGACCACTGTCCCAGAGAGACTACAATTTAAGATGACAAGTGACTCATGAAGGGTAGGATAGAGGGATACAATTTTTATAGAAATAGAGATGCAAAATTTTAATTGTTAGATAAATAAGAGTGCAGCCTGGTCTTGTCCGCCTCCCAACCCATCATCATCAATTTCTTGCAGATAATATGGCCAAGGTGGGTCTTGAGGAGAGAGCTGAAGGGCTAGCTGTTTATGGATAAATGCAGGAAGGATGAACCAAGTTAGTGGGCAGCATGGAAGAAGGTGCAAAGGCATTTGAGAGAGAAGCTGATCAAGCAGACATTCCCCACTGCATGCTTCCACCATTTCTCTTCAGTGGACAGCTCCCAAAAATGCAACACACTTACTGTGTTACTGACTTTCTGTTAAACGTTACCTAAGTATAAATAGAGGTTTTTAACCACAAAAACCTCCAAAGAGGCAGGAAAAACTCACGTTAATGGGGGGAGGGGAGTAGGGGGATCCATGGGGGAGTTTCTGAGCATTGCAAGTTTGCATACTGTTCTCATGTTTGCATGCAATAGGGGATTATATGCACTGGCAGAGAAATGGAGTTGATGATTCCCATTGGTCTTTTTCATCCCTATTATGTATGGTAAAAGTAAAACAAATCCCCATAAATCATCGTGTTCCCTTTGTTAAACTGACAGGTGTAGTTTGAGTGATACATGTTATAGTTCATATTATTCTGCAGAGAATTCAATATGCTATTTCTTAAGAGCAATGAACTCTAAGCACTCTGCTATTAAATCTTACGTAGGTGAGTGGAAAATGCTCTTGTGTGTGTGGGGATAAATGGGATTTGGCCCTATCCTGTTTGAGTCTGAGTTTCTTGTTTATTAGATGGATTTCTGCCTTCTCTCCTCCGTTGGATTCAGCTTTTCACTCACCGATTATTGAAGGCATATTGACAGCTCATGAAATCACCATTACCATAGCTGACTGGAATGTGTTTTCAAAGGGAAACGAGTCATTTAAAAACAGACTTACGCCGCTTTGGAGACTAGCTCTTTTGAGGCTGGGGGGACAGACTGTGCTTTTCCTGGAAGCCACACAGTAACATTAAAAGCAGCAGTGTCAACACCTTCAAAATGTAATTTTAAAATTAATACCAATGGAGTATTTTCTTTCCCCTCAGATTTCAAAGACTTACTGCTCTTACCCCTCTTCAGGCAGGTTCAGAGGGCCTGAGGCACTTGCCATTAATTCATTGCTCAGACACAATCTTCTAAAATTCTATTACATTCTTAAGGAATGACAAGCCTGGTTTCCAGTTATCGCTGCCTGGGACTGGACAGAGAACGAACAGCGCTAAAGCATTCAGGCACACACAGAATCCCAAGGGACTAATGTTCCAGTCAGGCAGAGCCATCAGTAGCTTTTAGTCAGTGTTGTGACTGGGATTCATAGCAATTTACTGGACTAGAATCAGATGGATATTTTCCTCGTAGTTTCCAGAGAAAGATGATCTGCAAATCTTCCAGGATAAAAAGGTGGGGAAACATCCCCGAAGGCAGAAATGGCTTTGCTGGCCAACCTTAGCAGAAAGCAAGTCCCCTATTTAGCCCTCCTCTCAACAGGTCAAATGAAAACATAATACCACTATAGAAATCCATGGTACGCCCACACCGTGAATACTGCGTGCAGTTCTGATTGCCGTATCTCAAAAAAACGATTAGGGGTATGGAATAGCTTCCACAGGAGAGATTAAAAAGTGCGGGACTATGCAGTTTACAGAAGAGGTGATTGGGGGAGGGAGTTTATGATAGAAATCTAAAATCATGAACGGTGTGGAGAAAAAGTGTAGTTTACCCCCTCTACATAACACAAGAACTAGGTCACCCAGATAAATTCATAGGGAGCAGGTTTAAAACAAACATAAGGAAATGTTTCTTCACACAATGCAGACAACCTGTGGAACTTTGTGCCATGGGAGACCGGGAAGGCCAAAAGTATACCTACGTTCAAAAAAAGAATTAAATAACTTTGTGGAGGATAGCTATTAGCCTACATGCCCAGGGATGCAACCCTAGGCTCTGGGTGTCCCTAAACCTCTGACTGCCAGAAGCTGGGACTGGATGATAGCAGATGGATCACTCAATTGCCCTGTTCTGTTCATTCTTTCTGAAGCATCTGGCGCTGGCCAGTGTCAGAAGACAGGATAATGGGCTAGATGGACCATTCGGCTGGCCCAGTATGGCTGCTCTTATGTCTTCACTCTGGGAAAAAAAAAGGTACGCTCTTAATGCAAGATGTCTTCACTAGGATTTCAGCATGAGGTAGATAAGACAGTCTGTAGTTTTCACACCAGTGAGCAGGCAGACCCATCTTTTTTCATAGTGAAGACAAGGCCAAGTCCATGTTAACTTTGCCTATAATCGCAGACTCTGTGATGCATTCAATATCGGCAAAAGATTAGTGCCTTATACTCACTGCTTGTCAAGGTAAAACAGTTTGTAAATAGATCTCTGAAATCAGACTCCACCAGAGTCTTGTGTTGGTTCACGCAAATTACAGAGAAAACTCCATTAGCAACGGCCAGGTTTCTAGTATACATTGTGTTAATCTTCAGCCCGTTGAACTCAACTGAAACCTACTTCTCCTTCCTCCCTAACGCCCTCTGTATTGCAGGAGTTGTTTTGTTTTCAAAGTGCTGATTAATCAGTTAAGTTAATAAATAACATCTGCAATGCATTTTATCAACTTCAAGTTTCCAAATTTAAATTATTTTATTTTCAGAAGAGTTTGGCCACCATTTTACATTTTCTTGAGGTTTTCTTTGAAAAAGGATGCTTCCAAGGTCCAAATTATCTTTTTTATGTGAGGGTTTCAATAGCTTGATCCAAAGTGAAAAGCAAGACAAAATAATTCCTAATGATATTTTTAATCCTATACAATTTTTTTTAAAACTAAGGAGGAGCTGGCTCCATTGTCAGCTGATTACAAGCATCATGAGGGGGAGATCAAAGCTGCAGTCAGACATGGGGAGCAGCAGGAAATTTCTACAGCTCTTTTAAGGTAAATCCTGTATTTTGTTTTAGTGTGAACATCTATGGAATTCTTCTATTTCTTACTTTAAAAGAACTCTGGAAATCTCCCACTGTTCTCTCTCTGGTAGCATTGCTGTCTTCCTGTCTGGATACATATCATTAAAATGGCAGCCCGCAGCAGGAACACAATTTGGCAATTCATAGCAATGGAAGGGATTTGACATATGTTATTTTAAAATAATGCTCTGATTTCTCTAATTTCCACAATCTGATTTCATCTTTTATGTGGCAATCTCAGGCAGCAGTAAATACCACGGCTTTTTAAAATACAGACCAGTCAGGCTGCAACACTGGAACAGTGTTTCGGTCACCACGGTTCAGAACAATTTAGATCCATTTGTGGCACCAGCTATAATCACAGAAAAGAATGAAAACTGAGGCTAAGTGTCATCAGAAGGTGATTTCACCCTATGCGGTCTGCATACATAATCCTTAGCAGCCAGGTAAGAGCAATGAGTTTGGTAAAGATAGTTTGGCAAAGAAAATCATGGATTAGTCATGGCACATTTTGATAAAATCTAGGTTTTAATCCATGTTTCTGATTTGGCCTTGATTGTGACTGTGCAGACTCCTTCCTTCCACCCCAGTCCTGCTTGGCCAGGCATCCCGGAAAGCAATTCCCTTTCTTCACACTTGTGCATAGTAGCCAGGGTGGTTATTACAAGAAGTGACCAGCTAATGTAACAAGACAGAGGTTATGGGGAGGAGGCAGGGGGGCAGAATCAGTAGTCTCAAAAACTGATGCCCAGGACAAACTCACTGTCCCAATGAGCAAGGACTAAATACTCAAGTCTTCAGCAAATTGTTTTTAGTATTCCTTAAAAGATAATGGAACTAATGTTAGGTTATGAATGCATCAAACAGGCACGGTATAAGAAAGCAACTTCTGTATTGTAAAGGCTTTTCAAAAAGAAATCAGACAAGGATTGGGAGTGAAAAAAACAAACCTATCAACAAAGCTGCTTCCACCAGAAGGAAAAGCACTCAAATGCTGGGCTTTCTTCTCCTCTTAGGTTCTCCTGCATACCTAATACTCAATAGAAAGATTCTCTTTCATATGCCCCTGGTAGCTTTCAAGTGCTTCCTGCTCTCTGAAGGTCACCAACAATATTGTCTGTCATTCAAAATTTATAAGACCTTTGAGAACTCAGAAGGTTAAGTGAAAGCAGACTGGATCCCTCCCTTACCTTCTCACAAGAAAACATAAGCTTTGCTTTAACAGAAATCTTTCAGAAGGCCCAAAAATTAATCTCCCTCAGTGAGTGGAGAACACACACTTGCCATCTTGCATCAGCCAGAAAAGGTTTCAAAAGCTTGGTAGGAAAGGCACATTGCTGCATTAATGCAGATGCTCAGAGGCTATGCAAGATTAGGGAGTCATACTGAGGTCAGAGCCCTCTTCTCCTCTCCCCACCCATTGGGCTCCCTTTCCCATTGTTCTGAAAGTTTCACCCATCTAAATCAAGTTTATTTTTCCCTGTGCAGAAATGTGGGGAGCTCTCCTCTGGGATTAGAAGCTGAGGGCTGAGGCTTTGTGGAAGCTTTGTGGAACACATAATCTTCTGACACAGGGAGTTGCCTTTGCTGGCCAGTTTCTCCAATTCTATGGTTTATTTGTGTTCAAGCATCCCCGAATCCCTGATTCAACAAACTTTTGAAAAAAAAAAAACCACCACAAAACATCTCCACCAAGCCACTAAAAATTATTCCCATGCTTGGGAAAAAATGTTTGGGGAAACCAAATGTCAGCAAAGAGTTGTTTTCAATAACCATTGCAGTGATTGACTGTTCAGAGCCCATGCCAATCCCCCTTCATCTTTCCAGTGAAGTCTCACCGCATTGCTTACAGGCCCTGAAGTTGGCTGGATTCCCAGTGTTGATATAAAAGCCTGCACACAGCTTCCTGCTGATGTAGGGAGACGCAGTGGAAAACATAACAGAATTCTCAGCCAACCCTGTTGGATATGCTGCAGAAAGTCTCCATCTCACTATCTCCTGCCCTTTAACAAGTGAGATTTAATAAAGGTAGAGAAGGAAAATAGCAAGGGAAAATATCTAGGGGAAAAAGGCAAGACCAGAGACACAGAGTTCTTAGGCATCAGATATGCAAGGAAAGAACACTGCCAAGGTAGTATAAATATCACATGCCATTCCAGGAGTTATACCAATGATTTTTTAAAAATCAGATCTCCCCTCACATACTTTAGTAATTAAAGCTAATAAAGGCAGTAAGTCTTTCCACATCTTAGTTTTTATTCTTAGGAACTGCATTTCTATTGTGCTGCTTTGTTTTTGCAACCATAATAATGGAATATATTTACTGGCTGAAGCAACAAAGACTGTTGAGGTATCTGTCCTTACTCATCATCAGTAAAATCAGGACGCAGTAATGGGAATAGATTTGTATCTCCCTGAAATAATTCTTCCATCAGTTCTGTGACTCCAGCCTGGAGGTCTGCAGTAGTCTATTCTCTCCTCTATTGGATACATTCTCTATTATGAGTTACGTAACCAAATCACTCGGACAGTCAACAATTCTATTTGACTTTAATAAGAAATCAGTTACTAATTGTGATCTGCTGAGTTAAAAACAATGAACATGAGCATACTACATACAGACTTATTATACATCTGGAGGAAATACACACATCCCTAAGGATCCTTTGCTAGGGATAGATTTCCTGGAATTTGCCAGCAGTGAAGAATCTAATAAGCACCTTGTCAATCACGGTAGGCAATAACAGTGGGTTAGGTCCCTAAAAGCATTTACCAGCTGCATGTTATGTGCTCTGCAGTGACTGACTACCGATTAGGCACGGGGCACTGAGTTTGCCTTCTAGTCTTAGCTTCACCCATTTTGAACTTGTACACCTGCTAGAACAGCTCCCCAGAGGAAGGAGTAGCTTAAGCCCAACACTGATTTAATCTATCCCACCAGGTATAGGAGATAGCTACTTCTAATTAGAAAACACTAATATACTCCTAATTATGTAACACCAGCTAGTGATATAAGCCCTGTTTGCATAGGGAATGGCACCAGGCCAGATATAACCATATTCAGAATCAATTGTGGCTAACAGGATTCCAGTGTTATTTCCCTATCTGGTGTGGAAAGGGATTGGTCATCTGCTGGGCACATGGTACAGCATCATGGTATTGAATACCAGGGAAAGGGGACTGGATGGGTTAATTTACAACATGGTTTGGCTAGCGAAGATCCCTAAAACAAGCAAGTAAGCAATGCAGGGTCTATACATGTCAAGGAAATCATGCAAGAACCATGCTAGCAACAGCTATGTTTAAGCACAGCAGTAGCTAGAACATTTCTGATCACAGTGATCACAGGTGTTCTGGTCCTAGGTAAAAATTCAGGGAAAGCAAGATCAAAGCCTGAGACATGCTAAAAGCCAAATGCTTTTTGCCCATCTGTTCAGATCTCTGCAGAAATTCTGAAGTAATTTTCTTCCTTTCACGGCTCTTTAATCTCCAGGTGATAAGGCACTAAGAACACGAAAAGTCAAGAAAGCAGAAAAAGCCAGTGATGGGAAAATTAACATTTCTGCACAAGAAGGGGATGAATACACACAGTTTGCACCAAGACCACCCTCAGAAAAGTTGTATGTCTGAGAAGAACCCATATATCCCTCTCTCAGTTCTGAGCCTGTGTCACATGCTCTAATTATTAACTGCACTGCAGCACCAGTGAAACATGCCCAAGACCTCACTTTCCCATAGTGGAAGCTAAATGTTTTTAGGAGAAAAAAATATACAGCGATCCTGTTATTCCTAACCACAAAGCACTGCCAGGTAGAACTCTCCTGAGATGGGGCCATCAGCTGGGAGTCTAGTTCTCAAGATCCTGGTTATTCTCATAGTAGGCTCACTGCATCTCCAGACATTTGCCAAAAGCCCCCACCTCTCAAGCACGCAGATCTACATGCCTGACTTGTGCTTTTCTTTCATTCAAAGTACATTCAATCAATGGCTGATTCTGTTATGGGGCTTGTGCATTATCTCCTTCCGTAATCTAACCAATTAAAGGGCCATACACTAGGGCTTCTCTACAAACCAACATTTGCAGTGAAAAGGAATCCTGCTAGGAGTGTTCTTTTATGACCCCTTCTGCTAAGAGGAGGAAAAAAGGGGAAAACCCACAGTTTTAGACAAACAGATTCTCAATTCCAGTGTGAAATCTTTTCATTTTGGAAAAGAGAAAAGAATGCAACAGAACAAAGAAAATAAACCTGGAAACTGCCCAGGAGTTTGGAGAAGAGCTCCCCTCACTCATGAGTTGTACCCAGTACACTCCACACTTCCAATATACAGATCGTCTCCTCTCTGTGGGATTCTCCAATAAGTGATAGTGGTACCAGCCTCTAATATACAGGATATCCCCTTGGCACTGAGCAGCAGCAGCTGCCGCTGCTTTAGAGATTGCTACTCAGTTTTTCAAACTCATCTTTCAAATATTTACTAAGAAAGCACGCCCAAGTAAAGTTAAGAACTGAGCTTCTCCCCTAAAAGCTCACAACTCCTGTCTAAATCTCCCTCAGATGTAATGAAGGCAATTTTCCTCGGATTGCCCTCTTCTCTGTTCTTGTCTACCAAGACTTGTTCCTTATTAGCTCCTGTACAGCATAGACACCAAAGTGCTTTAGCAAACGCAGTATCACCCCCATTTTAAAGACAGGGAAACGGAGTCAAAGAGCGATGAAGTAACTTGCCACAGAGGGGAGAGCCCTGGGGCAGGACCAGAAATAAAACCTAGGTCTCCTGTCTTCTAGTCTAATGCCTTCACACTGGACCAGTTTCTCCTCTGTATTAGAACTCCTGACTAAAGGCAAGAATTTGTCCGAACATTGGGTCCTTTTATTACTTCAATGCTGAAAGCAGGAGGATGTATTTCAGTGTCCCTTGGGGACTGCAAGTGCCCCTGCACTGCCTATACCCTGTCCCCAGTTTTTGAGATACATATACTGTGGTGGCCATAAAGATGTAGTCAGGAGCTAAGAGCATTTGAAAATGAAAATGAGCTTCAGGGAGGCAGAACAGCAGCAAAGGTGGGCCATGTCCCTTTGTCAGAGAGTAGCACACTATTGACAGGCTTCACTTCTATTTTCGGACTGACCACCCCGATCAGCTTTCAAAACTGCTTAGAAAAAATAAAAGGCTGTTAGAATTCCAAAAGAATGCCAAGGGTTTGACCACAGCAGGGACACAAGTGGGAGTGTGCTTTTTTTTTTTTGTGGAGGGAGAGAGAGAGAGAGAAACAAGAACCCAGCTTACTCCACTATTGGTCTCTGCTTTTGACAAAAATGTTTCTCATCACACACAGCCTGACAAGAATTTGCCCCCAGGGAAAGACAGAAGCTCTGGCTAGAAGAGGGCTCAGACAGGATTACATGCAGAACAAAAAGGTCAGGCTTTTGGTCTGCATGTGGGGCACATGCTCATTTGTGGTATACAACACAATTTTGCTATGGAAGGCTCTTGAAATGCCAGCAACAGAAAACAAGCAACAGCCAACACACTCATGAGGAGAGGGAGCTGCTGTACTTTCAAAGAAAAATACCTGTCACTCCCAACTGACAGAGTCTGGTGTCATCTCAGGTCACTGGAAACATTTGGGAGCCTTGCCTGCTGATGCCTCAGATGGCAGGGGTGTGCCCTGAGCACAGCACACAGGAGGGGTCAGCCAGCAAGATACCCATGCTACATGCTCAGAGATCTCTACCCCTGCTCTCGGGCGTCTGCAGCAATGTGTCACCATGCTTCATCTCTGCAAACGCTCTGATGTTTTCATCTTCCCACTTTTCTGAGCCCTGCCAGGACACCACTGCTGCTTTGCTGAAAAGTTACTAGCTGGCTGGGACGTTCATCCATCCCTACAAACAAAACCTCTAGCAGTAAGTTTAACAAGGCTGAGAAGTAAAAGCTGAGTGCTGGAGCAAGTTATGTTTCCATAGGTCCAAGATGCATCAGGGACTAGTAAGGTTTTAATTAGGATAATTGCTTTATCACCATGTATCCTAGCTCTTAGACCAGTGACAGGTTTCAGAGTAGCAGCTGTGTTAGTCTGTCTCCGTAAAAAGAAGAGGAGTACTTGTGGCACCTTAGAGACTAACAGTGAGTGACTTCCACATGGGACAAGATGGCTCAATTGTGTCTTTCACACTTTCTTCCTACCAAGCAAAAGCGAGACTGATTGATATTTTTTAAAAACAGGCATCCATTGGAGCAGCCAGACTGAATCAACCGCGTGCTCCATCTATTCCATTATCCTGCCTCCGACAGCAGCCAGGACAGATGCTTCAGAGGAAGGAGTAACAATCCCTGTGGACGACAATTATGGAATAATCTGTCGTAGGGAAAGTTTCTCCCTAATCCCAACAGCTAATGAGTGGTTTACATCCTGAACTCTGAGGGTTTAATACGATTATTTTTAATCCTATATTATATATAAAACTTTGGATGCTCTACTTCTCCACATAAATGTCTAATTCTTTTTCAAAAACCTGTTCGAATTCTGGCCTCAATATCAGCTCACTGGGTTAATCATATGTTGGGTAAAAAAAGCAATTGCTTTTGTCAGTGTTATATTTGCTGCTTTTCAATGTCTCAGAATGTCCCATGTTCTTGTACTATGAGAAAGGGTAAAAAGAGGCACATGATTTTCCTGCTCTATACAGTCATCATTCTATGCTCCCTCTTAGTCATCTCCTCTCTAAAGTGAACAGTTCCAAACCCTACAAGACACATACTCCAGGAATGACAGATCCTCTGGAGAGAGGAGGATTAGCTGTTTACGGGATAAAATGGCTCAAATGGTCTCTGCACCAAACCAAAACGGAAAAGCACTCAAGAGATACAGCTCATGTGGAATACTTTAAATATGACTGTCAAACCTAGGAGCATTCCCCACGAGAGTCACCTTGTTCAAACTGCTACAAAATCATACCTGCTAGAAAGCCCTCTCATGTCCTGGACCTCCAAGGCTGTTATGTTCTCTGACATGCCAGACTTAATCACCGAAAGGGCTAAAACCCAAATGGAAACTCCCATGAATTCCTAGCCCTCTCTCCCACCCCACAAGGCAGAGGTGAGTGGAGGGAAGTCTCCCCCCCACCCCTTTTTTGGCCTAAGTCTGTGTTGATTTCAGCCGGTAGGCACTTGATACGAACAGATTAGCTGGGAGGGGCTAGAATGCTGTGTACGGCTGCAGGGGGGTGGAGGTACACAGGAGAAAAGATATTTAAGATGCTGAGAGATAGAGACTTCCAGAGTGCACAGACTCCTACAGGAAAGGGCTGCAGAAGTCCCCTTTAGACTCCACCTTCACTGAGAGAGACGGGGAGAGAAACAGAGCTGGGCACCAGCGTGCTGCAGCACTTTCAGAAGAGTTTCATCTGTGCCCCTGCTGCGCTCACAGCCTCTGCAGTGGACTCAGTCAGAGAACTCCAGAATTCTCACTGCAGAGAGGGAAAATGCCAGTGAAAGTCACTATGCAACTGGCATGGCTCTGTGTTATCACCTTGTCCTTGGCCATCTACCCAGCGTGGCTGCAGAAGCCTCCCAAGAGGAGAACGACCAACGGGAACACCCAGCTCAAAATGATGGGCTGCTGCAATGAGATGAAAGAGCTCAAGCTGCAGATAGCCAATCTGAGCACCATGCTGGGGGCGCTGAGCAAGAAGCAGGAAGACGACTGGGTGAATGTGGTTATGCAGGTAATGGAGCTGGAAGGGAGCACCAAGCAGATGGAGTCCCGGCTCATCCATGCCGAGAGCAAGTACTCCGAAATTAACAGCCAGATAGACATCATGCAGCTGCAGGCAGCCCAGATGGTCACACAAACCTCAGCTGGTAAGGATGGAGCCGCTAAGCTCCCAGATGCGCCTCTTAATGCAGAACTCCCACTAACCACCAACTTTTAACCTATGCTAGCATGTCCCATTAACACAGCTGGCGACTGTGCCTACTGACTGCCAATCTACCCAGTGCGCTTCTGCAGACACAGCAGCGCAAAAAGATTCCAGGTTTATTTGGCCAGAAATCCACAGATCCAGTTATCAGTTTGATATCAGATCTGCTCTCTGTCAAGGGTCGGGGGAGCAGAACAGATCCTGCAATTGCAGCGGGATGGACTCATTTAATACATCTCTCCCCCCACCCCCAATCTGAACAGGCAGGCAGTCAGTTTGTGTGGGAAAGCCTCTGCCCATGTCATCCAGAACGCTGGTAGGGGATCAGGGGTTAGTTAAACAACTGGAGGCACTTCTAACCACCCCTGCAGATGCAATACCATCTTTACGCCTGTCTGAGCCAGAAGCAAATAAAAAAAAAAAAAAGACATCTTTTTAATATTAATTCTCAGAAATCCAAGGTTGTAGATTATGCAAAATCCCTAATATAACAAACACATTTCAATGGCTTAAAATTTTCCCTCCTTCCCTGGTATAGCGACGCAGGAAAGTTTCACAGCACATTTGCTTTGGATATGCTGAGGAAAGTCTACTCCAAAGGGAGACCATTCCAACAAGGCTAAACTTCCCTATAAAGACGGCTATTGCCTGGGGTGATCGTATGTGCTAAACACCTTCATTCTGGGTCTGTTTTGCAACGGGAAAAAAAAAAAATCTTAAACCATCAGTGTTTACTAAGTTCTGCTTAAGGAAAAGGTTTAACGTCGTTAGTTTGGAAACACTGCTCACTATTTATATCGTCTTAAATAAACGGAAAGGTTTTACCGTAATGAGTCTCATCAGGGGTATAGTAACGCCGCAATGTGGTTCTGTAAAATAAAGCAGCACACAGAGAAAGCCAGCCAAGTAGGGACTTGAGCAGCCAGATGCAGGGAATTCATGCCATCAGGTGAAAGTCATTCACCCTGCAATACACTGAAAAAACTGTCAGGTGGGATAAAAATCCTTACCCCGGCTAGCTTCTCTCCCCTCCCATAAAAGCAGCTGTGTACACCATCTGCCCTCGATCAGCTCCTATCCAGAGAGGAAGGGGGGCTGGCAAGACTGAGATTCAGATGAGCTAAATGCCACCCCCACCCCCATCGCAAACTGTGATACAGAAACTATTGTGCAATGTGTTTTATTCACAAACTTAGCTAATCTGCCCCATCACATGATCAGAGCAGGCAGCTGGCCTGGCCATTCTGTCAGATAGGGACCTGTGTATGAAGGGGCAACGAATGTACACGCTCATTCCCCAGCATGGAGCTTTTATTCACACACTGGTAATTTTAATAGAAAATAGAAATGGCTGTGAAGGCTGGAGCTTTGTGTACTACAGTAAGAGGTTAGGAGACTATGAAGGTAACAAGCAATGGATACTGTTTTGATTCTGCTAGTTACACATACAAGCCATTAGTTTCCTGTATAGCACAGCATCTCTGTCCTTTACGCTTACCTCTTTCCTCCCCAGATCCATAATAGAGCTCTTCAGAGCTCCCCATTTTAGTCTCCCTCACCCTACCATCATCTGGGCCCCGAGACTGTGGCCACCACACAAGGGCTTCAGGCACAAGGAGCCCCCCTGATTCACTTCAGAGCAGGCCAGAGGGGTCGCTATTGAGCGCCTGACACTTCCTCCCTCTCAAAAGTGCTGCTTTCAAAGCACCCCCACTGCCTGATGGTTGGGAGAAGAAAAAGGCAAGACTGCAAGCTGCAAAGTGTGACCGCTGCCCCCCAGAGCCAAGCACAAAGCCACTTCCTTGTATATTTTATAACCAAGCCAGAGATGACTAAGTTACATTCAGCATTCTTTCCGGTGTGCTAGAATTAATACCGTACCTAGCCCTATACATGGGGCTTTGCAATTTGCTTCAAGGCCTCATAACCACCCATCCAACACCAGCCTGATCATCTCTCTCATTTTTAACAAGTGTGGTCTCATTTCATGGGCTTTCGAGTTCCTATGAGGAGTATTTTCTGTTTGGGGGCTGAAGACAAAAGGCTTAGCAATCCCACAGAAAGCACCTCACGTCCCAACGCTGCCACCTGTCTGTCTCACATGCAAACCTGACCAGCACCAATACTGAGGCCATACAGCTCATCGATAGGTGAGCTGAGCTGTTCCATGCACACATCACACCCCAGGCAGATTCTTCTCCACTCTTTCGCACTTCACTGGAGATGCAACAAAATGGCCCCTTTGAATGTTTATCTCAAGAACTGCATTAAACCTTTGAGGACACACATCTGCAGTAGGTGGTCCTTCTCCTGTTCAGCATCTTACTTCCTGTGTTTGATTCAAGCAGATGCTGTCTATGACTGCTCATCCCTTTACCAGAAGAATTACAGAATCTCTGGGGTTTACAAGCTGCCACCTGATGAATTCTTGGGGAGCCCCGAGCTAGAGGTGAGGATGCCATGCATACAAAGTGCACGCCTTTGGTTCTAGCAGAGCTTCTTCAATACTGTACATTCTGAAAACACTTATACTGAAGTCCAGTTTTTATAGTGTCGGAGGGAGGGAGATGGCACATTATATTTAAAGTCCCTACAGGATCTTATATTGTAGGGATGGAGAGGGTATATTAGAGAGAAAGGTTCAGAGCAAATCAGTTTTTCGGGCCTCTTTGCACAGACCAACAAACTCCCTTGACAGATGGGGTTTGGTGTAGAGAGTGTCCTGCCCCGCTTCGTGATCTTGTATACAGTGAAATTGGAAGTGGGACCCTGTAACCCTTGTGACTGGTTAGCACTGCATCCTCTCTTGCGCCAGGTGCACTGCGACATGGAGACAGACGGTGGTGGCTGGACCATCATCCAGAGGCGCAAAGTTGGCCTGATCTCTTTCAACAGAGATTGGAAACAATACAAGGAAGGATTTGGCAACATCCGGGGAGATTTCTGGCTAGGGAATGAAAATATCTACCGGCTCTCCAGACGCCCGACCATGCTGCGAGTAGAGCTGGAGGTAATTCACAGGTTCTCACTTCCAGCAGTAAAAGCTTCTAGGGCACAGTGGTTCTTTGGTAGAAAGTGCAATCTCCTAACAGCAATGGAGGGCTATAGGATTCGCATATTTAGATTAGAGAGACTAATGAGAGAGAGACCCGACAAAACAGAAGCATACTCCCCAGTGTTTACTATTGGTGTAATAGAAACTTCACGGGGCTACAGATTGGATCTTGGGTAAGCCACAGGCTCTAAAGGATTCTCAGATGAATTTTGCCCATCACTGAGGTGAACAAGGGTCACAGCCCAGGGCACAGGGATTATGCTGCTGACCATTTTATAGGGATGTCCAACTACAGATTGGAGGGACTCAAGCTCACTCCTTTGGGCAGGAGCGCTCCTGAGACGGCACATGGGGAGGAAGAAGTGCTTTGCATTAACCAGCAGCAACTTCTCCTGTCTATTAATGGCTGGTGAGTTATTAATCAGGCCAGGTCATGGCTGGAAGAATGGCAGCTGTAAGTGTAGGGCCTTGGGAGATGGGCATGGGGTAATCGACAAAATGGTGGTTTGTGGGGCTTCCATAGAATCTAAACGCCACTCCCTGAGGGAGGAAAAACCAACTTGAGTTAGCCCACATTTAAGATAAGGCTGTTGGATAGAAGGGAAGCGTATCAGATTTCTGCATATAGAACTTAATGTCAATGCAGACCACCTAGCAAACATGATGCCTTGGTAATTCACCAGCCTGCTATGCTAAGAGAAAATTTGTTTATTCCAGTTTGCCTTAGTCGAGTTCCTGCAGTCTAGTCTGTAGTCTCTATTTTAAAAGAGAAATTACCATTGAAAACTCAGCTAACATTTCTGTCCAGAGAAGAGGCATGCATCCCAGGTAAACACAGCTGCCAAAGTCTGCCTAGCACCCTTGTTTTTTAAAAAACAATCTGTTTCCTCTTCACCCCTCTAATCCCCTGTGGCAGGACTGGGAAGGCAACATCCGCTACGCACAATATAACCACTTCACCCTGAGCAATGAGTTGAATAGCTACCGCCTTTTCCTGGGGAACTACACCGGCAACACAGGGCACGACTCCCTAAGGTACCACAACAACACAGCCTTCAGCACCAAGGACAAGGACAACGACAAGTGCGTGGATCACTGTGCCAAGTTCCGTAAAGGTAAGGCGCAGATTCCTCCTCTACAAGTGTTTGAATGAACCACGCTATGCAACATATGGATGGCGTCATGGTTACAGAGTGAGACTAATCAATTGTTTTAAGTTGTTAACATTCTGATGGCAGATCAGTGAACTGATGACTGTTTCTGGAATATGCACATGTCAGTTACCTGGCCAACTGGAGAACTGACATGGGATCTACTCAGAGCCACAATGTGTGTTATAGACATTAGTGGTCCCATTGCACTTTCCACAGGAATCAGGGTTTGCCCTGGTGTTTTTGGCCAATACTTGATCTACCTACAGAGTTACGTGTACTGTGCATCAATTATCTGCTTGGCTAGCCCAGAGGTGGGTGAAATTACCCCTGTGTATTTTTTCTATTCAGTGACAGATGGAAGGTACTAAATAAATGTAAGATTATATATAAAATATGGGCTGCAGTGACTTGTAGAATTATTTTTATCTGGAGGTTCATGCACCTTGAGCTCTACTCCATTCACGTTGTAATGAGAGTCCCTAGATGGAATATTCTATTCAGCTTTTTATATTGTGCTCATCACCAAGGTAACTGAGTGCTTTTGAACTCACTGCAACTCACTCTTTTATTTTAAATGTCTTAATACAGCCCCAATATGTAGAGGGATAAGCTTCACCTCTGTAGGCTGTATGGTGAAGCAATTATAGCCCCTAAGGGAAACGCTTCTGAATTCAGCTGTTATACTTTACTGTTGCCTTAGTTGCAGAGTAAACCCTCAGACAAATTGCATTCAGAAGCATACCAGAGCCAACCAGCTAAGAACACTGAACAGTGTCCTCTGCTGACCTTTTGTTTTCAAAGAGGGAGAGAGGGAAGAAATGGAGAGGAAACTTTCAAAGGTGCATCAAGTGCCTCAGATAAGAACTTTAACGAAGAGACACTGGGCTTATTTGGCTATGTCACCTTGGTGATTTGCCCTGTTCATTGCATGTCTGAACTCTTCAAAGAAGGGCTCACCAGTCAGTGTGTCTTGAATTTAGCTCCTTTCCGAATGTAATGAGAGCTGCCAAGGGCACAGGCTCCCAGAATGAATTCTGCACCTGGCCCATCTCCCACTCCTTCCCTGCAGAGGGACAATTGTTCACATCATGAACACAGAACACCAGCATTAACTAAATGGTAGACAAAGGCTTTCTCTGTTTGTTTCCTGCAAGGTGGATACTGGTACAACTGCTGCACAGACTCCAACCTGAATGGGGTTTACTACCGCAAAGGGGAAAATACCAAAAACACGGATGGAATCACCTGGTATGGCTGGCACGGCTCAACCTACTCCCTGAAAAGAGTCGAGATGAAGATCCGGCCAGAGGATTTCAAACCCTAGGGGGAACCAACACTCAATTGTAAAGCTACGGTGACACTGCTGCACTGAGGGGAAACAGCCTGGAATCTCAAAACCAGCCACTGAAATGGTTTACTTCATCTAGAAAGTGTGCGAATGCAAGGGCTATATACTCTGACTATGCATCACACATTAGTTCTGAGGCAGACCTGGGAGAGAGGAAAGGCACCAACATTACCATGGCTCAGCCCAGTTCTGTTCTCTTGAGGCACTCTCTCCCCAACAGGATACACGCTATGTTAGAATAGGCACATCCTGCAGTAGCAGCATCTTCAGGAAGGATATGTTGTGGTTACACTAGCACCGGGACTTACAGTGCCTTATTGATTGACCAGTTAGAGTTTAGGGAAAATGCAGCTTTTACCCTCCTTTTTGCCATCTCTGTAGTGTTTAGATTCATTGAGGGTGAATACAAATCTTGCCAAGGAAGATAGTTTCTATTAAGACCCAAGAAACAGAGGAGAGGGGTTTTTATTTCAGACCCTTCAAACAACGTAGAAATATCCACAATGAGATGTTCCTCCAGTGCATGTTAATTGCCCCATTCTCCCCATGCAGGAAAAGCTAGGTTGAAACTTTAGGGAATTGCATGTTGCACCTGCTCTTTCCTGAAGTCTCATCACCACCTTGTGGCCACTAGTCACAGGAAAACACCCATGCAAGACTATACTCCCAAGAAGAGTGCTTTCTAGGAAAGACCTCAAGTCCCATCTGCTCTAGGCTATGTGGAGGTGGGAGATCTACACTAGAAAGCACATGAGGGACTGGGATGCAACTCTCTGAGTTGCAATGAACTGATTTTCAACTTTACTAGTGTTACTCTTGGAACACAGAAGGGCCATTTTGTGCCACCTCATCATACTATCAGCAAGACCAGGAACGAACAGGGAGCAAACATAGCCAGAAGCTTTTTAACATTGACACTGTAGTCCAAAACACAAGGGGGGGGGGGAGGGGAAGGGTCTTTTAATGTTTAATTGGAAAAAGGCATGTTAATGGAAGTGCTAGTAAACAAGGGATCAAATAATATAGAGATTATGCGTGGCTCTAACACAGCAAAGGATCCTGGAGAACATTACGTACTAAGAGAAGCAATCTCGAGTGGTTTGTGTTGTCACTGGAACCCAAGTTGTATTTAAAAGCTTTACTCCATCGAATCTCTATTTTATGATGCTTGATCCTGAACTTCCAGATGCTTTTAACTTTCTGTTCTTACTTAAAGAGAATCCAGATGTGGGAAATATTTAACACTCTGCTTTATGGTTTACAAGCATAGGATTATTCACCTTGGATCAGACCGCTAGTCCATGAAGAACACTGTATTGCCACCAGCTTTGACCAGTATTCGATGCTTTAGAGAAAGGCAAAATTCACCAGAAGAGGCACCTAGTAAAGTTTACAGCGCTGCCCACATGTCAGGGGTGGGGTGGGAGAGAAGGAGCACATTATTCCTTTCATTATTGTATTGAATTACAGTGCGGGGGAGGGATAGCTCAGTGCGGGGGAGGGATAGCTCAGTGGTTTGAGCATTGGCCTGCTAAACCCAGGGTTGTGAGTTAAACCATTGAGGGGGCCATTTAGGGAACTGGGGCAAAAATTGGGGATTGGTCCTGCTTTCAGCAGGGGGTTAGACTAGATGACCTCTAGGTCCCTTCCAACCCTGATATTCTATGATTCTATGAAAGTTCAAAGGAATGCATCTGGGAGCAGAGCTCTAAGGGAAGCCAGAGAATCCTCAAGTGCCAAGGGAAATTAGAAATGTACAAAAACCCTCACTTGCTGGTGGGATGCCATACCCGGGAATTTCCAGGTGTGTTTTGTAGGGTTATTTTTTTGTAAGCACTGCCTAAAAGTTCCACATTGAAAACCAGCACATTCCATTTGCTTACCTAAGAGTGTCTTGAAAAAGATGGTTAAAAAAGGGCAGCCACACCATTGCTTGAATATGTAGAAAAAGACGGTTATAGTTAATATATCTATTTTTATTCACTTTACAAAAACAGAGCTTGAGCCTAATTTAAAATTTTCTGTCTTACGCGGAACAGGAGATAAAGGTTTCCTGGGAAATGCCTTATATATGTTGACTATTCATGCTGCGCATTGGAACAGCATTGTATACAAATATGCAGTCTGTGTAATGGATTTTTTTTATACCAAACTTTTCCATATCTGTAATAGACTCTCATTTTTAAACCTGTTTTCTTCAAGTCTTGCTCCTTAACTTGCTGTTTGATACAAACACTCTTACAGACAGAGGGATTAAGATCAGGAAAGGGGAACGCCATCAAGTTCTGAAGCATCCTAGGGGATGCAAGAGAGGTGAAGGGATGAAAGCAGATTGCAGAGAGGGCAAAAATAGCCCAGCATGATGCATAGAAGCAAATATCTGTAAGGTAAACAAAGGTGAAAGCATAAATCTAAAAGCAAGCATCTTCAGAGAGCTTAAAATTCCACCGTATAAAGACGAAAACAACTTGTTCAAGAGGCTGTGCCCTTCCTCACGCCACAGAGAGTTCTTCATTCAATCTTCACACATTGATTGAAGGGGGGGGGGGGGGGGAATATACCAGTTCAACAGGAAACATTCCTCCTAGTCCAAGCCAATGTGGAATTCTAACATACAGGACTCAAAGCTACAGATTCCTTGCTATCCTTTATCCTTGTGATGACAGTAGCATTCACAATGTGCTATATATTGCTCGCCCATATAGGAAAACAGTAAGTTCCTTTAAATGAATAATTGTTTAATAGCATATTGCAGACTTGTACCCTTCTGTCCCACTGAAAGCCCTACAACAATCCATTTCCCTCATCTCCCCACCCTTGAGTGATCTCTTGAAGGCAGATTTAACAGAGTTCAGTAAGAAACCTGCTCATGCTTGTGTCCTTGTCTCTGATTCTCCCCAGGGAATAAAAGAGCTCAGCTCCTTGTTTCAGACAATGATCCGAACACGGTTGCAAAGGCAGATGCTGCTCTGCACGAGTGCCGGAGCCTTTAAAACCAAGACTCTAGTTTTAGGACGCAGCCTCAGCACAAAAAATAGGAAGCAAGTGAATAAAATTAGTTATCGATTTCAGTGAGGCAGGCAGGGAGGGAACTAGCATTCACTGATTAACAAAGAGTTATGTATCCCCGGGGAAAGATCCTTTCACAGGAATGTCCACATCTCACATTGAAATGATTGTTTGGCTGGCTCGGAGCAGTATACTTGACAAGTTCAGTAATCTGAATCTCTCAACAGCTGAATCAAGCTCTATACAAGCTAGGAAGGAAAAATATGGAAGCTAATAGAGAGAAGGACATGCTGCTAAGTTGTGACTCAAATCCTGGCCGTTCTCTGGGAAGTAACTTACAGCAGAACACACGGCCAGGTGTACACAGCAGGTAGGGAGTCTGGAAGGCTCGCTGTCCCACTACCTCACAGTTGGGAACAGAAGGCTGGTGCAAATGGTTTTGCATTATGCTCTTATTCTACTTTGCCTTCCATTTTGCAGCAAGGCACAAAACCTTCAATTTGCAGCTCGAGCCCGGAGAGTTGCTGCATCGCTCTGCCCACCCCAATCTGCCACAACAGCATTTTCCACCTGGAGGGCAAGACCCCGAAGCTGCACCTCCAAGCCTGGTCCAACTCTGGTTATTTCTTCACCAAAAGAGCCTTGACTCCTGAAATGTTTAGGAAGTCTTCACCCTCCCACTCCCAAAGCAGCACTCAAGGCACTGGACAGAGGGTTCAAATATAATGAACACGTAGAACAGACATATTAGAAGGCCAAGCAAAGTCACATTAACAAACAAACAAGGAGTGGGGTCTGAATGCAGGAGCAGACACCGATCACGCTAACATCTCTAAGAGTGGAGAGGGATAAACTGAGTGGACATGCAAGGGGAACTCTTTGCTGCTTCAGGAATGGTTCTGAAAGGCAAAAAGAAGCTGGGGTTTTTATGTGACCTCCTCTTGGATGTGCCATGACCACCACTGCAGAGCAAGATGGCCACAATGCCTGCAAACCGGGTGTTGCAATGGCATCGACTAATTTGCATTTGAAAGAATTTGTACCAGCTTTTCACCTGTCCCTCTTTTCCCTTACACCTCTACCAGAGCCTGATAGAGATATCTCCAGATATTCACCACTATGGTACAGCTATTTCTTCCATCCTCATCACAAAGGGCCTGCCATTGGCACCTCACCAAACCCTGCTCAAGAGCCATAAATGCTCAAATAAATTGGTTAGTCTCTACAGTGCCACAAGTACTCCTTTTCTTTTTGTGAATACAGACTAACACGGCTGCTACTCTGAAACCTGAAATAAATCCCTAGGTGTTTTATAACCCCCTACAGTTACAGTGCCTTTGAGCCTGAATGCTCCCAAAGTACTTCACAAGCTAGAGTCAAACAGCGCTGCAGAAACACAGCCATCTGTGGAAGGTGGCACCAGCCAGTGGACAGCACATGGCACAGCAATTTTCTGGGAGGTGAGAACAGACAGATTTTGGCCTCCAAGTTATACCTCTTACAACCAGTGCCATGGACTTTTAATATTCCTGCAGTGCAGACAAGAGGTCTGCTTGCAAGATCTTGTTTAAGAGACTCTCCCTTTGCCCAACCCACATTAACTTATCCCCCTCACAAGGTAGATGGACCAAGTTAACCCATCCAGGATCTGAAGCTGTGATTTCAAGGAGTTTCGATTTCAAGCAAGATAGGTCGATCCCTGATCCAGCCTCTTTGGTTATAGAGCCAGGACATGTGCTACAGCAGGCATGGTGGTACACAGGGGAGAGAAGTGGTGCTTATTTGTGGAATTCCAGACATCTCCCCTCTGTATTTATCTAGGGCCCTGCAACTTCAGTTTCAATCTTAAAAAAAAAGCCAAGTTTAACCATGTCAGGACTTTCAGACAGCTCTGGAGGGTGTGCCCTGAGAGTGAACAACACTTCATCTGGCCTCTCTGTACCAGACCTCCGGAGTCAGCCTTTAGAGTCCTAATGGAGAGAGATGTGCCCATGCTATGAGAATGGAAATCACAGACAGTCAAGGCTGCCCATTGCCGGGCCTTCCTGCTACAGCAATAAAAGCTGCAGCCTCTCTGGTTTTGTCACTAGCATTTTAGACGTTTCATTTCTGACAGTTTTCAAGCTGACAATTTGTTGCCAGCTGGCAACGACCGAACTGCAGCCAGTACAAAGCTGGAACCAGAACAGAGAGGGCCAAAAGATTGCACCCCACCCCAATTCCAGCACATAAAGCAAGCCAGGTAGTTATAAATTAGACAACCGATCCTAGGCATAATGGCTAAAATCTACTGAAAAATAAGTCAATCATGAGACACTAATAGGACCTTGCGGAATAAAAGCATTTGACAATATTACCTAGAAATTATTGCTGTCTGGGCGGATATGAAATGAGAAAAATCAGGGAGGTGCTTCCTAGAGCTGCGCATTCTCAAGACAACACTTCAAAGGTAGCCTGGCCCTGCCAAGCTAACATAGTTTAGCCAGAGCTCTCATGAAATTTTACTAGCCTAGACACAAAATCTTTTCTGCCACCCTTGTGATGTGATATTTTATTTGCCCATCCAAAAAACAGAAGTTATTTGTGCTGGACAAGCAGAATTTTGAAAAGCTGAGCCAAGCCCAGCTCTGAACCTTTCCAGGCAGTGAACAGAAATGCAGCCCTGCACAGCTGAGCACACCCCCTGGGGCTGCAGCCTGAAACTGCCCTTTGCAGCCAAAGAGTCAAAAGCCTCTGTAATATTTTTGCTCAATATAATCTAATTCCCCAGTTCAAATCCAACCCAAGTCAGCTATAAACAAAAGCTCCTGGTTCCCAGTCCTCTGCTCACCATGAGAGTACGCATCTCTTTAATAGGCCATCTGTGTTGGCCTCGCATTCGGTTAACTTTACCGCAGCATTTCCTAAATGTAGGACACAAAATACCACAGGAAGGTCAAGTACTTCAGCAGAGCAAAGGTGACTGATAAATGCCCTTTTCATTGGCTGCCTCTAAAACAGCAGAACAAGTGTCATAAACAATGGCTTTTTAAAGTAATGCAGCCGTGGCAGATTCTCCCCCCAAAGAACACGTGCTCTGGAAAATTCCTCACCAACCAACAGTTTAAACAGTACCTCTGATTATTCAAGCTTAAGAGTGCAGAAGAAAAATTCAGCAGGGTATGGGTGTTACATGTTCTGTTACAATAGCAGCTTTGGGTGAGATATGAGCAAAACCAGCAAGTCTGTAGAAAACTTTGGCAAGATCTGTGGAATTTATATTGTACTTGACCTCAGGCATTTCAACAGCAGATGGTATTTTAAGATGCAAGAAGGGTCAATTACAAAGATATTTATTACCTTGTTATACTGAATTGTCTTTTGCGGCTACAACCAGGCCAAGTTATACAGAAAATGTGCTCATCCCAAACACAACACTACTGGAGTTCATGCAGTTCATTAATGGATATGGCCATTTACTTTCCTCCTAATCTGTCTTTTCAAAAACACGAGCAAAGGAATCATGTCTCAGTATAAAGAATATTCTATTAACTGTTTGCAAATATAGCAACATTATTTATGTGGAGCCTTTCTTTCAAGTGAATGGGAGGTTTGGGTAAAGCAGGTACATCTAGTCTGGAGAGAAACTTTTGCATCACGGCATTTTGATGCTTCCACCGTGATGACGCTGCCGTGGCATGTTCCCCCAGCGTGACCCTTACATCATCACAAAACAACAGGATGTCACACATGGACTCCACAAGCTAGGCTTGCAGGGCATGATCCTGTAAAACCAAAGGTGCAGCAACATTACTCCAGCCACACTGCAAAATGCAGTGCTTGGTTATTCCAGTAGGACAATCACAAATGAAACTGTTAATGTTGGCACTTAAGTAACAATAGTAAGAGCACAAAAGGTACCACCCATTGTGATGGCTGGATGAACTGGTGGGAATTCAGACTTTCCTGCGGCGTATTTCACTTTGACTGGCTGCAAACTTGCACAACAGCACTTGATTTCATGATCAAAACCCTTCAGAATCAGAAGGGTTGAAAATCCCTTGTTGTGGGGGAGACACACCATAATTCCTGCCTTTTCCTTAAACCCAGTAATTCCTGCCATCTCACTGATAAACACCAATTTAGCACAATTTGAAATACTCAGCTGCAACAACAGATACGAATAAAGGCCAAGTTCATTTCCCAAAAGCTTTCTGCTCAGCTGCTGAGCTTCAGGTTCACTGACGGTGTTTCCTTTAAGGTGCAGAAACCCTTTTCATCTAAGTTTCAGCCACTCCCTGGGGACTCACACCTAACCAGGGAACATCAGAGGACTCCGACTGATCTGCTTCTGTAACTGTGTCCTGCAAAACTTCAGCAGGTTACAGCTCATTGAGAGAGGGAAATAAGCAACTCCAGGATGCTGGCTCACACCAGAATTTTTACTGCACAGAAAGAGAAATGAACTCGACAGGTGTGAGTGTGCACAGTCTGCAAGCTACAAATGCCCCCTTGAAAGCAAACAATCTGTGAATCTACACATCGGACCCCATGGCTGACACTCTGGATCACCAAAGGGCTCTTTTTGCTGCCTGAGAGTGGAGTGGGTCTACTGTAAATGACAACAGCGGGCAGGGGAAGTTTGGTGGAAGTCAGGCACAACTAGAACTGATGAGAGTCACGCTACCTGATCAGAGACTCCAGAATAGCTGGGGTAGGGCCCTTCTGAAACTCCAGCTCTTTGTAGTGCAGGGCCTTAGCATAGGCACGGCATTTGGCAGCTCGTTCCCCCAACAGGACAATTCCATTATCATCTCTTAATGGCAACGGACCCTGGAGAGGAACAGGTCAGAATCAGAAATCAAGTGGGTGTGCAGGAGAGGAGGACAGCATGTAAGGATAACCACCCCCGCCCCACAACAAGGGGCTCTCTTTTACCTTGTCACTGTGCTCCATGAATTCTGCCAGGTTCAGCAGGGTCTGAGTCACCTCTGCAATATCCTGAGAAGTGAGGGCCAACTCAATGCTTCGGATCAGCTCATCCTGTTGGTCTTCATTCAGCTCAGACCAGCAGGAAACGAAGGCAGCATTGAAGAGATCTCTGAGGATGGAGGGAAAACAGGATTAGAAGTAGGAATTAACCATTCACTGTAAAACCAACTTCTGTTCTCCTGCTGTGGGCTGAGCTCCTGTGTTCAGCTATGCGGAAGCCAACATGACGACAAAACTGAGGTCCTGGCCACTTGTGGTCACTGAAGATGCCCTGGCTTTTTTTAAATAAGAGATTTTAACCCTGCCAAATTCCAAACACAGATAACTGCACTATGCCTCTTTCGATTCCCTTTGAAGTTTGATAGATATGGAATTCTTCACTGCCTTTCCTAAGTCATTGTGTAGTACTGCCATGCACTAAATATCTACTCCGTTCCACCCCAGATGTAATGACATTTCAGTACTACACTCAGTGATTTCCGTACTGTATATAGGCTGAGCGATCTGTCTGTAATGCACCTTCACCTCTGGCAGTTTCTTTCCATGGCCTTGGACAAGTCACCTCTTCCTCAGTCTCCCTTCACAGGAGGGAGTTAGGATGCTCATATGTGCTCTGGAGATATATTTGGAGACAATTATTATTATGAGGGGACCAGAATATTTTAAGTAATTTTACTTTTGTCTTTAGATGAGGAGTGAAAGTGAGGGTGGAGTCCTTTCTAGTCCAGCAGATTGACCCGCAGACCATGGCCCAACAAGAGGTTTTACCAACCCTTTGCACCATCCTAGGATAGAGTTCCACATAAAACTGGCTCTCCAATATGAGGCTTATCACTTGCTGCCTCAGCATTCTGCCTGCTGCTGAAACTATTTCAGAGGTTCTGTAGAGAACCAAAGTATTTCTTGGATCATTATGAAGCTTAACAGCTAGAAGAATCTTGCTGAGGTACTAGAAATCAGAAACCAGACTCACAAGAGAGCAGATGATTAAAGCACTGACAAATGCAACCTCAGCCTTCTTTCTGTAGTTGATTCTAAGTGCGGTTATGTGGGGACACACTACAAAACATATTAAACCTAAAATAAAAGACTATAATGCATAACTGGGGAGGCTCTTGCTTTCGCTGTCTTAGTACCCTTCCCGCAATTAGCTGCTTTATTCATTTTTAATGCAGAGAAAATAGGATATAAAATGAATATAAATAAGTTTATCTTGAAATTCCTGGTATTATCTATATTAAATATTACCTTACATTTACACAGTGCCTTTCAGCACAAAGGTTTCCAACCTGCTCTACGAACCACATGTAGAAAAGTCATTGCAGTTATCACTGGGGGTGGAGGACAGTAACCTGGCAGCCAGCTACTACGCAGCCTGCTGCACAACAATGAGGGGTGGGAGGTTTTTGGCCAAGCAGAGGGATTCCTGATCTTTGAAAAAGCATGACAGGATGTTTGACACAGAACCTCTGCTTTGAAGATCTAACTCAAAAGGCTCACACACAAGTTGCAGAGAACTTAGTTTACCCACCTGAGTGGGACAAGGGGCTGAATAAATGCAGCCAGGATTAAAACATGTGGTTGGCAAGGAGTCTTGTTATTCCAAACACTATGCTTAGACCCCAGAACCACAAGAGATCTTAATGGCTTAAGCACTGGCTTTGAAACACTTTATTTTCCTTCTGTGCAGAGTCCTGCAATTCATGCTGGTATGCACAGGAATGAGAAATTCTTGTGTTTATTTCTTCAGCACAAAATACCCAACAAGATTAAATTTAAAAAATAAAATCTTTTAAAGCAATATGATTATAGTGGACTGGAATAGCAGGGGTGTGTCTATCCTTTCTGCTCTGAATACTGTATCTGGGCTCCAGCCTGAACTAGTGAGGCAGGGAGAATGTCCCTTAGTATTTTTACTGGACATGTGTTGACATCACAAAGTTATCCCATAGGCTGTGCTCACTACAGAATGGAACTGGGGCATAGCAGGGGTTGCTGCAGGGAGGATTAAGTGCACGGGCAGAACTCTGTGTGCACATGGGGTGGGGGGGAAGATGGGGGCACTCTGGGAGTGGGGCTAGAATAGCAGGGAAATACGAAAGGACAGACCTGAGATGCATTTGCAGAGCTGTAAAGGACACTTGCACAACATTTGCCCACACAGCAAGCCCCAAACTTTTGCCATGCTATCAGCCTTTCCATTACATGTGTGCTACAATTCACTTCTATCACAAAAGCAAAACTAGAAACGAGTGGCTCTCTTGTGACAATAGTATCAGGTTCCTGCCCAGTGAAGTGACAATTATGTGCCACAGGGAAGAGACGAACAGGCGGCTGCTCACAAAAACCAAGTCGCCCTAGACCTACTGGTTACAATGCTATTAAATCACAGCAGTTTATTCCACCTTACCTGAGATGCAGGGCTCTACAAACTATTTTCTACTTTCCTGTTTTTCCAGCTTCACTTTTATTTTCCTTCTATTATTCTGGAAAGAGCAGCAGGCAGAATCATATTGAAAATTCTCCTCCCACTCAAGATCGCCCCTCGAGGAGCTGCCAGTCAGGAATGCCTTCCCTTGCAATAGGCAATTCTATGTAAAATTCAGCCACTTTTATGTGAGTTTCCATTTCCTTACCATTTATTTGGCTTGTGCCTGCTGCTGCAAGCACATTAAGGAGAGGCAGGAAATACAGAATGACTGTACCTGGCCATAGGGTTATAGGCCTGAGCCAAGGCCCAGCAAGAGCGCAGGGATGGCGATGAGGAATCTTTCAGTAACTCCAAGCTCAATCGCCGCAGCCATTCCAACCAGTCATCTTTGGAGACTCTTCTTGCTGCTCCCCAGGCCTGAAACACAAAGCAAGACAGCTCAGCTGCTGAGTGCGGTGCCAGGACGTGAGCCCGAAGTAGAGGATAAGAGGCTTCAGCAAGAGAGGTTTCTACTCCATAGCTCTACATCTCATCCGGTACGATCTGTTCTTCCATTCCCTGCTGGGGTTCTCCTTCCACAGGGCCATTTGCAACAATCCAGCCTCACTTCTAAGCAACCCACCCAAAGCATGTTCCCATCGCTCATGATAAATGTTTAACAAGCAAGACCTGCAGCCATTCTCTCTCCTTTGCAAAACACACCCAATGTCACATGTCAATGTGAAGCATCAGCTTTGAAATACCTACTAGCGTGTGTCTAGAATTAGAACAGCAGGGTGAGCTTAGCCCCTCATCCTGCTGGGGAGAGGGAGTGCCACAAATACGCCCTTTTGAATCTAGCCTCATGATCAATCATAAGTGTGCTACTGCCCTCCTAAGAGCAGATGGAGAACACCCAGTGCGAACACCCAGAGGCTGGCCAAAGTGCTCCAATGCCTCCTGTTGGGAAGAGGTGCCAAGGATAAGCACTACAATTAGTGGAGCGGTAGCCAGGAACTTGTCGTAAGTAAAACTCAGTTCCTTCATTGCACTTACTGCTTAAAGCAAAGGGTTACATATCAAAGTCACTATTGTCATTCTTGGCCAATACTTTCCTGCTATTTCCCTCTGAACCAGTCACTATTTATCTGTGGTCTAAATAGTCTCACATGTACAAATACCTAGACATGCATCCAGGCACAGAACTGTAAAGCACCACAGTGAACAAGACTAACTCTAACATGGAACAGAGAGCACTTTACACAGTTGCCTTTAACAATGGGCTATTCCGAAGGACAGTGAGGGTAGAAAAAACATTACAATGGCGCTGAAGTAGTTAAATCCAGAAGTAAATGGTAGACCATTCCAAGGCTCACTCCTTAGAATCAAGGAGTCTTGTGAACACTTCAGAGACAGGGAAAGAGCCCTTAGTATTACTACAAGGCCCCTTTCAATCCAGCATCTGAACTGCTCGCAAGACATCCTCTAAAACCAAGAGAGAACCGCAAAGTTGCTTATAAGCTTAGAATTCTAAAGGAAGCCCCCTGACACCAGACAAGTCTACTCTTGTGGCTGACAGCTGGCAATGGAAGAGAGCCCTGAAAATGTTCAGATGCTCCAGACATAACTCTTTGATCAAGGAACCGACAGCCCCCGACCTTCTGCAGCAAGCTACTGTGGGAAATCCATAACTTACCTTCTGCAGGTTGATGGTGCTGACGTGTAATTTCTTCATAGGTCCTGTTTCCACAGGGCCACTGGTCAGCGTCTCTCCCTGGCTGCTTCTCAGCATTCGGTGCTGATAAATCAGGGGATCCTCCTCTTCATCAGCAAGGGTGTAGCCCTGCAATCAATGGCTCAGAATGAAGGCCAGGTGTGCCACTATTAAGACCTCCTTTAATGTGCACAGCCCTTCCCTCTCCATCTCTCCCCTCCCACTTTCTGCTCAAGGCTACCAGTCTGGGTGAAAGGAAACTCAAGAAGTTCCCAACTGTTAAGCTAGATTTGGGGTAGGGGGATGATCTTTCAGAATAACATATTACATCTTTGGCATCTGTGAGCTCAGGTCATCCCAGTCCCATAAGCACTAGCTGCCAAGAAATCTTGGCTCCCAACACTCGAGGGTGGAGAAGCTAAACTCAGTCATATCACTGTGAAATAATACACCACAAACCAGTCTCTTTTCCCACTGTCTTCCAGTTGTCTCAGTGAGAGCTGCAGAAAGACATTGTGCTAGTGACAGGACAGGACATAATAATGGAATTATGTTGAGAAATATGGAGCAGTTCCTGACTTATGAACCATGGGACCTACTGTAGTAAACTGGGATTGGGCGGGAGAATCCTTCCTTGGTCCTAGGGTGGAAATGGTGAAGAAGATACATGAGAGAGAAGGAAAGACACCAACTACTATTGTAGATCCCTCCTAGACATTTCAGAGACTTTTCTACGGGGAGCCCAAGTTTTACAAGGCAGATAAGTTTTCCAGTTTCAGTCTCAAAATACCCAACGGTATTATGTCTGCTGTACAGAACATGGAAACAGTTACTCTGTATGCAACAGCGAGAAGCCTACACGTGTCTTCTGCTGCAGTAGCTTCAGTACAGAACCTACCTGAATCCAACTCTACACACATGGCTGCATTCATACAAGCCAGCTCACCTTCACAATCCTGCAGATGAGAACATCATACCGCTGGTGGTTTATTCGATGACGCACCAGGACCTTGTTCACCATTGGGATAAAAATCTGGTACTATATGGGAGAAGGAGTCAAAAGCCAGTTAGTCAGTCTCACCAAGACTAAAATATACCCACTGATTTCATCTTCAATTCATTGAGCAGCTAGAAGCAGAATCTGAAAAACACATGCTACCAAAAGCTATTGGTGGGGCAGGAAGGGGAGACACTGTAAGGGGCAAACCCACTGCAATACACAATTGTTGACTGGAAAGACTGCAAAACTGGGCATTGTCTCTCTAAAATCCAGGTTGACTACATGTTAAACACTCCCATTTTAAAGCCATGAAAGAAATTCCCTCCTCTCTGGGAGCTGTCACACTTAAAAAGGAAATTACCTTCTTCCCTAGCTGGAAGACCAGAGAGGATAATGTATCCATGGCAGTTGGCCGTAGCTCAGGGCTTAGATCTAGGGTCCGCACGATGGGGTGAATAATCCGTGAAGCATAATCAGTGAAATCCAGGGATTCTGTCAGGCGGTCCACAGTCTCCAAAGCAGCTCTGAAACCAGAGCAGAAAGAGGGGAGGACTGTTTCATTGATGAGGCAGGATAGGAGGAGAAGGCTGATTATAAAGATACAAGTGATCTATGCACGTATGTCTCAGCCATCAGCAACAATAGAAATAGACATGGCAGTTTAGTGGGCTTTTGGTGACAACAGTTGCAAGACTGCTTGAATATGGCAACGACTAAGACAATGGCAGGTGAAAGCTAGGATTTATCAGTGCACCTGAGAAACAGAGCACTAGCGCTGAGGCATTCAACTAAATAAAGTAACAAGTACTACGTGCATCTGATTATCGAAAACCTAGCCTGTAGAGGGACTAATCAGCAATCTGTGCCATGTAGGACCACAGCAGCTACTGAGGAACACAGATGAATGGAGGCAGAGTGGAGGGGAGAGGACAGAGTTGGCAGATACTTACTTGCGAGCCACCAGTGGGACGTCTGGGGCATCAAACAGCTTTACAATGGGAGGTAGTAACAAATGCAGGTAGTCATCCAAGTTAGCTCCAAACAGCTGGATTGCATTCAACAGCTGGAGGGAAAGATGATCCAATACCACCCAGCTTAATAAAGTCATGAAACAGCAATGTTTTAAAGTAACCCTATCTCCAGTCAGAAGCTGCTCTGGCACAGAGCATTCACCTGAGCACTGACTGAAGCACTTTATCCCATGCTATTACTGCAGTAGGGCTATTCCACCCCTCCTGCTTCAGTGTAGCCAGACGGGGACTATGCTCCTGGACAGGCAGTACCAACATGTCACCTCACAGGCTGGATCACTCACCTTGACAGAGACGTTGCGTCCTGGGCTACTATCATGCATGAAGACCCGTAACATGTGAGGAATGAGCTGAGGCAGATAGAGCTTGAACTCGCCCCCAAGAGCCACCACAATTTGCTCAATAAGTAGGATAATTGTGCTCTGTATAGAATTGTTCATGACCCAGAAGTCCTGGAGGAGAAAGATAAAAAAGGCTCTCTATAGCTGAGCTGCATGCAGTACGGGACCAGGAGACAGCATAAGGCTAATGCTAGATACAGTGAAACTTGCAGAGTGAATTTCTCCTCCATTAGGCAATCCCCTGATTTAAGCAACTTAATAAAAAACAAAACACCCAAGCCACCTATTTAACACTGCTTATTACACCAACTTTAGGGCAACAGGCGAATCATTGGTTACAATCACAATGCTCCAGCTTCCATCCCACGCTTCCATCCCACGCTGTTCAGCAGTAGTTGGCAAAGCCCAGGCTCAATCCTACCAAAGAAGAGGATGGCACGTACCCTCCACTGGAGTAACACCTCTGAGGCTGGATTAGAAGAAGAAACTATTATTGTAATATTAAGTGAGATTTTATTAATCAATATTTTTCTCCCATCATTAATAATTTCCCTGCCTTCCACAGCTGCAAAGGTTCGTTAATCTCCCCCAATCTCTCTTTCTAGGTGGATAGGTACATTGTGACTGTGATATTCCCTCAAGAATGACCCCACCTGCTCAATAAAGGAAAGCAGAATTAACCACCTTCCAGGATACTGGGGTTCAGGCTAAGGGTTGTACTCACTCTCATAAGGGTGACAATTTCATCCATATAGGGTCGAATATGGCTCCTCACAAAAGACACCAACATTCCTAGCTGCTGGAACAGGAACTGAAAGGAAGAGACAGATAAGTGCTCAATGCTGCTATGCAAATGCCCATGCAAATCAGGGCAAATCTGATTTCAAAGGCTAATCGCAAGCACTTTAAAAACTAAACAACATGCACAGCTATGAATGCTGGAAGTCTGGGGCCAAATTCTCTCTCTCAGCCTCAACCCAGAGTTGGTATTTTTATCCACTGCCGTGAGTATTTAAAACTTTGGATACGCATGCACCAAAGAGATTCTATGCACGCAAATTGATTAGGTGTTTAAACAACAGACTCGCAAGTCTGAACCCAGAGTCTGAAATATCACATCGCTTCATACATTCAGATCTGGAGGCTGCTTCCGAAAATGTAGCCCCAATCTCTTGCCCCTGACTACTGGCCAAACTCACCCAGATTTTAAGATACTTTGTTCTATATTCTCTCCCTCTCCCCACCAAGGCATATTGGTGGAATATTACAGGACAGATTGCAGTACTTGCCAGGTTAACAGTTCATTAGAAAGATGGCTAATTGTATCCTGGGAGTATTGTGACCTAGACCATTCTATGGTACGTTTGCTGTGTCTGGTTCATGATTCACTTTGATCAAGCAAAACAAAATCATGCGCAACTATCCGCTGTAGCGATTTTACTTTTGAGTTTGGTGTGAAATAACGTAACAATTTGGGTGAGCACCCCTGGTCCACAAATGCTTATTTAAAACCAAAACAAAAAAAACCAACAACATATGTATCATTTTCTATTACGTTTCGCAATGTAAAACTTGTGGCGTAGATTGTAATTGGTGTTCGTAGCAAATACAGGCCAACGTGCTCCAAATCACAAGTGGAGCTCAGAAGAATAGATTACGGGGTTTAATGAAAATCAGGTAAGTGGACAAGGGATAAAAACCAGCCTCTTTGGCTAGGGCAACACATACATGTTTACTGAAAAATAACCCAGAGGTCTTGTAGAGTTGCAAGAGGATGTTTACATACAGTGCAGGGAACTGCCTTGTTTGTGCTTTGTACCCACCTCAGCTCTTCTCCCCAGTACACTTTCACCATCTTCTTTTACCTGAAAATTTTTAAAGAGAGTGTGCAAAACTGCAGAGCTTTCAAGCAAGTTAGGTCAGTCATGTCTAGGCACTCGGCAACCCCAGAGCGCTAGGGTTTTTCATTCCAATCTGAGCAGTAATTCAGTCTGGTAGAGGACTGCCAGTGGTGACTGTGGTTCTGTAGCAGGAATGGGGGTAATTCTGTTGCTCCCATCCCACATGTAAAACACGGTTCCAGTGTCTCATGCAAGTTCCCCATTACATACACTCTTGAGGAAGAGGTTCTGCTACAGCCAGCCATCTTAGGTCAGATGCAGCTGAGGCCCATTCTTCTGATTCAATGTTACATTTAAGTGAAAATTGCTAGTTCAATGAGAAAGAAGTGAGGTGCTGTGGAATCACTGTCCACTCAGCTGTGAATGTCAACTGACTGCAGCAAGTCAAATTCCCTGCACAGGAGGATGAAAGCACACCGCTTTGCTAGAGGTTTAAGACGCTACATGCAACATGTAAAGACACACTGTGCAGCAGGGCATAAAACTGCAGAGGCCACTGAAAGCTGTGGGACTTGCACAGGATGGCTTAAGAAGGAAGCAGAACTGAGAGCTGGCCATTTTGGGGGGGGGGGGCGGGGGGGAATGTTTGGTAGCAGATGTTTCAATGGAGAGGGAGAATGTTCTGATCAATGCCCAGAGGAGAGAGAAAGCAAAGCTGGTAGCTCACTTTCGAAGCATGCTTGGCAGCAACACTCAGTGCAGGAGCACCCAAAGCCAGTCGCATTCTCTTTACAATGGATTCTTGTTTTGGAAGGGGGAGCAAATTCCTAGCACTCACCTCTCGGATGGCACCATCGCAGACCCGAATTACATTGAGAAACGTTGGCATGACCTGGGGCAGGAACTGCACACACTTCAGCCCGAGGGATTTGAAAATAAAGGTGATGGCTTGGACGACCATAGTGTGATGGTGGGACAAGGATTGGTCTCGGAAGATTCTCATCAGCGCTACCATGGAGACAGCAGGGTAGAACTCATCCAGAGGGAGGTTTCCCATGTTCACTAACATCTCACTGGTGCTGTAATCAGCTGGGAAAAGGTAAGGAAGAGTCACTTACATGTGTACACACAATGCACACCAACGCTGCACTTCAGACACAGCTGGCTAATGCGGGAGAAAGAGGAATTTACATTAACAACATGCTCAGAGGAGATGACCAGTCCGTGGGAACTTAAACCAAAGCCCTGAGACCCTGAAAGTTGTATTCCTAAATTTAGAGGGCAGAAAAAAACTTGGCTGCATGGATATCTCAATATTTCCACCAAAAGAATAAGAGTAGGGGAGGGGCATCTTTAAGACATTGTGCCCCAACCTGCCCACTGCACTTGCTTCTTTGCTGAGACTCTGTTTATAGAAAGAGCCCAGAAGCTTTCAGGGTAGGAACAGGTGGAAGAGGAGAGGTACGATCTCCAGAGTATTGGCCCATACAGAGCCTGGACACTTCTTCCATGCATGGGGTAATGTTGCTAAACAGTCATAGGGGAACCCAGGCAATGGTATTGCAGACGTGCTACTGAGGAAGACAAAACGGTATAGCAACACTGACTTGGCTCACTGCAGAAGAGATCCCCAGGTTTCTGTCAGGTCACCAGGATTTATGGGGTTGGGTAGAGGCACAGCTCCAAGATTAACAGTCCCCTCTCTCCAAAATTTCTTCTGTCACAAGAGGTTGAGGGAAACAGGTGAAATGATCAGAGTTTTCCTGCTCCCCTCCCATGCTCTTTGTGCAGGAGAGGGGAGTCTGCCCCCAGAAAACTAAAAGCTATCACTAACCGTTCAGCTTTAACACTCGTGGTTCTGGCCAAGCTACCGGTCATCTTTCTCAGCTGCAGTTCTTCAACACAACAACAAGAACTAAGACTAGTATCTCAACAATAACACGATCTGCCCTTTGATTGCACGTTACAACACTGCCCATCCCCTGGTGGCCACCTGGGAGGAAAATTCATGATCCCACTCTGCTTTTGTAAAAAAATGAAGGGACAACTCTGCCATTCTGGCCAACATTCCTCTCCTAGGGACACACTTACTCATGCCCAAAGGTGTGAGTGCGCCAGAGCCTAGCACATGTCACCTGAGACGTTTGCCTCCATGGCTGGATGCACTGCAGTGACTGACTGACTGACTTTGTAAATCACTTTTAAATAGCTGGAGCATGACAGACACTGTCTCTCACATCCCATTTATATAATATTCTGCAATACAAACCGCTCCTGGGAATAAGCTACATTTGATTGATTGCCTCTTCCTCTCTCTCTTTAAAGATGAAACATCCCCTTCTTTCTTTTCCCATCTAATCAAGTATTTAAAATGTGGTAAGCAGTATGCTAATTTGTAGCTATCGGGTAAAATTTTCTCAAGTGCCTCAGTCCCATTTTCAAATGTGGCATTAACATTCAGAGGGATTTAGGCTCATAAGTCATTTGGGACTTGTCTACACTTGGAAATTTACCAAGATAACTATTCTGGAATATGAGCGTATCCACACAGAGTTACTCTGCAATAAGTACTTTGGTAAATTTCCAAGTGTAGACAAACCCTAAGGGCCTTTTGAAAATTTACTCAAACTTCTGTATCACCATATATCGCTCTACTACAAAGAAACCACATTCCGTTTGCACTCTCATCCCTCTCTGTTTGTATTAGTATTTGGAAACTAATTTAAATGGTATTTTTTATTCCATACCTAGACTTCATTCACACTAGTGGAAATCCAGCAGAGCGCCACTGAATTCTTTGGATTTCACAAAAGAAAACCTTGCCAGTGGCTGAGTGGACATGTCAGTAGAACTATTTCCATCCCGGGTGTTTATTTTTTACCTGTAACTTACTGTAAAGTCAGTTATAGTGAATTTCACATCTGGAGATGCTCATAATCTGGCTACTTATTTTTGTTCTGTTCTCTTATTTTGTTTATAGTGAAATTCATGCACACATACACAAATCAGTTTCACAGCTGAACCCAGGGGGCTTTTTACTGCCTTACAAGATGCTATATTGAAAGTGCTTAGAAATCTATTTGAATTCAGGGACAGTTTATCACGCTCCATCTGGTATTATACTTTTTATTGTAACAGTTGAAAGTGCCAATAAAAATTCCTACTAAAACCAAAGTACTGTGATGCCAGTTTGATAGTTTCATTTAAGCAAACACCTGGCAAACAGCTGCCTGTCTATGTCCCCACACCATCGCCAAGCAATTCAGCATAATTGCTCTCTGTTCAGGAAATGGGTACACAACATGGGTAACTGCAGACAGGGAGTGAGGGACGTGGGCAGAACTTTGTGCTGAAGCAACCACATGAACTTCTACTTACGTTAGCACCAAAATTCAATGATAAAAGTAAGGGGGTAAAACTACTGATATCCTCAGTGGTAGGAGTTTGACATACTCCATGGACACCTACTTGGAAAGTGTTTTGGTTAGATGGTTTCAGCGTTTTACTTTGATTGCAAGCTCCGCAGGGCAGAGGGCTGTGTAATTTGTCTGTCAGACACCATGCACCCCCAGGGAGTTACAGAAATAAAGGTCTAAAGCACTGAACTGTGCAATGGACAGTAAAGCCTGTGCTCCTGAAACAAAGCTCATTCTAGTGCAAGAATACGTAATGGAACAGGTTAGAAGGTACTTTGAGAGAGAAAAACTAGGTTTAAGCTGGTAATTGTTTAAAAAGTCTTTCTGGTTGATCTTCATTCTCAGAATAAAACCACTGTAGTCTGCATTCCCATGAAAAGGGGAGAAGGGGAACAGGGAAAACTTTCAAAGGAGTCAAACAGTTCTCGGGGAGTGGTGCTGTGACCTTGTAGACAAGCAGTTCTAAGTTAACCCTGTCAACTAAATGTAACATTTTTAAGGAGACACCATCAGCTTAAACAATTCCCCACACATTTGCCTGAAATTTATGGACTATTGCTGCAAGTAGCACCCAAGATCATTACAGATAAAAAATTAGAGGAGATTTTTCTCTATTGGTCATTTTATTGCACATTTGACCACATCATGTGTATTCAGATTTCCCCTATATAGGCAGTCTCCCATTTCCGTTAGCCTTTCACACAGCAACAGGGAAGAGAAAGACATTTTATAAGACAGGAAGGTGCAATTGTAAAACCTCAAAAATTGGCAGGGAGATATGTGACAGGTGAATTTGACTTTCACCTCTAATTCTAGTCAACAGGAACCCTCTAGTATCAACAACAGTTAAAAAAAGGAACTTGGCATGGAACCCTCAAAGTATTTTCCGTTTCGTGCATACTAATGCTAATACTGTGTGCTTTCCATCCATAGATCTCTACGCATGTCACAAATGACGGTCAGTATCATTAGCTCTTTTTTAACAAATGATGAAAGAGGTATTGAGATGTGACTCACCTGAAGTCTCAAAGGCAGAGCTGGGGAAAAAACTAAGGTCTCTTGACACTCTGTCCTATGCCCTGGCTACAGATAATGCTGCCTTTTCGTAGCTTAAGTCATTTCATTTTTGAGTGAAAATCCTGGTTATGTGTAAAGCCCATGGAGTTTCTGGGAAACACTCTTGGTTAGTATCCATCTAGCCCACCTCTCAGTACTGACTGAGGAAACCACCAAGATGCTGTATTACGTCATTTTCATCTTTAGTTCCTGTGCGGGATGTAAAAACCAAGGCCCCTTTCAAACTAAACAGTGCAGGGTGCACACTCTTTCCCCAGTCTCCCTCTGCTTACAAGAATCCTGGCTGGATTTAGACTCCGACAGGCTGACAGCCGAAGCGTCTCGTGACTGGTCAATCATGCCAATATTCACTTTGTGCTTGTAAGGGTCCAAAGCCCCCAACAGTCCCAGCACACGGATAGCCTAGCAAGGGAGAAAAATCAAAAAAGAGAAGGCGTGTCAAGGCATATCACCCATGCTAAGATCAAAACATTAAATGAAGCCTGAACCCAGGGCTCTGGGTAGCTGGAGGAGGGAAGGGGAAGAAGATCGGGTGGTGGGAGAGACAGTCCCATCATATTCCAAATAGAGTGTACTGATTCTTCCCATCCACTGAAGTGAGAAACTTAACTAGCTTCCATTCACAGCCCCTTTAGAGTCCTGCCCATTATGCCAAACTATCCCTCAATCAACCCCAACAACAAATCAGTCATTCGTTCAGAAGGTTAGCATGACTGACCTCGCCCTCTCATGCAAGTATGCAGAAGAAGCTGCCACTGGGAAGTGAGCTTTGAGTTCCTACCTCTCTCCGAGTGCCCTGGTTCTGCTCGGTCTTCAAGAAATTCAGCAGCACATCCAACAAGGTTGGATATTTCCTGTACGGCTCCACCACATAACCCGTGCTGGCCACCAGTTGTCCCAGCGTCCACAGAGCCACCTGGAACAAATATAGCCCCAAATGGTTAGTTATGATCAGGCCAAGCAGCAAGTTACTAGCTGTCCTGTCACACCAGAGTCATTTTTCTTCTTTTAAAACATCTCAACTTCTGATTGCCTTCCATAGGCCTTGACACTGGAAGCCTCCACAAACAGAGTCTCTTTGTTAAGGGAAGGTGAAAAGTCAATTAACACCTGGCAACCTACAAATCTCAGGATTATACAACACACACCACACCACTTGGAGATATGACGTTTTTCTCCATCTCCTTCAGTCAGTGTTGGAAACGTCTCCGCAGCACTGAGCCTGATGCCAGTGTCTTCCACAAAAACTACTGACCTACGCTGGGTTCTCTAGCCACGGGGCAGAACACCCTGATCACGAGACAGAGTGGCACTACAATTTCCATCAAGAACGGACTCAGCGTTCCATGAGAGACTGACATTCTGAGCGAATGGTTTTTAATAGCTCTCATTGCACGCACTGACATTTTACTGTATGCTTCTGGTCACAGAGGACAGCATGGCTTAGGGCAGGTGTCATATACGCACCTGTCTTTTCGCCAGCAAGGAGGAGTCCTGGAGCATGTCCATGATTATGATGAAGAGCTCATCCACCCACTTCCTCATCTCCAGCCCACTGACCTGTAGACAGAGGAAGGAAGGGCTCTCATCTAGAACTGTTACAGGATTAGGCAGCAATGATAATGCCTCCACATAAAGCTGCAATACCCTTACCTGTGCCAGCTCCCCTATGGTAGCCAAAACATTATTAATCACCCCTGGATTTGGATCTGGGTCAGGATCTTTCAGTTTCACAATCAATGCCTGTTTGATGACATACAAAAAGTTAGACTTCTCTGAGAAACTTCTCTCCCCTACCCTGTACTGAGCAATCTCTTCCCTGACTCCTGCACTGGAAATGCCAGTAAGACAAAGCCCCTAACAGATGCTCATGGGTGCCAACGTATGTTTCAAAGATTTACAACATATTTCTATTACACCTTTTGGGTTTCTGCACATCCAATGTCTATCCAGATCAAGCAGCTGCACACACTCAGGGTTGTAGTAGGGACCACACTCCAGTCTGGTTATTATGCCATTACAGAGCAATGAAAATGGTGCAGCTCATGGTCACAGTTATTGTGTGATACACCTGTGTGCCAAAAGATCTCCTCCACCTAAAGTCAGCAGGAATTTGAAGAAGGCCCTACCTTAAGGATGGGCTCCATATACGGACGAATGAGTCGTGGGGCATTGGAAACCAAGTGACCCAACATCCTGGCGCTCTGCTCCTTTATTCTGCCAACACCACTGTGTTCCAGCTCTGTCAGGATCTGCACAAAGGGCAAACCAGATGCATTAAAGCAGAGCGAAGGCTGGAGAGCCAGCGTTTCCACATAAGGCAGCAAACAACGGAAGAGAGCAAAATAACAAGACTGATCCCATCCTCCTCCGCAACTCACAACTCAAGTGTCAAATGAGAAAGCAATCTCAGAAGCTGTATACACGGGATCAGCCAAGGGTGCCCAAATGAGGCCATGGCTAATTTGTATAAAATGGAATGGAGTGCAACCAGACCCAACCCTAATGGGGAGGGAAAGCCTGTGGGATTATACTCTTGGGCATGCGATACTGCACCTCAGTCCGAACAGAAGGCCCCTCCACTCAAGGCAAAAAGCGTTGCCCATGCTGGGACCTGAAGTTACTACTGTCCTCTCCACCCTAACATGGAAGTTGGTGACTGCAAACCGCATAGAATTCTGAGGGCCGCTGGTGCAAATAAATAAAATGAAGATGTCAACACTCACTAGGAAAGCATTGTCTTAGAAGTATCAAGCTGGGTTATCTAGCTCCCTTCCAGAAAGGGAGACCTACACTGCACTGCAGCTGTTCTAGAGCTGGACAGTCTGAATTCTTTAATGCCACCATCCCCACCTCAGTTAATAAGGACTCCATTCCCATCCTTAGCACCCTGTCTCCGTTACCTGTATTAACATCTTGCGCAGGAAAGGCATGACAAAGGCAGGGTTCATGCTGCTCAGCCGGCCCACGGTGCAGATAGCCAGCTCTCGGATTTCAAACACCTGATCGTTCAGGGCCACAAAGAGAGCCTGCAGATTTTCTGCCTGGGCAAGATGGGCATCAAACCTCTCATCCAAGGAGGCCAACACACAGTAACGGATATCGGGGTCTGCAAGAGCATGATCACTTGTCTTCGCTCATGTTCAACTGCTGTTCTGACACAATCTTGACAGACACACTAAATTACATACCACCTTCTTTCACCAGAGAGCTACCGTTAATGAACAATCCTGCCAAAACCTTGGAACAAGTGGACAAGGACCCCAATGAGTGAGACCCCTGAAGAATCTACCCAATGGTGTCTCACTATTGCTCTGTGCTGCCAAACAAGACACCCAGGTTTCACGTCCAAGACAGTCTGTTGCTCCTAAAGCCAGTGTGACTGGAAGCACCGTGGAGAAAGGGCAAACCAGCCCCAGGTGACCACTCAGGTGACCATTCAGCCATTAACAGAATCCACCCAGTAAAAGGGGAAAAAAGAGAGCGAGGTTCAACAAAAGGAGCTGGTCCCTCCTGAGTAATAACAATTGAGACTGTGATGTGGGACAGGCTCATACAACAAGGCAAGAGGCGGGAGTGAAATTCTGAGGCCTCCACCTAGAACAGAGAATCTCTGGGGTTACATCACTCTGCACTTGCTCTCTGCTAATACTCCCAAATCTGGGGATGGATTCAGAGGTCTGGAATCCATTTTATTTAGAAAAAGCGATTGCCTGGGTTATCGGAAAACAAGCCTGAACACTACCACAACCCTCTGTCCAGGCTCAGACAGCTGTATAGTGGCTAACCCAACACATTACCTGGGTCTGTTATCCCAACCACAAGCAGTTTGCTGAGAACGTCTGCCACCACCTGCACTGCAGTCTGGCTGACCACATGGGCATGACCACTGATCAAGTGGATGGAGGGCGTGAGAAGGCGAGAGCAGGTGCGGGCCGCCTCCATCCGGATCTCCTTGTGCTCACTGTTCAGGAAGTGATCCGCACAGTGCCGGACAAACTGGGTCAGAGAATGGCCTGGATAGGAGTGGGGAAAAGAGAGATTGGTTCTCACACAGGTTTACACCTCAGAGATTGGACTTTCCAGGGAGACAAACGTGGAGCTGCAGACTGAGTGTGAGGGACACAGTTACTGTTGGGTTTAAAGTCTCTCCTCCTGTAACAGAAGCAGCTGTGTAGATGGGGTCAGCCAGAGCATGAGCTAGGTCAGCTCTTCTCTTCTGTGCCAGCCAGGGAAAAGGCAAGCCCTTCCTTAGATGCTTTTAAATCCATTTCTGGATTGTAATTCTAATTACACTATTTACATATTTTTGTTACTGTGCACCCTCAACAGGTGATGCTTTCCAGAAGGCTCCCAAAACTCTGCAGTGAATTCAGCTGTGGGAACACACGCAGGCCACGAATATTGTTCTGTAACCTTAATTACAGCGTCCGTAGCCTGCAGCGACAATACTGACATGCACGCTTTCTGGGTGAGCCCTAACGCCTCTCACATCCACCCTGCTGCTTGCTTCACACCTTACCTTCGAACTCGAAGCTGCCCAGTGTGCGCAAGGCGAGGGTGATGCTGCCCACGTCGCTGGCCTCAGGGATGTTGGTGAGGCTGGGAGAAGCCAGCTGATGGGCAAGGCCCTTGGGCATGCCTGGGTGCCGGAGAGGTTTGTGCATTAGAACGAGAGAGAGCATTTTCAGCAGTCCGTCCTGGATGTCCTTCTTCAGCTGGGGGATCTGACGACTCAAGTCATAGAGCACAGCGGTCAGAGCAGGGCTGAGGGTGATAAGCAGGCAGACGCTCATTAGGACAGGAACAAGAATAGTTACTTGTTTTGGCTTCTCATTCATTACTGTAACTTTACCCATGAAAGCATCACCTGGGGTGTTTATAATGTCACAGCAACACCAGCTATCACAGCACAGCTGCCTTCGTGCTAACACCAGAACTAACAAACCAACTGCTTGGATTCTAGCCCACACCTTTGTGTTAGGCGCTACCAGGAATTATCTGCATGGTGAAACTCTAGAGGAGAGTCGTGCAAGGCACTCTGCATCAGGCTACCTTTGAACACTGCTCTGATGTTTCACAGAGAGCAGAATGCAGCTGCAGGTTTATTTTAGTAGCACCTGCTGTGTTGGGTGCCTCATTCCTATACTCTGTAGGCTACCAATTCACGTCCAGGAGTTCACTTTAGTCTATGAAGCACTGTGCAACCTGGGAGCTAGCTGTTTGAAAGACTGCCTTTATCCCGTATCCGCCATCCTGGCTGAGGAGATAAGCTGGGACACTTGTGTTAGGAGTCCCCAGATATGAACTCTGAAGGTGGGGGAAGGCTAGAGGTAGGACAGTCAGACCTCGAATTCACTTCCCCTGTGGGTCTGACACAGCTGGAATGCGTTGGCCTTCAAGGTTTTCCTGTTTGCCCACGTTTTTGCCTAAAAGGAGTGAGTGCTGGGAAGCAGGAGAGTCTGCTCTTGACTTTGCTTGGACTAGTTATTTTATAGAGCAATTCTTTACATGATGACACGTTCTCAGAACCCAAGAGACATCTCACACTGAAGACAAATTGTGGCTTGTTGCCTTCTCAGAGGAGTAACCTCCTCCCAGCAGGATGCATACGCACTGACAGTGTTGGAGGAGTCTAGCTGGCAGCTCCAGGCATGGCATGGGAAGCTCAGCACAGCAATGCACGCACATGCTGAATTTCAAATGCTGGCCCTGACTTCCACACATGGGTAAGTGCTGAGCTTGAATAACCAGAGCAGCAGAAAGGCACGTATATCCATTTTACACACCTAAGCGTAACCATGGTTGGATTTGGTCACGGGATAAAATTACCCGTGTTTGAAAATCGTGTCTTTTCTGGTATGTTTCACTTTTGAGGGGAGTGTGCGAATTAGCTGACTTGAATGCACACCCTCACCCCAGCTGCCATCCCAAGAGCTGAAGGATTCCTCCTCAAGAAAAGGGAATAGCTTCTGGCGTATTTATACTCCATAAGAAGCTGTTTTTTTGGATCCTTGGATCTAAAGATTAGTTCTCATCCCTTATCTCAAAAAGAATTAAATTAGTAACACCATAGTGTTATTTTCATCCTGGTATTTGGCTTCTCAATGGCATGGGTGGAATGTCTTAGGAATTTCCTTAAAGCAGGACGCTCAGGGAACTATTTCCTGCAACTCAGGAAGGCAGACAACAATATAGTGTTTGCTAAGGGAAAGCATTTGACAGGCTTTTCTCTAAGGCTGATTAAGAAATCTGCCTGCTGGAGTTTCATAACTCACTTTATACATACAGTGATCACTGTTGCTCATGGCCAACAATGCCACCCAGTGGCTAATGGAAAAACTTCCTAACATATCTTATATCTACCTCAGTCCCACGGCCAACATGGGTTCCAGAAGCTCTTTGATGTCCTGCTGGATGCAGGGTCCCATAGCTCGTGCCAGCATGCTGATGCAGGTGAAGACTGTGGCATCCACCTGCATGGACTTCTGCCTCCTGAAAACAGACACCATAAGAGCTATTTATCTCAGAGTGCAATCCTGCATATCTCTTCAACCCTCTCACTTATCAAAGTCTCATGGGAACAGCTATCAGTTTAATAAGCTGTCACACCCAAAATGGCATGATCAGCAGGTGTCTATCCAAGATCCTCTCTAACCTTCACACACTCACTTGTGGGCGAAATCTTTTGGTGGGAGTGCTGCTTTGATGATTTCAAGGACCTTGGACAAGTAGGCCTGGAACTCAGACCTCACGGCCACAGAAAGCAGTCCCAAGGCTTGGAAGGCTGCTGTTCGTTCCTTCTCCTTCTTCACACAGCTCAGGATGTGGTTCATTGTGTCCGGAAGGTACTGATCAGCTGATCACAGGAGCAGAACAAGACAATCAATGAGTTCATTTGGCCTCATAGAGGGAAGCAAACTTTGAGATTATGAGAAACCAAATTCCTAGTGGCCTGTGTGGCTAAAAGCTCAGTCATCCCTTTCATACGGTCCCCACTACAGAAACAGTGTAAGAGAGAACCTGGCAATAGTCATTAAAAGACGCTTCCCGTAAGCAAGATTCCAAGGAGTTTATTACTTGTTACTGCAGTGACCGACTGGGATTTGGAGGTGAGGAAAGACACTAATAAAGCTTTAAGGTAAGTCCAGTTAGAGCCATGTTGACAGTGCTCCTCCAACTCCAACTACTTTGGTTGTTCTCAGCACTTTGAGTGATTCAACTTTTGAAAGGCCAGCTGGGATTTTCTGTCATCCACAGACGGGAAATCCAGATTGGACGTGGCTGGTAACTGGGATATAAGTGAAGGGAGGAAGAGGGTACAGATCAGCACGGAACATGGCATGCTGAGGGTGCATGAAAATGAGGTACTGTTTTGATTAAGGCCCTCAACATGGAGTCCAGGCAAGGGCTTTCACTCTGCCAGCTTTACAAAGCAGCAAGCTCCCACTGGATGTCAAGGACTACTATCCAGAGGACAGTAACTCTCACTACTTAAAGTAGGAATCAAAGTGCCTGTCTGTACAATGCCAAACACCAGGATTTCTGCTGCTGCATTACCTGTACATAGGTCAACGGGACCACGTGAGCTAGAACCTCCCCAACTCACCTTCAGCTGCACCCCCAGCCAAAGCCCAGCTGCAAGACCCCTCACCTGTGAAGGCAGAAGGCCGGAAAGCAGCCAGCCGTGGCAGTAAATTGAGGATTGTCATCTGGATCAAAGAGTTCTTGCTGGTTCTGCACTTCAAAACCCAGAGGCACACCTGAAACCAGAGGGGTTGGGCTTTAAAGGGTGCCCTGTCATCCTTGCCATGTGGAGATCGCAAGGTTTTCCACTGTCATTCTGCCGCATCACTCCTCAGGAAGGGTTATAATTATACCTGTGCCACAGAGGGCTACACTGAGGCACAGAGAAGTTAAGTAGATCACTCCAGGACACACAGGAAACCAGCATCAGAGCCAGGAATATAGTTAATGGGTTGTGACCATGAACCAAGTATTGGGCCATATTGCCTCCCAGCAAAGGGAAGGGAAGGAAGTCACACTAAGAGTCTGGCCTCTCTGCAGGGGATTTGGGGAGGCCGCTACAGAAAAGCCCACAGCTCACCTGATCAAACTTCTCCTCCATCAGATCCCGACAACATCGACTCTCGACCAATGTTGACTTTGCTGGGACAGGCGAGGCTCCAAACCCCATGATTCCTTGATGGGGGCTGTACCCCAGGAGCCCCACCAAGGCGTTCGACTGTGGGGGCTGTACAGACTGGAAGCTGGTGAAAGGGGTGATGTGCCGAGGCTTTGTACCGAAGCCCAGCAGGTCTTTGCAGTATTTGTCGTGCACCATCTGCTGCTGCGTGATCTCCTCCATCTCCTCTCTAAGGCGCTGGGCACAGAAAAAAAACACTTTCAAAGGCAGTTAAACAGAAGAGGACACACACAACCAACAAACTCATGGACCCCACACCAAGGGGGCTGTCTGGCACGGACTGAACTGCAAACCAGACGTGACATCCAGGTACCTCACATGAAATAGATTTTCCTGCCAAGTGGCCAGCAGTGAGACAGCACGGGCAAAGAATTCTCTTTTTTGGCTTCAGAGTGGGAAAGAATCAGGGTCATGCAGTGAAAGTCACTGAACAAGGCAGGCTAGGTATGGCAGTGGCCCTAACTCTCGTGGGAAATGCTGTTCCCTTTGGTTGAGGAGACAGTGGATGCAGGGTTGGAAGTGGTGGGGATAGCCTAGATGATGTCTCGAGGTCCCTTCTAGCCCTACAGTTCTGTAATTCTGTGAATTCACAGTCTAGCAGGACTCTTAGAATGTGCTGAGTTTCACATGATAAAACAGTACTGGGCACTAACCTGACCCTCACTTCCAACACATTCAACCACTTCCTATGAACCCACCAGTCCCTACGAAAACACCTTCACTTCAAATTTAATTGGTGCCAAGTTGCTGCTTAAATTAAACACTTCATATAAGGTTAGAACCTATCAGGCGACCATCCTATAGCACACACATAGAACAGACAGTGAGGTATCTGTCCTACCACATACGGTCACAGGGGACAGCATAATGCAAGAAAGATTTGAAGCTACAACTGGGAAAAGATTGTGGAGGAGTAATTGAAACTAAAGAGGGAGAGAGACCTATTCACGCACCTTGTCCATCCCAAGGGACGGAGGCAGAATTGTTCCCTGAAGGACATTCTCTAGTGCTTTTTCTAATCGAATTTTAAAAGTCCCAAGCAATTGGGTTTTCATCCTTTCTTTTCCCTTGGGAGACTGCCCAACCTCTCATTTAATTCACTGCCAGGAAGTGTTCCCACTTTCTCTGGCTATACCCTCCTATAACACCCTGCACAATTCCTCTCCTTCCTTTGTGCTTATATCCCACAAATATCTGTACTTGCTGCCCAACACATCCAGTTGTATCTTAAAGCTATTTAATGTCACTTTCCATCATGAATGAACCCTCCTGTCCCTAAACATTTGTTACTGTTCAACTAATTCCCTTCACTTTGCCACTGTGTTTGTGACAATGAAATGCCCTAGACCCCAGTTGCTCGTGAACTTCTCCAGCTCAATCAACCCATTTCCAACCCAAGTGGATTAGTCACATCTGCCCCACTTTATTAAACTGAACGAGGAGACACCTCCGTTCGGCCAGCCATAGCACCAGACTAGTTGCCATCTTGATAAGTCACTCACCTCGCCCTCCATGCTGCTGATTCTCACTAATTCGTTGAGGATCAGTAAGGCACCATGGATTCGGTCGTCACGATTCATACCCTTCTCCTTGGCCAAAGTCTCATCAAAACCTTTCTCTGCCTCTTCGTATGTGTGCTGAAGATAGATAATAGCAGCCTTAACAGAGACCAAGTCCCCCAATGTAGAACAAGGGAATACAGCAAGTCAGTAGTTACTGGGAGCCCTTAAGTTCCAGGAACGGCTAAAACCTCAGCTGATCAACACTAGAACGGAGCGCTGGACAGTTCTGACCCAGTCTACTCTGGCAACCCACCTGTTTTCAACAGAAAGAGTGGACAAGGAGACCTGCATCTTCCATCCTCTCTTAAGAGCACACCATTACCACAGTGCACATGGGGATTATGTGAAATGTGTGTTGGGGCCTTTCAGTTCTTGGCACCCTGGTCATGTTGCCAGTATAACGTGTGCTCAGGTCTCACTGTGTCAAAGTAGTTTGATCGCATTGTTCAAGCCTCACATGTGGATTTAGAACTCCACACTGTCAAATAAGTACAACCCTGGCTGCAGTGTTGTAACCTTGCCATTGCTGACTGGCTCTTTGATCACTGATGCTGAAGATACTTTGAGGTAGCAGAACCTAGAAAATCTGCATGTGTCCTAACTACTGAGCATTCTGTTCTACTGTTGGCAACAAGTTACAGAAAGTACAGTAGATCCCTGGTGGAATGGAGTGTCTCACATGCTTTTGTAGAGGGTAGTGTAAACAGTTTGGTTCAGCATGCTCTAGAGGCCAAACCATTTTCAAACCTGATTGAGAGAGGCCAACACCTACTGACATATGGGGATCAGTCTCTTGGCTTTTGGTGAGGACGCTGAAGCTTTTCTGAACTCTGGAGGAAAGCTGTTCCAAGATTAAGGGATTATTTCCTTACTCTGTACCACTGTGGCTTCTGCATCTCTTTTGGCTCCCGCTGGGTGGTGAGGATAAGGCAGGCTCGTAAGGCAGACACGGCTCCCTCTCGGATGGCCTGCTTGGGATCCCACACAGCAACAAAGATGTTATCAAAGAACGGCTGCACCTGCTGGAAGAAGAAGGTGGGCACGCTGATCGCCAGCTCACGCAGGACCAGAACCTGGAGAGAGGGAGAGAGATGGTGGCGTTAGGCACAGATTGGAATTCAGAGACTGACCCCTTCCCTGTGTCTGTTTAGACTGTAAGCGTTTTGGGGGCAAGGACTATCTGCTCTGCATTTGTACAATGCCTAGCATAATGGGGCCTCATTCTTGGTTGGTCCCAAAAGACTTTCATAATGAACACGGTTTACGGCAGACCAGCTAGCCAGCATCACAGCTTCTCAGATATACAATTGTAGCCATTCCAGTCCCTGGCAGCTCTCATTCACTGCATCCACCCATCTATATACATCGCTCCCATCACCACTACTCATGAGCAGCCAGCCCTTTCCCAGGAAGGCTGAAGAGGAGTACGTACAGCCGCGTGTCTTCGACCTTCATTCCTATCAGCTCCCAGCCACTCCAGAGCCCGTTTCACCTCGAACTCCACATATTCCGCCGTGAAGGTATCACCTGCCAGAGCAAGGCGCCCGATGGCCTTGGACGCCATCTCCATGACGACAGGGTCATTGGAGGGGAGGAGGTTCCGAAGGTAATTGGCAAACCTGCCGATGCGGGTGGCATTGCCTCCCTCAACGCCGATAAGGCTTGCTGGGGAGAGGGAGAACGGGAATGAAAACTCTGCCACTGAGTCAGCTTGCCCGACAGTAGGGTAGTCCCTGGAGAAGAGTTAGTATTCCCTATCCATTCTTTAGAGACTCCCATTCTCTCTTCCTAAACCAAAAATCCACCAGAGAAAACAAGCAGTAGGAAAGGGTCACCAGCCTTTTAAAGTCAGAATTTGTTTAGTAAACAGGGAAGTTTATCAAGTCCTTTCCACAGGTCACAGCTTTTCCACCCTGGGATCGTGGGCCCATTCCCAATTGACAGGCATCCACATGCAACCACTACAACTGGCCCCCTTCTTGACAGTCTCAGTAGAGGCGCCAAGGACTGAATGGACTAAAGAGACTGAATGCTCCCTCACCCCTAGAGATTGCCCCTCCAGGTCAAAGTTGAGGCACACTGACAGAGGGCAGTGTGGCTGAAGTTTGCACTGCTGGTGCCTGGGTTGTACCTGCTCTGTAGATAAAGAGGCCATCAGTGTCCAGGGTTGTCAATCCGGCACCTTTCAACAGCACTAAATTCACAGAAACAATTTTAAAGTGATACTGTCAGCTTCGAAATCAGATGCGGTCAACAAAGATTTCTTTTCCTAAGTTACTTCCACCACCTCCAGACACCTTGGGGTTGGTTTGGTTATGGCTGGTGAAATCAACCCACAAGCAGCTTCTACGTAGTTAACAAAAGGCAAATGCCAAGGATACGGGGTATTTTGTTGGAAGGGTGTGTTTTTATACAAGTTACCTGCATCCTTGTGTGTCACAGCATTTGGGAAGCTTTGCCATGTAAGAATGAAAGCACAACAGGGCAAATGAGGGAGCCGCTAAACAAAATGAAGGCAAAAGCCATTTAGATCCCTCCACAGGGATGGGGGCTGCTGCCCTTGAGCCAGGTGACTTTAAACAAAAAAGAATGAATGTTCTCAGGCAACAGGGAGTCCAGAGGCTTTGCCTCTTGTGACCACCAATAAAACTGGACACTATGAGAAGTATTTTCAGAAGAGCTCAGGGCCAGATTTTCAAGTGCTCAGCACACACACTGGGGTCAGATTTTCAAGTGCTCAGTTTCCAAGGAGGCACCAAAAGGGCCAGATTTTCAGAAGTGCTCAGCATCCAGCAGCTCCCATTGTGACACCTATGGTCAGAATTTCAAAAGAGCTCTATATTCCATACACACCCAGTGCACTGAACTCTCTTAAATATAGCGGGCATCTCTTGTGAGCATGGAGTTCTCTTGACAATCGGTCCCGATAGAACAGCAATGTGAAGGGGAAGTTCACCAGAGGTGCTGAAGTCCTTCACTCACCTATAGCCAGAATGCCTCCTTTCCTCTCGTTTGCATCAGAGCTAGAGACCAGTTCAAATATGTGGTGATTCAGCTGATCGTAGAAGCGGGTAGATTCCTCCTGGCTCATCTGCACAGGTAACGAATTCAGATCAATTTACCACCTCTCCTCCACTACATATGCCCCAGATAAAGAAGGGCAACAACACTTTTCAGGGCTCCCAAACTCAAAGGCAGTAAATTAACTGTGGGATCCAAATCCAGAGGAAGCAATTACGTCTGCTGTCTGTGCCCCTGCCCGGTTAACCCAGCCCCTGTTCTGGTGCCTGCTTGTGCCCATCCCACTCTAGTACCTACCTCAGCATCCCAAATCTCTACCGCCCCAAGCATCCTAGCGACACACCTCACTCCCTAGCCAAATGGCACAAATGTGTCTCCCCAGCTAAAGGCTGCTGCTCCCACATCTGCAGCACTCACCTCACGGAGCTCCATGGTGACATAATGCTGCAAGTCCTTGGCGGCTTTTGCCCTGATTTCTTCGTTGCGGCTCTTCAGCCCGCTGGCAAATTGCTGAAGGATGGACACGGTGCTCGACATGATGGCGGCGAGCCGGGACTTGGGGCATCAAGTCCAGTGGATCCTTTAGACAGAAAACCCGTTTATTGCTTTTAGCTAGTACAGAAGCCAATCACAGCTCCCTCCACCACACGGCTCCTATTTACTGCTCCCAAATATACATCTCATGAGAAACGGAGGGCTTTCAGATGGCATAGTAGCTACAGAACCCCATCAGATATATGACAGGGGTACAGGCTCCTGGGATTCCACAGACCTAGGCAGCTTTCAAGAGTTCCGGCTCGCACGGTCCTTCAGCGCACCCTAAACAAACCAGCCCCAGCTCAGCCTCCTGACTCCTAGAACAAAGCGTTCATGGGCACATGAGACATGCCCAAATCAAATCCATGCCCAAATACCAAGACGGGCTTGTGCTTCAGAGGCGTTCCCAGTCAAGCAAAGTTACAAGGAGGGTAAGGACCGCCTGGTGTGCATGTCGATGTCGTTACTTCAGTTTGCTCCTCTACAACCCCTTTCATCCAAGAACCTCAAAGTTCTTTACAAACCTCAACGCTCCTAGGGGCTGATAAGCGCTATAACCTCCGATGCGTATTTAAGGGCTGAGAATCTATTTGTGCCAGCAACAGTCATTGTAATGGGATATTTAATGTTGTACATGTGTAGAGACCATCTTGATGGGTGCACTTTTTTTTTAAAGTTTAAAAATAACCATTTTAGAAAGGAGGAAACCGATGCAGGGGTCTTCAAGTACGTTGCTGCAAGGCAAACAGCAGGTGAGTGGCGGAACTAGGCCTAGAACCCTAGGAGTCCTGGGTTCCTAGTCCTCACTTGCCACTACTCCGCCTCATTAAAATCCCGGGGTACAGCAGATGCCCCTGAGGAATCAGGAGATACTGTGGGATCTTTCCTGCTACCAGCATCTCCCCAGAAGCCATGATCAGCTCCCCAGGCTGGAAGAGTAGCCTAAACAGGCCTCTTCTGCCCTGGTGAGGGAACGCGTTCGCAAGGAGCGGGGCAAAGGGGTGATCACAGCCTGTCCATCCCGGGCAAGCAGGGCCTGCGCGCTCCGCCCAGGGCAGAGGCCTTGCCTGCATCAGTGGGGGGCCCAGATCCAACGAGCCGCGCTGGGAAAGCCGGCGCAGACCCAAGGCCAGGGTCCCCGCCACCCACTGCCCGGCCCAGGGCGGGGAGGCCCCGGGGGTTGAGCGGCGGCCGCCGGCCTGGCTGACAGCTCCGGGCACCGCTCCGCCTGGGGCACGGGAAAGGAGGGGGCAGCGGCGGGCGCCAGCCCGAGGGGAGTCGGGCACCTCCCGTGCTGCGGCGGGGGGGGGGGGGACCCGCGGGAGGCCCCCTGCCAGCGCGACTCGGCTCACCGAGCAAGCCCCCAGGGCAGCCCCCATCCCCGCTGCCGGGGCTGCGGCTGCCGGGGGGCCTGGGCCAGCCCGGGCGGCGAAGGGGCGGGGAAGGGGACGCAGCCTCCATAGGCCCCGCACTGGGGAGCCAGGCCGGGGTGTCCCTACTGAGGGGGAGGGGGATCCCTTCCCGGCGCCGGATCGGGGCCCCAACACTCACCGCCTCCGGCCGGCCCAGCCGCGCCGGCCCCCTTACGACCGGCTCCCCAGCTTGGGCCCCGCGTTTCCCCTCCCCCACTGCTGTCGCCGGGCCGGCGAAGACGCGCTAACCAATCGGCGCTGAGGGGAATGTGACCAGCAGGTGGGGCAGCCAATAGCTTTAGGAGTGAGGAGGGGTTCCTAGAGGATCGTGTCCCCACCCCCAAATAACTGCCGGAGGCGAGAGCGGTCGGTATTGGCCAATCAAAGGACATATGGTGACTTACTGACACATAGCTGCGCCAATGAGAAGTTGGGCGCTGTGTGATTGGTTAGAATTCAGAGCTTGCCTCGCCTTTGGAAAGCCACATTGCTTCCGCCCTCTCTGAAGCTGCACGGCATTGTGCGCATGCGGAAATTGATTTTTTTTTTAAACCATTGAGACGGTAGGAATTTTTCGCTGCGTGAACGCTTGGTCCTTCTATCCCCTCCAGCTTCTCGACTGCTCTGGGTGCAGCCTGTCCTGAAGAGCACCAAGGGCAGAAGAAAGGCTCTGTTACCGTAATGGTACGTATAGAAGCTAGCGACTTCTGTGACCCCTAGTTTGCCTAACAGTGGAAAATAGCTATTAGCTATGATAATCGACACAAAACATTTAACGTCTATGATTTACCGCTAATATGAATGGTTAAGGGTTCATATAAGCAGACTTGTTATTGATACTAATGATTAGATGTTAATATTCACTAATAGTTAAATATTAATTGATAATTTAATAACAGTGGCTCAGATTAACTTTCCAGGCTTTCCCTGTGGCACTTCTTACCAGATGATTTGAGTCGCCCCCACATATCAATCCCTGTGGCTTGTTATCCCCATTTTGCAGATTGGGGAAACGGAGGCTCAGAGCGGGTAAGGCTCTGACCTTGCAAGCCGTGGCCGAGATAGACTCGTCCGCCTGCAGGAGTCCATGGGGCGGTGTGTGCATGCAGCATCCCGAGCACCAGGGTCGCAGGGCTGGGGATAGGGGAGTCTATTCTCTGGGGTTAAAGAAGGGGGATGGGGCTCAGGACTCCTGGGTTCAATCCACAGCTCTGCCACGGACTGGCTGAGTGACCCTACGGGAAGGCACCCCCCCCCCGGTATTACTCGTATTCTGGGGCTCTTCCCTATCCCTCCCCCTGGGCCCCACCTGGCTGCTCCCCCGCCCCGGCCCAGGGCTCCCCTCAGCAAGCGGAACCTTGGCGAGCAGCGCCCTTGTTTCCGGAGGGGCCGGCCCTGGCCGGGGCCCACGCGGGGGTGGGGCGGGGGGCGGCGGCGGCCGCGCGGGCTGGCGGCCGGGGTCCCGCGAGAGCCGGCTCGCTCGTGAGCGGAGCCGGAGGGGCCTCCCCGGGACCCGGCTCCGCAGCAGGTGAGGGGGCCCCGGAGCCGCCCCATGCGACGGGAGAGCAGAGTCCGCCCCGCCCGGGGCTGGGAGCCGCCGCCGCCCCCCGCCCGGGGTGCTCCCCCTACCCGGGGGCCTTTCCCTCCCGCAGGGGATGCGGAGGTCGCGGGGGCTGAGGCGCCCCACGGGGAGGAGGAAGGCGGGGAAGGACCCCGCTTCTCCGCCGGTGCCCGGGATGGGAAGGGGCCCGCCCCTCGCTCTCCGCGCCCTGGGGCCCCTTCGCTGGGTGGTCGCCGCTGCAGCGGCTGGCGTCGCGGGTGTCGCCGGCGGCTCTCCCCGGGGCTGGGTGTGTCCCTGGCGAGGCCCCCGGGGCTTTCCCTTTCCTGATGCAAACTCCCCCTCCTTTCCCAGGTCTGCCACCGGCGCCTTCTCCTGAGTCAGCCGCGTGAGGAGCATGGAGTCTGAGGCTCGGAGTGAGAAGATCAGCATCGGCGCTGAGAGCCCCAGAGGCGGTGACGTGGGGGAGCTGGGCATCGGGCTGCCCAGCTCTGCCAAGAGCCGCCCAGGCACCTGGAGGCAGAAATGTGCCGCCTACGTTCTGGCCCTGCGGCCCTGGAGCTTCAGCGCCTCTCTGACCCCAGTAGCCCTGGGCAGTGCCCTAGCCTATCGGTCCCATGGATCCCTAGACCCAGGGCTGCTAGTGGGCAGTGCAGTGGCTGTCCTGGCTGTGCATGGAGCAGGTAACTTGGTTAATACCTACTATGACTTCTCCAAGGGCATTGACCACAAGAAGAGTGATGACCGGACATTGGTGGACCAGATCTTGGAGCCTCAGGATGTGGTCCGGTTTGGGGTCTTCCTCTATACCCTGGGCTGTATCTGTGCTGCCTGCCTCTACTGTCTCTCCACTCTCAAGCTGGAGCACCTGGCCCTGATCTACTTTGGGGGACTTTCCAGCTCCTTTCTTTATACTGGAGGTAAGGACTGTACTTCATACTCTGAGGCAGGAATTGTGCGTGAAATGTATATCTGGTGTATGTCAGCTGCTTTGGTTCATTATCTGTGTTCTCTTCTCCATGGATGGAGCTGAGTTTGTATTATCTGAACAGTTCCTCATTTGCTATTAGCCAGATCTAGTTTAAACTGAAAAGTAAACTAAAGAGGTGTTTTAAGAAATGCACCAAGATTAATGAGTAACACTGATGTAGAGTAGGAACGTGAAATTTTTTTGTGGGACTTATGAAGCTAAAATGTGTTTTGCCTCTTCAGTTCTGCTGCTTGGTGGTTCAAGAAACACCCGGTGTGTTGCTATAGATAAGATTAAGCAATTTCTAGGGCTTGGAGGATATCATTTGAAAGATGTAGCAGCTGATAGTTTAACCTAATGGTTGCATCTGTTCAGGGCCAGATTCTAACATCCATACTCATAGGAACATAAGAATGGGCCTACTGGGTCAGACCAAAGGTCCATCTAGCCCAGTATCCTGTCTTCTGACAGTGGCCAATGCCCGGTGCCCCAGAGGGAATGAACAGAACAGGTAATCATCAAGTGATCCATCCCCTGTCGCTCATTCCCAGCTTCTTGGCAAACAGAGGCTAGGGACACCATTCCTGCCCATCCTGGTTAATAGCCATTGATGGGCCTATCCTCCATGAATTTATCTAGTTCTTTTTTGAACCTTGTTATGGGGTCTTGGCCTTCACAACAGGAGTTCCACAGGTTGACTGTGCATTGTGTGAAGAAATACTTCCTTTTATTTGTTTTAAACCTGCTGCCTATTAATTTCATTTGGTGAACCCTAGTTCTTGTGTTAAGGAAGTATTGTTTACTACTTCTCATATCTACTTTCTGCACACCAGTCATGATTTTCATAGACCTCAATCATATTTCCCTTTAGCTGTTTCTTTTCCAAGCTGAAAAGCCCCAGTTTTATTAATCTCTCCTCAGACGGAAGCCGTTCCATACCCCTAATCATTTTTGTTGCCCTTTTCTGAACCTTTTCTAATTCCAATATATCTTTTTTTGAGATGGGGCGACCACATCTGCATGCAGTATTCAAGATGTGGGCATACCATGGATTTATATAGAGGCAACGTGATATTTTGTTCCTATTATCTATCCCTTTCTTAATTATTCCCAGCATTCTGTTCACTTTTTTGACTGCCGCTGCATATTGAGTGGATGTTTTCAGACAACTATCCAATGATTCCAAGATCTCTCTCTTGAGTGGTAACAGCTAATTTAGACCCCATCGTTTTATATGTATAGTTGGGATTATGCTTTCCAGTGTGCATTACTTTGTATTTATCAACATTAAATTTCAAATTTGTTAGTCTCTAAGGTGCCACAAGTACACCTTTTCTTTTTGTGGATACAGACTAACACGGCTGCTACTCTGAAATCTGCCATTTTGTTGCCCAATCACCCAGTTTTGAGAGATCCTTTTGTAGCTCTTCACAGTCTGCCTGGGTCTTAACTATCTTTAGTAATTTTTTGTCGTCTGCAAATTTTGCCATCTCACTGTTTTTTGCCATTGGGTAGCACTTTACTGCATGCGTAATCCCATGGACTTCAGTGTGACTGCTTGTGGAATAAGGTATTCCAGATGGGTAATGAATCTGCTCCTTAATCTTTGCTCGCTGGTTGAGACTGGAGAATTGCAGACGTTTGCTTTATTATCTTTGGAAAGGGAGAATAATAATCAGTTCTGGGGCAATAAAAGAGCATGTGTGTAGCCCTGCCCTAGCTGTGTTTGTGTTGGCTGTTTTACAGCATTTTTTAGGTGCTGCTGATCTGTTTGAGTAACATCTATTGTCCTCCATGAAGTGAATTTCACTTGGTAACACTTGTTTTCCTCTTGTTTCTTGCCACAGGAATTGGATTTAAATATGTTGCACTTGGCGACTTGGTGATCCTCATCACGTTTGGGCCCCTGGCTGTCATGTTTGCCCATGCAGTGCAGGTTGGCTATCTTTCTGTCTCGCCCCTGCTCTATGCTGTCCCACTAGCCCTCAGCACTGAGGCCATCCTGCACAGCAACAACACACGGGACATGGAGTCTGACCGGCAGGCAGGCATTGTCACCCTGGCTATCCTCATCGGCCCCACGTTTTCCTACATGCTCTACAACACACTGCTCTTCCTGCCCTACCTGATTTTCTGCGTCTTGGCCACACGTTACACCATCAGCATGGCGCTGCCGCTACTCACCATTCCTATGGCCTTTTCGCTGGAGAGGCAGTTCCGGAGCCAGAACTTCAGCAAAATTCCCCAGCGGACAGCCAAGCTCAACCTCCTGCTGGGCCTCTTCTATGTTTTTGGTATTATACTGGCACCAGCAGGCACGCTGCCGAAACTGTAATGGCGAGAGCTGCTGTAGCCCCATGACTTGAGTGTTAGTGCCTGAGCTCGGGGTGCAAGTGGGAGGTTTGTTATGGATGGTGGCCAAAGCAAGAAGGCTGACTCGAGCCAGTGACCCCATGTGAATTTTATGGGCTTTGGTCTTGTTGAGATAAGCGGTTTCTCTTGTACTAGAGACTTCCGATGGTGTCTTAGGAAGCTCTTCTCTGGGAAGAGGGTTGAATTGACCATGTGGCTTTGGTGTTCTCTCGGTGCTTATTGCAATTCATCATGTGAGCAGACAGACATTTCAAGGACTTGATGCTACTGCCATTGAATTCAAAGGGACTTTCGCTATTAACTTCAATAGGAGTAGGGTTGAGCCTTAAATTTGAACTCTCCCTTCCCCTGATCTGTGAATCATCCCCACACAACATGAAGGGGATTCAGCAGCTCCACTCCTATGCTGTGGCACATGCAAGTTACCACTGAATGCTTTATTTTTGTCAGCAGCACAGTAAAACAGATGCTGCTACTTCCCTCCTCTCATATTCAACTTCATCTTCACCACCTGGTCTGGTTCCCCCCCCCCCCCCCCTTGCCAAATCTTGAGTATACACTTCCAGACATCCTGGCTATATGAAATGGGGCATGGGGTGTCCATTAAGAACTGCTGACTTACAGAAGACAGCAGCTTCTGGTGCTCCCACTGCTAGTTCCTCTCTACCTAGGCATTTCTAAAGCACCCATTGCTGTGGTATATAGGTGCTGAAATGGAACACAGCTGGTCCATTGCACTGAGCTTTAAGCCAAAAGCAGTGAACTTCCACTCCTCCCTCTTTAAGTAGCTGGGGGCCAGAACTGCAAGTTGTACAGCTAAGAAGCTCACAAGACTTGGTAGGATGAAAAGTTCTGTTCTTGTTAAAATTTTCTCATGCCCAGACCCGTCTGCCTGAGACGAAAGGGTCTTGGTGTTAAAAGAAGCTGTCAGGCAGGGTGACAAAGCTCTGTAGACAGCTGGATATTGACTAACAGACGCTGTGGTAGCCAAGTCTCTAATAGCGAAGCATTTTCTAATTGTCATCCTCCATATCTGTTGTCTACTTAGTCACTTGTCATCCTATTGTAAGGAAAGCTGGTGGCAGCAAGGGAGAAAGATGGGGGCATTGCAAAAAGGAGTCTGAATTTCTGCCATGACTTTGCACAGACATCAGGATAGTGAATTATTCTTCTCGCTGATAGGTTCCTCTTCCCATTTCCAGTGGGGACCAAGGTTTTGATGACTCCTGTGATGCAGTGGTCAGTTTTGAAGTTCTAGATCACTCCTCAGGATGATGTCCTCATTGATACTGGATATTCTTCCTGCATATCCTTCCACTCCAATCCCTGCTCTCCTGTAAGGATACTAATATAGCCTTCTGGATGAGTGCTATTCCTCACAACAGATAGTGGTGTGAAACACGCAGAGCCAAACACAGCTATGGGGATACTCCATTGACTCCATTAGGGCACAACAGGGTGAATTTGGCTCTTTCATATTTTCCCATGGTCACTGAACCCTGTTCTTCATTGGGAAATATTTTTGTTCCCTGCGTGAAACGGCAATTGTTGATGTAAAAGCTCTTTGCAGGACTCCCTTGAAATGTCCAGATTGAATTGATCTGGACCTTGTTCTGGAACTCCAACTGCCAGGAGCACGGTGTTCCTGAGCCAGAGGGGAGGATATTAACCAGGGCACAACGAGCCTTTTAGTTACGATCAGTAAAGTCCAGCAGGGTGTGCAGTGCTGCATATCCACCTTGGGCGTGTTGTGGCAATGAGAGGTTATTCACCTGAGACTGGTGGCTGCTGTTCAGTGCTGCATGTAATGGAGGGATTATGACAACTATAAAATGGAACTGGCACAGAGATGTTATATAGGTGGCATCAAAGTGTTCAAATGGTTTCTGGTGACTTAGCTGCCCATTGTGATTGCTTCACAGCTGGACTCGGTTACTCAGAAGCAATCTCAGCAGGCAGGTGACAGCTTTAACCAGCCTCAGGTTCAGTTATTAAAATAGGGCGATGCCTGGATTAGACTGTCTCTCCAGACTGCCCAGGGGAAACTACAAGGCAAGACTGGTTTAAGCAGCCAGTCTGCTGCTTTATACAGTAGAGAACTTGGCTTTGGATAGACACCCAGTCAGAAGGGGTTGATCTCTGCTGGAGAGAGAGCAGTATCTAGCAATACTTGGCAATGGTTTTCTGGGTGAATGTACACTTCTTGTTTTCGGTTGCTGGCTTAGAGCTCCAGCGGGCTGGTGATGAGCATTTGTCAAAGAACCAACTCTGTCTTCTGCCAAGCACATGCTGTCTCAGAGACTGAGGAGTGGAAGTGATGGCGAAATCAACCCCAGTGGTAGAGAGAACTATTTCCTAACAGAGCCCATTCTGCAAGATGGGATGGGTTGATCCGGTTAATCCCAGGGTTGTATTGTTTGTAGGTCTCTCAGCAGATACAGCCTGTGCCCTGTTCTTGTTTGTTATATGATAATATGTCTAGCTCTTGCATAGCTATAGTTTAATGGGGGTTGATGTGGCAATTTTTTATGCATGTTTCCTAAGCCATGTTGCTTCTGACAGGCAGAATGTGAATAAGAAATTCGAGAGCTGTAGCTCTTATGGTGAAGGAGGGTGAAGAGTCTAGGAAATGGCCCTCAGTGGAACAGCAACACATAACACTATGGTTGATCTCTTCCTTACAAAAAGGGAAAAGACTCCTGGTTAGAAAGTCTGCCTGCTAGTGGGAAAGACCAGTGCTATTGCTACAGAGCTGGAGTGAGAGGTGACCCGTTTCATGCGTTTGTAGCACCATTTCCTTGGGCGCTCAAAGTGATTTACAGACGCAGGGATTAGAAGAAAAGGTGTCCAGACTGCTTCCATTCATAACCAGCAGCATACACAGCAGACTTTGGAAGTCTTGGGGGTGTGGGGTGCTCTGTGGATGGTAAGGAATCCAGCTGGAAACGCCTGGATTATAATCATAACCATCTCCTTTGTGTCCCCCCAGTGGCCTTGGGCAAGCCACTTAATTTCTCTGTGCCTTGGTTTTTCCACCTGTAAAATGGTGCTTACTGTTGCCTACCTCACCGGGTGTTGTGGGGTTAATGTCATTTGATAAAGAGCTTTGAAAGTAAGAAGTGCTATGCTGTGTATTTTCTCAGGCATTCTGCTTCTCAGGCCTTACTTATATGGGAAGATCTTTTTGGTATAATACAAGTTGTGAATTTAAACCAGTAAAGTTATACCAGTATTGCACCATGTGTATGATCTTATTCTGGTATGAGAGGCCCCTTCTTGGTTTAATTTATGTTGCTTGGGACAGGATCTAAGCTAAACAAAAGCCATGCTTGTGTGTCCAGATGGGGATTTATACTAGCATCACTGGTAAAACTTTCCATATAGACAAACCCTAAGGCAACCTGTCTTGTGTTACAGGGTCTGCGCTGAGGCTATTGGGTGTCCAGCACCTCTTCTGATCATAGGCCTTTTCAGTTTTGATCAGGCCACTTGCAATAAGCTGTATTGCTGCATGCTGAGTCTCTGCTGGGAGCCGAGCAGACCTGTAGCACATCTGGCCATCGTATATATTAAATGGCCTCCTGAGCTCTCCTCTCGCCCAGGTAGTGGTTCAGTGAAGTGTCTATAAACGTTCCATTTTTAACAAGCCATGGTTAATCATTTTTAAATGGCTCCATGTTGTGTTTCTGGGCTTGGATCAGAGTGGTCTTCTGGGAGAACATGTTTCCTATGGACACTCCTCTGCACAGCTTTGGAGTGGAAGCACTGGAAAGCACACACCCTAGGTACGCATGCAGTAGGCTCCTTTGACCGTAAGAGCCCTCTTGTGAACCAGGCAGCCCTGTCCTTGTATGTCGAGAGATAATCTGTTCAATTGAATGGGGAAACGTATGTTTTAGGGCAGATGTTAATAGGTTTTGGTGATCTAATCTATCAACAGAGTCCTCTTTGGAATACACCTTTCTATGCAGGGCACTGTTGAGCCTGAGCATTTGTAATTCTGAGACATACTTCAATTGAACTTTGTCTTTTTAATAAAGATAAACTTGCTTATTAATACGTTGGTGTTCTCCTGCTTTTCCTGTGTCAGAGTCCAGACTCCTGACTTCCTTGCAACTTTTTAGATGGTCACATTTGCGCTGCAGGTCCTTGGCAGCATGCTGCCCCCACCGGTGTTTCATCTGGGCCATAAACCGGGTAAAGGATTATTGGGAAGCTTTCTGGAGTAGCTGTGGTCACTAATGCCTGCCTAGTGCACAGGAAAGTTTGAGCTTCTTCAGTCTTATTCTGCCACTCAAATCATATTTCTCCTGCCTGGTTGCCTTGCTCTCTCGTTCACACAGGGCTGAAGCTATTGGGATGCAGGGCTATGGCCAGAACGGGAGGTCTGTGGGATAGGGGGAATTTGTTCATTTATATTTTATATTTTTTCTTTTGTGGATTTTGGTTTAAAGTGCCTCCGAGTTCCATCCTTTGTTACATGTATCTGCAGCAGAGCCCAGGAGCTATAAACCCTTGTGGCAGGGAAAACTGCCCCAAGGGACTAACATTTTTACCTGTAGCATAATGCTACAGTTTTTAGATGCTTTGGAGTGATTCACAGTCTGGCTTCGCAGCCTATAAATAACTGCTTTAGCAGATTATAAAAGGCGTGGGCTGATCCCTTATTTAGGTCTCAAGAGACAGCATGGTGTAGAAGGAGTTTGGGACAAAGAGTAAGAACTGCCATACTAGTGCTGATTTTCTGTGTAATTCTAGGCACAACTCTTTGCAGTTGCTTCCCTTAGATATGAAAAGGGGCTAATCTGCCTGATGTCTTTCAAAGGGCTGTTTGGAGGCTTGCTCTGTGTACAGCACTAGGAAGATGCAAAGCACTATTAGTGCTAAGCTTTACTATTGCCTCTGTCATTGTGAGGGATCATGAAGTGCTTTGTGGATGCTGGGCCAAATGAAAAGGTGTTTGTAAACAGTGGGGATCAGGGTGTAATTTACCTGCCTGGGGCAGAAGGCAGATTTGTAGCTGGGGTGGAGACTTTTTTCTCCTGTTGGCTACTGTCTCTACTTCACCCCTGATCTCCAGCCCTCTTAGCCTGGTGACAGCCCCATGGTATCACACTCACTTTCGCTAGCTCGGTTAAAGTTTCACCCACATACACTGATTTATCTCTGACGCCATTTAATCTGCCTCTGAATTGTGAATTCACCCCTTTCTGGGTCTTTAATGATCATGTGTGGGCAAACCTAATTTTTTTACAAGAAGGTTGTGGCATCATATCCTTCTCAGCCCATGCTGGGGCCTGCAGCTCAGCTCTGTCCTGGAGGAAATAGTACTCCCTGTGGGCAGGTCTACACTTAAAACGCTGCATCGGTGCAGCTGCACCATCGTAACGCTTAAGTGAAGATGCTCCTATGCCGATGGGAGATTGGTTGGTGTAGTTAATCCACCCTCCAAAAGGCAGTAGCTATGTCGACAGGAAAAGCTCTCCTGTTGACAGAGCACTGTCTATATGGGGGGGTTAGGTTGGTATAACTGTCGCTCAGAGGTGTGGATTTTCACACCTCTAAGCAACTTAGCTAACTGATATAGGTCTGTAGTGTAGGCCTGACCTATGGAGTCACTAAGCAGGTAGAAGAAGGCTCTTCTTCCTAATTCTTTTGTTTTTAATAGCTAGAGTGCTGACTGAGTTCCTCCCCCCGCCTCCCTGCAAGGTTATTTAATCCTCTAATGGCCTTGAAATGAGACTGCTCTGCTCTGTAATAAAGAGCTGTCAGGCACCTTCCTCCATGAGTGGTGGCTTGTCATCGTTTTCGTTAGAAGGTCTTTGTTCCTCAGGCAGATGTGGCCGTGTGCCTGAGGTTGAACTTAGCAAAGTCTCAGCCCGTGACATTACACGCTTCTAAGCATGGGGGGCTAGATTTTTGTCCACGTTGCTCCTAAGACAGCAAAAAATGTGTGCGTACCTTATCTATTAGGCTTGGCAGATTTCTATTTTTTTTAATAATTTTGACTGATATCCATGTTGACTGATATCCAGTTGTGCAACATTATGGGTTTTAAGCACTCTTTAATTTTTACTGATTTAAATGTTCATGGTTGCAGGAAATTATGGGGGGTAAGACAATGGTGGGGAGCGGCACAATAATTATTTAATGATAGCAGCCATTGAAATTCAAAAACCAGTAAAACGCACATTATCAACATCACATGTAAAATATACAAAGCATATACCCTCAAATAACTCTCTAAGAAGTTCTCAAACAGTATTTTTCGTTCTTTGCCTATCTGTAAATTTAGATGATCTATGGAAATACGTATTGTCAGTTTGTGTGTGTATGGTGAAATCGACTTTTACCAACACTTACTGATAAAAATCTAATTCGTCCAAACTTACTTATCTGTCCATCCACCTGCTTGTGAATATGGGCCTGATCCTGCTGTCTTGAAAGTTAATGGGAGTTTTGTCACTGACTAAGGCCTCGTCTACATTAGACTTGCATGGGTTTAGTTAAACTGGGGGCTTGCTACAATTCTACTACTACAGTGGGCTTAAACCCATTCCTAATGGATTTAAGATAAACTGAAAAAATCCTAGTTTAAACTGAAGACTGTCTACACAGCCTCTTGCACAGGGTTTAAGATCCCACCTTAAGTTAAACCAATCTAACTGCATCATACAGATGAGCCCTTTCATTGGGGTCAGGATCGGGACCTTTCTGCTCCTGTCTCTCACCAATGACTTTGCTTTTTTCCAGAGAAGGGTTGGTGAAAGACCAAGTTTAATAGAACTTCTGCTGTAATACCATTTACACAATATCTTTTTACTGTGTATTAATCACTATATGTGCAATACAATAATTCTTATTGGGAGAGGTTTAAATGACTTATAAAACAACCTTACTAGGCCCAAGACTGATGGGAAGCAAGCAGAGAGCATATTTGGTTCCTTTTTCCTTGAACTGTCTAGGTAACTATATGGCCACCATCCCCACAGTAGCTGGATTCCGCACCGGTCATTGCTGTTATGACTAGGTCAGCTACAGAATGCAAGAAGTGAATATGGATGCCAACTAAACTATACAAAGCGAAAGGAATGGAGATAGGAAGCATTTTTAAAAAGCAATATTAGTGGCTTGAATCTTCTCATTAATTTCATGGGCATCTGGAGAAACAGCCCCCATAAAGGCATGACTTAAGTATTGGGAGGGGCCAGAAAAAATCAAATGTGCCACCGGGCAGGCTAACCATGCAGTGGCTGTAAGGAGATGGCTGAAGGGAACAGGAATTCAGGAATAGGGTTTGCACTACTTTTGCCACTAGGGGTTCATTTACACTAAAGTCTTTTTTAAATTGAGTTCACTGATTGCCGGTGAACTCAAGTGAGCTAACACGTTTGTATGTGCTAGGTCTGTGCACTCCACAAATATTTGTTCCCAGACACACACATTTGTGGAGTCCAGATTAGCATGTACAAACCCATTGGCTATCAGTTAACTTGCACTAAAAACCTCTAGCATAGATAAACCCTTTACTTAGAATTTGCTGTGTCCATAAGGTTCAAATGAAGTGTGGATGGACTCTACTTGTGGAGTATTGAGTAGAAGTCAACTCTAATGCAGACCAGCTCTTCACAAGGAGGGTTTGCTGATCTAGCAGTACCGGTGTGCTATACTGGTCAAGAGCTCAGAGTGCAGATGCAGTTAAGCTTTTGGTGGTATAGCTTATTCCAGCCAGCAGAAGGACATCCTTGCTGGTATAACCTCATCTACGCTCACTGTGCCTTTTGCTGATATAGCAGATCATGCCTCATCACACCTGAGTTACATAGCTGTGCCAGCAAATGTTTGCAGTATAGATCTAGTCAAAGTCTAAATCTTTGGGAGCGGTTAGTGGCTGGTGGTTTGAAGAGATGCATCTCTGTGTGTTTGAACAGGTGTCAGATGTTTTCCCCTTTATTTTGAACAGATCACAGAAATCTCAATTCATTTGAAGGGTCTGATGCCTGCGCCCAAACTCTGTGCTAACTGCCCAAGCTGCCAGCTCTACCAGCACTGACTCCTGTTAGCACCTCTGCACTGAGATGGGGGGGATGCTTTTGCACATTGTATGAGCTACACGAGCTAGGCTTATTCCAATGAGTTTAGGGAGGAATTTAAGCCTTAACTCCAAGGCTCTTGCATCTGAAGCTGATGCTTCGTGTCCTTGTAGCAGTGTTTCGGGTAACATGTCTCCAGGACAGGAAAGTACTGAGCTAGTGAAGCATAGGAAATACCTGCCACCCTTTCTGTGATGCGTATCTTAAGTCAAACCCCCCATCTTAGACATTTGAGATTAGTTTGTGTTGTCCTCCAAAATGTACTCAGCAACTCCTGGTCCACTCCAGCTTCTGCCCTGGCAGCTGGAGCAGAGAGAGACACATGGTCCAGCTTTTTCCCCTCCTCTCCAGTATCTTGGGACCCTTCAGCCTCTTTCTAGATTGTGCCATTTGTGTTCAGGTTTTCAGCTGAGTAGGGGCTGCATTTCTGCAAATTGCCTGAAGATGGCAGAGGTGTACTGTCATCACTGGAGTAGGGTGGAATAACTATATTCTATGGCAGGTTTCAGAGTAACAGCCGTGTTAGTCTGTATTCAGTGATACTCAGACCTCAATGGTTCAGGAGCCAAATTGGCAATCAGCATTACCTAAAAGAGTCTCAGTAACGTGAATCCATGGTTTCATTTACTATAGTACTCATATTTATATATAATATAATCATATTTAAGCAGCATGGCAGGGGAAATATTTTGTGTGTATAATAAAAATTCTCACAGCAAAATGACTGACCAACTTATTTTTATCAACTACAATTGGATAATAAAGTAAAAGCACGCTGACTGATTAATAACTTAGAATAGTTAATAATTACATCACCCAGTGTTTTAATATCATGTGTTGCAAAAAGCCACTTGCAGCTTGCGAGCCTCAGTCTGAGTATCACTGTTCTACGGTAATGGGGCCACATAAGCATCTAAGAGATCTAGAAGATACAGTATTATCCTGCCAGCTGCGATCTCCGTGCACAAAATGAACTGGACAGAGTTCCCTCTGAATTACTCGTCACAGCTCTTTCTACAGTAGGCAGAGACAGGGATGTCTGGAGAAGCTGCTCTTCTCCCCAGTGAACTGGTTCCGTTCAGCACCAGAATGGCTGCAATGTCTGATCAGGACTGACCATGCCAGTTCATCACTGCCTAGAGTGGGGTCACTTGAGAGGGCATCCTGGACTCCTAGCCCAACTGAACCTGCTTTTGTCTCCTTAATTGCGAGAATTTCTCTGTAGGTTGGAGAGAGGTGAGAATGCTCAGTGGATCGGACGTACATTGCACTTTGGAAACTCCATTCTTGGATAGCGGTGGTAAAGTTGCCTGTAACTGAAAAGCCTTAATGACATTAGTGTCTTGAGGGAAAACTGCTGGCTCAAGAGTGCCAAGAGCAGAACCCACCCCCTCCTCCATCTGCTCAAGCTCCCTTTGGGAAAAGGAAGTGGATACAGACTAGTGGGGCATCCCCAGTTTACCAGAATGTAGGCCTCCTAGTCTAAAAGCTGGAAGACCAGGCTGGGCTGCTCCTGCACCAGTACAATCAGGGGAGCTGGGATGGAGTGTAGCCTGGTGTTACAGATAGGGGATGAGATGACCCAGACCAAAATAGGAAGGCTGGGAAGGTTCAGAATCCCCCTATATCTTTTTCCCAGGCCGACCCAGAATCCCAGCTCCAAACACCTTGCACAGTTTTGCTGTATGTGAGATCTGGATCCAGATGAGAGCTATGGGGCTTGGGAAACCAACTCTGGATGCAGGGAAGCCGCTTATGTAGAAGCCACTGACTGTAAGGCTTGCTGGGCCTCATTGCTTTCATCCAGAGGTGGAGAGAACATGACAGAGCAGCTAATCCACAACTAAGGCTCCCAGGCTGAACTTGTGCATGGCAGGAGGATCATTTTCAAATCAGCAATGTGGATCTGCAGGTGCAAAGGGACTCCCTGGGTCATGCACCTTGAAGGGGTAAGTGCTCATGGACAGCAGCAGGTCTCTCTTTGTGGAATCCTCCCAATGCATCATTCACACAGTGTTGTCACCTGATTTGCACTTTGCGAACCCCTACAAGGTGAGGTCTTGGCTCCAAGATGTTTACTACAGGATGCCCTGGTCCATATGGGGAGGACCTTGAGTGGCGCCCCACTGGTGTCATTGAGTGTGGTACAACAGGTGAGGATGCACGCATGGACTGTACCTTGTGGAGGATGTAATTGCAAGGACTGTGCCATTGGGAGGATTCATGAAAGGCAAGGCCTTATGTACTCCACCACAAATGCAAGACAAATTCTACAACAAGACTCCTGCATCCGGAGGCAACCCCAGCACAGCAGGGCTGGATATCCTGTTGCAGCGTAGGCTGAATTAACTGATTTTTAATGAAATTAAATATTAGAATGAATAATAGTCAGCACTGTGTACCCTCCCCCCCCGTTTATGATATTCTGTTCAGTTTATCTTAAATGGCCCCATAGCATTTAATTTTCAGTGTGCTCCAGACCTTGGTGTTGGAAATGCAGGGCTGTATCACAGAGGCTGTCCAGGAGAGAGCTGGAGGCTTTGGCCTTTGAGGAGGGGACAGCTAGGGTTGTGGGACCCTGGGAAGGGGTGGAAGGAAGTTTGGGCTTGTGGGACAGGGATATTAGTTGGGTGTTCAATGACCAACAATGTCGTAGTTATCAGTTCTGACACATCAGTCTTCAGACTTAACTTGCTGCTGAGATGATATTTTAATAAGAATACCTAGGTCTTATACAGCACTTTTCATCGATAGATCTCAAAGTGCTTTGCAAAGCTGGTCTGCATCATTGTCAGATGAATGAGGTGATTCACCCCTCTCAGAGCCATTGTTCCAGGCTGTCTGCAGACTCGGCTCAGTGCCTCCGTTAACTCTCCCTTCAGATTGGGAAGATTCTCTTTGCAGCTAGAAAATAAAAGCTTGAATTCTGGAGCACAGTTCTGCAGCTGACAGATTGCAGAGGATGCAGGGCCCTGGTGGATGGAGACACGTGCACGTGCTTTAGCATGGCTGTGCTTTTTGTCTTCAAAGAAATTCAGGCCCTGAAAGTGAGGGGTCAGAAAACAGCTGCTGATTTGAGCCTTGTCTCGATGCAGGAAGCCATGAGTCTCCTCTGGGGTAAACAACTGACACAGCTAAATGGCTGCAGATTAATTTCTAATGTAAGGATTAAGTATTGACAGACTTTTCTTGCCCTGGCAGGTGATGGTGGAAATGTACCTTTGAAGAGAGCCATCCAGCCCCACCCTGCATTCTTAAATCTTTCACCACTGATGGCTTAATAAGCTTATTCTGGTCAGACTCTGAGGAATAAGCTCACAAAGGAGTGTGGGCAAGCAGTGCATCATGTGCAATATCTGCCTGCGTGGAGAAAATTGTGCAGTGTCTGCACAGGTTTTGTGTAGATGCTGTAAAGTGTGTGTGTGTGTTTACAGAGCTGCCTTAACCCTCCAATCTCAAAGCACCCTTCCAAATATTAGTTAACTCTGACAGTGCTCCTGGGAGCTTAGTCTGTGTTGTCCCCATTTCGTGGTTGGGTAAACTGAGCTGCTGTCCCTTCATCATAGGAGCATGTGTGCAATAGGGGATCAAAACACAAGAATCCTACTCTCCAGTCTGTTGTTTTCATCACTACCCTACCCCCTCTCCTGGTAGTTTGCCTTCAGATCGCTTTTAATTCACTCACCTTTGGCTGCTTTGTTCTCCGAGTTTTGCTCCAGCTGGAATTACATATTTAAGGGATGAAATGCTGCTCTGACTTTTTGAGATTTTTCATTTTAAGGTGGAGCTAAATATCCACCCAGGTTAAAATCTATAGCTCCCAGAACTGCTAAAAAATTCATAAGGCTTAATAAAACTCTAGTACAGCTGGCTTATTGCAGCTGTATGTCTGAAGGAAAAATAGAGATCGGCTCTGCCTAGAGTAACAGCCGTGCTTTACTGTCTGAAATAAGCCTTTTGCTCCTGTGTGTAACTGAGTAAGATCCAAAGTGAACCTGTTTATTGGGTTTTCTTTCCAATCTTCCAGTGCAATCTCTAAAAACTGGCGCTGCATCTCCTTTGTCTATACTTGCCCCTTCTGAATCCTATGACTGTCCATGTCCTAATCCAGACATTTCAGCAACCAACGGGGTGCTCCCTGATGGAGGAGTGTCTGGGGTGCGATCCAACACCCCACTGAAGTCCGTTGAAAAGGTCCCATTGTCTTCAAAAGGCATTGGATCAGGTCTTGAGAGGGGGCTAGAGAAGGCTTCTGAGCCTTTGGATACAGAGAGCTTCTGAATCTGAACCTGGAATCCTCTGAGGAAGCATGGCTGGCCTCCAGCACTGAAGGATTGTTAAACAGCAAACACAAAGCCAGTTACAAACCAAGTTCATCTGTTCCCTTGGAAACAGCCCTGCATGTGGCAATCTGTCCCGGATTCCAGGCTGTCGTTGGCCCCTGGGGCAAAAAGTCAGCTGAGGTTTCCAAAGGGAAGTTTGCAGCCTTTGCTCAGACCCAAATGTTTTCACTTTTTAAAAAAAACCCCAAGCCCATCCTGGCACCCGTCTGCTCTATCCAGACTTGTTGTCCTCCCTGCTGAGGCCAAAGTGGTTTGAAAAGTTAAAAATCCACGACACCATTGTGTTGCTTCCCCCTGTGTTGCTTGTTAATCAGATGGACTTGCTGATAATGAATAAAGATGAATGCCCTGGTGGAGCAACGCATCGGGCAGGCAGTTTGTCAAGTAGGAAAGTGAATGCTGAAGCCCTCGCAAAATGCAGAGGCTTTTCTTTAACTTGAGAACTGAAAAAGAGCCGGATACCCTGCATGGGTTTGAACGTGACAAGAGCCTAGCGACTGGCCAGAGCAGCATCAGGTTTGAAGTGACGAGAAGGGTCTGTTGTGAAGTCTGTACTTCCACTGAGGACTCTTCCATTGCCAGGGTAGTGCTGGTGCAGGTCTGCCGGCACAGTAATGCTGAGAGGCACCAGTGTAGACGAGGCCTCTTTCCTATTGAAGTGGAACTTGGCTTGCCATGAAGTTGGTGTGTGAGGGTGAAGTGCTCTCACTGTGGGTCATGCTGCATTTGGATTTGCTGCATGCTAGTTTCCCCATAAGGCAGAACTCCTACCTGAGTCTATAAGACAACCCCCTCCGGCCCCCCCCCCCCCCAAAAAAAAACGCAGTTGTATACTGCGCTCGCTCTTTCTCCCTCCCCGTGTCAATGTGTTTCTATTCCTTCTCTCCAGCATTCCTTGAAACACTTTCCCAGCCTCGCTTCCTTAGACACTTAATGGAACTGACTTTGTCAGGTAGTTTAGGCTGAAAAGCTATGGGTTTGGTTTTGTTCTTTTTATCACAAAAAGGGTCTAAAATCAGATAGTATAGAGGGAATGTTGTCATGAGACTGGAAAAAAAAAAATCAGTGAAAACAGTTTGACTTAAATCTTTCCCTGCAGTGTTTGCAGCCTGATATTGCATCATTGTGCTGGTGCCTGAGAACAAGCGAAGGAAAGTGACTAGTCCCTTTCATGTGAACTTACAAATCAGTTATTCTGTCTTGACGCAGGAATCCATATTTCTCCTAACACAGGCCCTGGCTGAAAGCAAATGAGCAAGCAGCGCCTTTGTTTTGGTGGCAGAAAATGGAGAAGAGAAATAGTACTTCATATAAGTTATAGCCAACAGCACCGATTGCCTGCTTTGTACAGCAAAATGGTGATTCACCGCTTAAATAGCAAAGAAGCTATCACCCGGCATGTGAATTGACCAGGGCACATGACTAAGGAAAATGTTTTTGGCAGGGCTGGCAGAAGAGGGAAGGTTGCAAATCTTCTAGGCACAGGGGCTTAAACAGTTACAGTTCAAAGCAAACTGCCCAAGGGGAGTGAGAGGGTTAACCAGTGTGCAAGTGAAAACCCAGTGGCCACAACCCTATGTAGTAGAGACGGGGAAGTTTGTAGTGGACCATAGCTGATATTATAGGCAATAGTGGCAGCTCGGGACTGCTTAGGTGTCCTGCTTCTTGGCTGGGCTTGGGGAGTGGGAAGAATTCTTTCTCCTCTGTCACCCCAAATGATTGATTCGTGCACAAAGCCCATTTGCTCAGGCTTTTGGGGGAAGGCAGAATTTTACCCTATTTCAGTCTTTTTGCCTCTCTCATAAGATCGGCTGCCATTCATAAATCTGCTAATGCTACTTGCTTTAGACACCAGAGCTCAGTTCTTCTTTAGGCACTAAAAGAGGCTAGCTGTGCAAAAGCACTCCTCGTGCTGGATCCAGAGCTCTTGGGGAAACCTTTTGCTGTGGAGCACTGGGAAATCTGGTCCTTTGTGCATTTGCCAGGAAAAGCCAAATAACCCAGCTGGTTTTGCAATCCTACTGCTGGTAAATCTGCAAAGGCATCTCCCAAGAAAGGGAGAAATCTTCCTGCCAGCAGCTTGATCTGTGCCATGGGTAATGGCCTGTTTCTGAAATAAACTGTATGTGTTTATTTAGGTTTGTACAAGCTACATGTGCCCAAAAACTTGTTAACATATTTGTAAAACAGACAAACTTACTGCCTATTTTGTGGAGCAGGCCAACAGCCAATTAACTGCATGCTCGGTGGTCTCTGTTTGCCAATAAGGCCACGAGGCACCGTCGCGCTCGACACTAATAGGAGGTTTTTCAAATTCAGGCTGATCAGGAAGAGGGTCTAATAAACCATGTCCCTGAGCACGGTTAGCTATTGTCCCTATTGGCTGATGTAGTGACTTCCAGTGGATAATAAATTACCCTCACTATGGCACTTTAGCCATTATATGCCACAGTGAAGTCATATTTCAACCCATGGGCAGTAGATTTCTAATACTGTATAAACTTCAGCTCTATTCAGTATAAATAAAGCAGAGGCTGGGAATGACCCTGCTATAGATTCACTGGCTGTTTTATGTTATGGAGCTCAATAAAGCCCTAAAAAAGCCATACTTTTCTCCAGCTGACCTTTCTCCTCCCTTAAATTAGTTTTTAACTCGGCCGTTAATTACCCACAATGAAAATTAAGGCAAGGCTGAGTTGATTTCTCCCCATGTGATCTGCCCTTGGGTCTCCAAAGGATTAATCACCCCACAGTGCTAGAATCTCCTACCTAGACTGTTTTCTTTGCCCTGCTCCTTTGGAACTTTGCAGGTCAGGGTTACAGGAAGAGGGGGAGCTATTCTGGCAGGAGCAGTGGGAGGAGATATAACAGGGCAGCTGGCCCATTTAATGAACCAGGGCTCAGCTCTCCTGTTCCAGTCCAGGGGTGGCCAGTTGGGCTAATTAAAAGGGTGTGGCCGGACCTGAGGGCTATCACAGGCCTGGTGAGAAGAGGCTGCTGGGGAGTCAGAGCAGACTGGTTTAATCAGGAAGACTGGGAGGTGAGAGCTGTTGCACAGGAAAGATGGTTCCTGGGAGGGGGCTGAAAGCAGCAGAGCAGCAAAGGGTTTGCCGAGGCTGATGAATGCTGGTTTTGAGCCGGAGCCAAGGGCCAGAGAGGGCAGAAGGAAGGAGAGCAGTGGAGGGGCTTGCCCACTCGCGTCTAACTGGCTCCCAGAGGAACCAGCAGAGTGTCTTTGGAAGCTCCCACTGGGAAGAGCAAGGTTGCACCTCAGAAGGAAGGTCTGGAGTGGCCGTCTTGGTAGAAAGACAGAGGACTGAAAGGGTCCAGGTTGGTGAAAGTCCAGGATCGCAAGCGTGGAGCTGGGCTTTTAAAGATTCCTTGCATGGGGTTGATGTGGACTATGTTGTGGGGATTTTTGCACTGGGTTGTTTGCACTGTGCTTTTGTTAATCAACTGTTGACGGAATGGAGAATAAGCTCATATGGACTTACTGGGAACCCGAAAAGGAAATTGAAGTGATGTGCCATGTCCAGGGCTGCCCCGAGGCCAGAAGTGGGTGCCTGGGAGGAGATCAGGAGGATTAAGAGGAAAGATGATGATTGATGAAGAAGGGGGCGGGGGAGGAGAGGTCTGTGCCACTGAACTTCAGAGGCTGGAATTCTGTTTTATTTCTGTCTGAAGATGTGTCCTAGTGTTTCTTTTCATGCAGTGACAAGGCAGGAATCTCAGGTTGCTCCATCAGCAATAAAGGGATCAGTGCTGTACCTCCATGGCTCAGTTCTCTCTTTGGCAGCAACAGACCTGAGCTGGAAAGTTGGAATCAATCTATATCCACATTGCCCCCATTTAAGGGGTCATTGGGCCTTGGTTTGGCTCGGCTCATTCCACTGCAGAGAGGGGAACACTTGGGAAGCTTGGATCCAAAGCTAAACTGCCCCCCAAATTTTGGGGAGGTTCCAGCTTAGCCTTTCTCTGTTGGTTTGGCTCTGTATCGACAAAAAAACCCCAGAAGCGGTAGCTGCGGTTGAGTCCTACTGTTTTAGAGAAGAGTGCTTTTCCCTCTGCAAGGAATATCTCCACTCCCATGGGCATGGGGAGCAGCCAGCATTTCACACAGAGTTGCCTCATCCAGAGATATCAGCATGCTCTACAAAGGAGGCTCAATATCTCCATTTTACAGGTGAAAAATCTCTGGATCAGAGATGGGAAGTGATGTGCACCAGCAAAAGGAATCGAACCCCACCTCTTAACCTGCTCTTTGTACTTGCCCACGGGGCTACCTGGTCTCTGCTTCTGAGCTGTCCGCTGGCAAATTGCTAGGAGGGAAACTGCCATCCTCCTCTTTGCCAAGAGTGAAGGAGCCTGTAGTAAATAAATGAGAGCCCAAGAACTTTGAGGGAGAGCTGGGGCTATTTCTGATCCTGACTTCATCAGCAATGTGGCTGGAGCAGTGTTGCAGGATGGCTTATGTGGAGTCAGCAGGGCTGTATGCCTGGTAACAATAAGTTGCTCCATTTGCATTCATCCTAAAGTTTCACAGAGCTACCGACTTTACAATTTAGAGCTTAAATAACTCTCTAGACCGTAATAATACAATACGAAACCTAGAAACACAGTCTGGGAGCACTGTGTGTCAGTAATGGCCAGCTAGGCCACAATGGTCATCACTGGACCTGCCAACCAGGAGCTCAAACACCCCCTCTCCCCACATTTCTGTTGACTGGTACAGTGGGGAAAGTATGGCCTCCTTTGCCCTGCCATGGTACCTGGCTCACCATGTGCTGGCATGGAAGGTATAGAGGGAAAGCTGTATGCCTCCCTGCCCCAGCCTTGCACACCACACAGGGCTGGGCATAACCAAGCCTCAAACCACTGTCTCCCTTTCTGCTGTCAGCTGGACAGGGGAGAGGTCGGGAGGGATCTGTGGATGGAACCATGTGGCAGTGGCCATTCTCCTCCCTGAGCTAGGGAGTGGGATGCATAAGTATGACTACAAATAGCAAATGATGCGATTTTTCACATCTGTAATTATCCCCATCCCCTTGTTGCCGATTAATGAATCGAGGTAATTATGGGACCCCATTCCCAGGTTATCTGAGTGCTTCCCAATGATTTAAAAATAGACAGACAATAACGATCTCTCTCCCACGCCTACCTGTAAGAAAAGCAGCTGATTATAGGGTTGTTTTGTTTTGTTTGTGTGTATCGCTGAGTGTGACGAGCTTATCAAGGGAAAACATTTAGTTCTCAGCCTAGGGGATCCGTGGTCATTTTGATCTCTTGTGGCAGTAGGGTCCATAGTCTAAGTATAGCCTCTATGAAAGTTCTGTCTCCAGTATGCCTGAACCTCCTTCCGCTACTGGTCAGCAGTTTGTTTTGGTGGAAGGCAGCTGATATAAGAGGCCATGATTGCAGAGGAGAGAGATGCTGTCTCAGGGAGCCAGGGCCAGTTCCATAGAGGGGTTTGACTACCCGGTGATGAGCACATTTGGAAATAGACCAAATATACTCATAGAAGCTGGAAAATAATGTCTTTTATTGAATGTCCCTCCCTTCTGTTTTTCTAATGGAGCACGAAAGCTACTGCATTGTTTATGTGCTAGCAACAGGGGTGATGTCAGCAGGATTGTTCATGGCTGTGCAGAACAAAAAGCCAGCAGGGAGAGCTCACTCATTTTTGGTGTATCCCACCACAGTGGTGTGGTGGCCTTTAGTTTCAGTTTGCATCTCCAAAACAGTGGATTTCAAGGTAAAAATAGAATCTGTAGGCCACGTTTTGATGACTGTTAAGTAAGGCCACATTTTGAGTCTGGGCTAGTCGATGGTGTTTGTCTGAATAGTTTGTCTCAAGCATTAATATGGGGAATTGGACTGGAGTTGATTAGAAGGGGTCATTGAGTTTTCCCAAGGGTCCACAAAATAGGCACATTGCAAATGAAGACTTATCCCCAGGACAACCCCCTACGGCAGGGCATCTGTTCAAGTTCACTATGGTAAGGATTCCCAAAAGGGCACTGGCCAAAGGCAGTCTAGGGTCCTCTTCATCCTTAATGTGGAAGAGCAGCCTGTGGAGACTACAAATCCCAGCACGCAACACTCCATCTTGAGTGGAGTGGAGGCTCACTCGGGTCAAGAAATAGCATCTGAGTGCTGGGACCTGTAGCCTCTACGAGCTGGACCTGTGTATTAAACATCCAGGCAGCTGCACTGTTTGTGTCCCTGCAAGTAACAGGTCTGTCCTGGGGCCTGGATCACTTCAGGGCCCAGCTGGAAGGGGAGTTGTATAGAAAGATGAACGGTGATGTGTAGAGGAGAAGGCTGTGCCTAGCGGGACTGCAGGAAGGTTGCAACGCCTTTCCAGAGCCTTTTCCTGGCTGTACCATTACAAGTGGTAGCTGAATCAGGGATGGAAATGAAACTTTCATTATCCGGTCCTTACACTTCAATCTGCTATAAACTGTACCAATCACTGCCAAGTGAATGACAATAAAGAGAGTCCCCTGGCTCCGTGTCTAGCTCATGAATATAATTTCATTCAGCACTCTCAAGATACCCAAGAGGGGAGCAGTGTGTGTGTGTGCGCGCGCGTGTGGCTGTTGGATGGGAACGAGGTGAACTGGCAGACATGCATATAGCCCCAGACCTGGAATTGCTGCAGGTCAGGTTTAAGATGGATCAGCAGAGACGCATGGGGAGTCCAGGACTAGAGAAGCAGGAGGTTTTTCAGGGCTGGAGGTTCAAGAGGAGTTGCATGGCAGCAATCAGTTGTACCCAACCAGTGTCTGCTGTCTGACCTCATCCCTGCATTGCCTGAGGCTAGGGCCCAGCTCTCTCTGCCCGGTGGGGGCTGCATGGCTGGAGGTGCAGGTTCATTGATAGCATCACCAGTTGTGATTCTACATTTGCCTGAGTTCATGACTGGGCTGTAAAAATCCTCTCAAGCCCGAAGCCTGCTGTAAACCTAGTCACACCCGGCTGAATGTATTTACCAGACTGCAAGGGGAGAATGAGCTCAGCCGTTGAGAAGGGGGAGAGTGTGTTGGTTTCTGACAGATTTTTTTTTGTTATGCTCATAACCTTAAAATACCTTTTCCCCTTGCAGGCTGTTAATCTGTTTGTTTCCTTGCACCGTCGGCAAGGCATGCCCGTCTGCTGTGCAGTGACTTAGGCTTGGGAGAACACACCAAGAAATCGGGGCTGCTGGGTGATATTGGAATACAAATCAATAATAATCTACTGGTGATGCCACTTACCTCATCCTCCCTGGGTGTAGCAGGAGGCTCCTGCTCTGACTGTCATTCCCCCAGGCTCTCATTCTTTCCATTGTCTTCCTGGCTTAAAAAAAAAAAAAAAAAAAAACAGGGTGACCACTGAGGCCAAGTGATACGACCACCTGTCCTAGACAATTAACTACATTGGTGAAGGGCGTGAAACATCCACACGGCTGATTGACATTGTTAAGGTGACCTAAGCCCCTGTGCAGACAGCGATAGATCGACGGAAGAATTCTGACCTAGCTACCACCTCTCGGGGAGGTGGATTACCTACACTGACAGGGGAACGCGTTCCGTTGGTGTAGGTAGCATCTACGCTAAAGTGCTACAGTAGAGCAGCTGTGCTGCTGTAGTGTTTTAAATGTAGACCAGCCCCAAGTCTGCATCCTGGACCCTTTCTGATATTGTTTCTGGCTGAGAACTCGCTGCTAGGCATGTGTGAGGACTCTTGTGCTTGGTGTTCCCTATGTACTTGGTCTCGTGGTGAAGTCTCCGTGTTGCAGATCGCAGGCCACTCCAAGGGTGCAGTTAACATGCTGTCAAGGAAGTTACCCAAGGCTGCAAAATTGTCTGCTCTGTGTAGTAAATCTTCCCCATTTTAACAAGCCCAGTAGGTCTGGCTGATTCATCCCTGTCTATGCTAACAGGATGTGTAGGGGTTGGGTTTCTTTTTTCTTCCTGCTCTTTGCACAACCTCCTCATCCTCAGATGCTTGAAAAGTAACAGGTCAAGAATTCACCTTTTAACTCTGGCTGCTGATGATCCACATTCTTTATTCCCTCCCCAGCTGATATGCTGGTTCATTCCACCTGCACCAGTGTCCACCATCAGCAGTGCCTTCAGAGTCACCCTGAAACGGGCCGTACCTTGAAGACACCTTTTTCAGAGCTGTGTCGTCTCTTCATACTCATTGATAGAGATACAGTCTGTGCTCTGCATGGAAAGTTCACTGGTGTCAGTGGGATCCAGGTAACTAGAGAGAGGGCAGCATTGGACCTAAATATATTTCACTGATCAATGTTTATCTCATGACTGCACTGAAGTTACACCCTCAACACTGAATTTGGGCCCAAATCTTTGCTGTCTAAGAGTGGGTTTAAGCTCTCCGTGTTTTCTGCGCCTGGACAGGGATCTTCGGTTAGGCTTGTTTGCTATGCTTTGTTCCCGCAAGGCGTGAAAGATGATGCACAAGAGCAGGCCGGGTTCCGCTGTATTTACCAGCTTCTTTGTGCTGCCATCAGACGCCTTCACGCTCCTTGAGAGAGACTTTTGTGATTTAATATGGATTTTGTGTAAAATGTTTAAACTGCCATGCTTTTTGCTAATGCTGCAGCCTTTCAGTGCAGTAACCTTGAGAAACGGCAAGCACAGCATGAATGTAACCAAGAGGACCTGCCTTCTGAGCACTTTTAAGGGGAGCACCGGAATTCCGAGGTTCATTCCTCTCCACTTAGATAGGAGCAGGGGGCTGTGAGAAGGGGCTGGCATTCAGGCTCCCTCCAGAGGCTGGCACCTCTCATCCTTTGGGTTTGGAGATGGCATGGGCTCCTGTTCTGAAACTGTTGGGAGAAAGACACATATTCCAGTGCCCCTTCCAAGGACGCATGTGAAGTGCTGAGAGCTGATCCCCCACAGCCATATCTGCGACATCCTTAGTCTCCTGTCCTGTGATGATTTTCGGATGGACTACTTGTTTGTCTCTTGCAGGCTGTGTTTGAATTGTGTGATCTCAAACTAATTGGGCACCTTCCTAATGTCCCATCTGACTAAACTCCGATCATAACCTTAAGGGGATTATGAATCCAATTAGCTGAAGAAACAGCCACCAGATTGAAGTGTCCCTTCTAACCTCTCGTTGCTTAGTATTCCACACCCACGCTGTCTCCCTGCACTGGAACTGCCAAAAGTCACCTAATAAAAGCAGATTAGAATTCCTCTTAAATAGCTTCCATAAAGATTAGTATTATCTAGTGATAATTCCAACTGCAAACCTGCCTTGAATAATGCCTGGATTCCAATGAATAGAAGAGAGCTGATGGCACCAAGAGGAAAATTTATCCTGTCCTTTTGGACAGGAGCAAAAGGGGGGCATTCAGATGAGAAATCAGTGCATTTCAAAAGCCTCAATTGGAAACTTTTTTTTTAACATGCTATGTATGATTGACCTGTGGAACTCACATCAGCAGGATACTATAGGATCACTACCCCAGCAAGATTCAGATAAAGGATAGGAGTAATCATCCTCAGTATGGTGCCATTAGTGAAGATCAAAATAAGGGCTCACATTTCAAGGTTTAAAATGATCACCAAGTGAGGAAGAAATTTCCCTCTATGGTTTTGTGAAGCATTCAGCATTGGGTGTTAGAGAAGAGACCATTAGTCTATTACAGCATGGTTAAATGTGTGAGTGTGAGAGATGGTTTTGGTCATAAGTCCTCTTTTACTACTTGGGCCAAAAGAACAGATGTCCTCAACAAGATAGCCGCAGATGAATGTATTGTCCAAAATAACCTGCTTGTCTCCATTCCCAGAAAGAACGTGGCTCCCTAGATTTCAGAGAGCACTGCAGATAAACTGGATTTGCAGAAAATACAATACAGGGTATGAGACAATCAGAACTGCTAGCAGTAGGAGAATGCAAGTGATGTGAAGGGTGAGGGTTAGAGGGTGATCAGGAAAGGATATCGGCCATACTTACTAGGAATGGACATCGAGGCAGATGACGTCATCTGTGTCAATATTTATGGAGCCCCTCCCCCTCTAGGCTTGTGGAGAGAACTGTGTGTGAGCCAGAGCTTCCTTCTTGCCCCAGGACAGGATGGTCTCTCCAGGACAGGAAAGCTCAAAGATCTATGAACCTAGACACACAATTCCTAGGAGCAGCTGATTCCTCCAGCTCAGAAAGCAGTTTAGCCTGGCAACAGGACAGAGGGGCAGAGCTGCCTCTCCTGCACCCGTGATTCCCACTGTGAGGCTAAAACACGGAAATTGTCTACCCCCTAAGCAAGCTCTTTCCCTTGCTGTCAGCATTATTGCTCCTCACTGGCTGATTCCAAACCTTGCACCAGGAATCTATGCCAAAGAGTTAACAAGCACCTTACTTTATATTTCCTCCTTCTACACTTTGGCCTGGGACACTTCTCCCAGATTCTCATTCTCTCCTCAGCCTGCCCACGCCATTGGAACAGATCATGAGCCCCAACATCCCACCGTGAGTAGTTATTCAGGGGAGGAGACCCATGTATCTATCTAAGGTGCTTACAGAATCATAGAAAAGTAGAGTAGAAAGGGACCTCCAGAGGTCAAGCCCAGCCCCATGCACTGAGGCAGGACCAAGTAAATCTAGACCATCCCTCACAGGTGTTTGTCCAACCTGTTCTTAAAAACCTCCAGTGATGGGGATTCCACAGACTCCCTTGGAAGCCTATTCCAGAGCTTACCTACCCTTAGAGTTAGAAAGTTTTCCCTAATATCTAACCTAAATATCCCTTGCTGCTGATTAAGCCCATTACTTCTTGTCCTACCTTCAGCAGGCACGGAGAACAGCTGATCGCTGTCCTCTTTATAACGGTCCTTAACATGTGTGGAGACTGTTATCAGGTCCCCTCCCTCAAAATTCTTTTCTCAAAACTAAACATACTCAGTTTTTTAAAATCTTCCACGTAGGTCAAGTTTTCTAAACCTTTTATCGTTTTTGTTGCTCTCCTCTGGACTCAGCAATTTATCTACCTCTTTCCTGAAGTGTGGTGCAAAGAATTGGACACAGTATTCCAGTTGAGGCCTCACCAGTGCTAACTAGAGTGGGACAATTATCTCCCATGTGTTAGATACAACACCCCTGTTAATACACCCCAGAATAATTTTTGCTGTTGCATCACATTCAATTTGTGATCCACTATGACCCCCAGATCCTTTTCAGCAGTACTACCACCTAGCCAGTTATTCCCCATTTTGTAGCTGTGCATTTGATTATCTTCCTAAGTGAAGTACTTTGCACTTTATTGAATTTCATCTTATATGCCCCCCCCATCACCTTAGTATCTTAGCACTTCACAATCTTTAATGTATTTATCTATACCTCCCCATGCGGTAGGGCAGCGCTATCGTCCCTATTGCACAGAGGGGGAACTAAGGCACAGAGAGGCTAAGTGACTTGCCCAAGGCCACATACAACATCAGTGACAGAGCAGGGCATTGAACCTGGGTGTCTCAAGCCTTAAGCTAGTGCCCTAACCACTGGGCCATCCTTTCTCTCCAGCAATGGGACTCTTGATGGAGTATGGCCTATTCAGTGAGAGTAAGGGAATCCGAATCCAGGCCTGATCCTGCTGGCTGCCCCAGGCATGGCACTCAGCGCCCTCCACTATCTGGTAAAGCCCTCTGTGAGTGCTGCAGGGTCATTAACCCTTTGGAGAGGCATGCAGACACATGCGCCTGGGTGCCCATTTGGCTGGGCAGTCTGGAAAGTGCCAGAGCCCTGGATGTGATTTCGTGTGGCTGTTTAAGTCTCCACATCATTTGTCCTGCGTTGCTGCGCTGGCAAGCAGGAGAGCATTTCGCACAGAGGGAATTAGGTATGTACTCCCTGTGCTCCTGCTTGCGTTTTGAACACCAAGGTTCCTACACCCATTGTTCTTGATTAGTTTAATATAGGTTGAAGCCTCCAAATAAATGCTGGGGATCAGGTGGAACAGATGAAATGTGACTAAGTTCTTGGATGATTGATAATGAGCAGGGACTGGAAAATCAATTGTGTTAATTCCTGGCCCGTCACTGGGATGGAAAATTAATGAGGAAATCTGTCTAACTTAATGGTATTTACACATTATACCGAGTGTGATAAAATTGTCTTGGGGTGCCACTTGGCAACACAATCACAGGATGATTGCAGATCCAGAGGCAAAGATGCAGATCTAGAAGCACAAAAACTCCCTTAGCAAGCAGCAAGCAAGCAATGTCACTGACCAACAACAAGCCATGAGGGTTGAGAAAAAACAGACAAGCGCCACCCTCCGCTCGCCACACGGCAGGACCTGCTGTTGATTGCAGGGCTGGGAACTTGTGCCCGACATTTCATACCATGTGTGCTGCAGTACCTGCCACCAACGCTACGCCCTCCTGTGTCCATCTCCAAGCATTTCCACAGGCAGCGGTGAGTTCTGTCTCTCACCACAGTGGAGACTGGCTGCCTGCTTAATGGATCTGAGAGGCTCAAGCCGCAGAACTCCCCGGTGAAGCAGGGAGTTGTTAGTAACGATTATTGTTGATGATTAGAAAGCAGAAGCACATCGAGATCAAAAGCCTGATTGATTTTTTTCAGGGGTGCTGAACCTCCCACTGACTTCAGCTGAAGTCATGGGTGCTAAGCAACTCTGACCAGTAGACTGTTTGTGACTTGTCCAAGGTCTGTCTTTGGCTGAGCCAGGAGTTGATTGCATGACCCCGGAATTGTTCTCACGCTGACCTTTCATCGGTCTAACTCCATTGCCTTCCCTGGAGTTGTTCCTGATTTACATCAATGTGAACATCAACATTACATCACAGCTCCTGATTCCTTGTCTTTGTGGAGCCACCCACAAGACTATCCGTCCTCCCCTGCCTAGGTCCAATGGGTTGGGAGGTGAGGACACAGTTGTCCTTAATTTGGGCCAGATCATCAACAGTATTAAAGCCATGCACCAGTGGACTGTGGATTCCTTACCCTAAGCTTGCCAAGAGAAATAAAGGAGCCAGCCCTGTGCTGCTTGACCACCTCCTGCAGAACTGTGAGAGTCTCTTAACCCCTCTGTAGCAGGATCAACACTACGGCCTGCCTTGGCTGAAAGGCTGCTGTTGATCATGACTGATGGGAGACCGATTCCAACGCCCAAACCTTTTCCCGTCCATGAGGAGTTCACACAGCTGAGGCAGTGTCAGTATAATTGATGAAGTGTTACAGTTCAAGTCATTTATAAACCCTCTGTGCTCAGAACACCTGCATCTCCGGTGTGCTTATGGCCATGTCCTGTTCTCCTTTTTGTTGTGAATCATGTTCTTCTAGCATTCCCTCCCACCCCCACCTTTCAGTCTGTGTTTTAATGGGCTGAGCAGTTTAAAGTTAAAGCTGCGGGGAGGGGAGGGGTGAGTGATACTGCAGAAAATTCTGTTTTGGTAGGTTTTTCTCCCCAAAGATTTGGTGCAAATTCTCCTCTCTGCCTTAATTTTTTAAAGAGCTTTTGCCCAAGGACAGAGCGTGGCTGGACAATTGTGAGAGGGAATGATTTAAAGGTGCTGGATGGGAGTTGTTTCAGGCCAGTGATAGGGTTTAGAGTGACAGGATGTAATTAGAGAGATGGGCCAGAACCCAATTGCCCCCACTTTCCTCCCACTTGAAACTGAGCACTGCTGTATTCTGGGAAAAATCTGGATTTATCTGGATTTTATAGCTGAATGGGCCAAATCCACAAATCTGAATTTGGATCTGGGTTTTGCAGCTCAAGAGATCCTCTATGTGGGATGTAAAGTGCTTTGAGATCTGTTGATGGAAAAAGCATTTTTCAAAAAAGCCACATGCCGTTTTGCCCAGGAGAGAGGAAGGAAGGAAGGACCGCACGTCATGTGTGTATCATATCAGAGTTCAATCTTGCGTCCATTTAAATCAATGGCAATGCTCCCATTGACTTCCAGGCTGTGAGAGCGGGCCCCTCCAGCGCTTCTGGATGGCACTCAAGACGGATGCAGTGTAGTAGCCTCAGCAGCACAGGAAGTGCGATGCATTAATCTTAGCCGCTCTTTGCAGAGTGGGAGTTGAGGCTCCCGGAGGTTCAGTGACTTGGCAGGGAGGTGCTAGCTGTGAAATCAAGAGACCTGTCTTCTACTCTCAGGTCTGAGTTTTGAGTGTTTCTTGTCAAGGTGCAGAATGCAGCACGCCGGGCTGTGTACGGAACAGCTAACTCTCTAAGGAACCACGTACCTCTGGCCAGCTGCACAGTGAATGAAGCAGGGCTCTATAGGAGCCTGGGCAGCGATGCTCATTTATTTAATTTGAAATTGTCTCTGTTGCTTACTTAAAATTAATAAACCAATCCAATGTCTTCATTTACCTACACTAGAAAAAATGAACACTACCTCCTTCCCTATGGCCCACCTCTCCCCTCTCACCACCCCAGCCCTCCCAACTCCTGGGAAATTCCCAAACTTTGAGACCAATCAAGGTTGCTAAGTAACAATATCATCCATCATCATTCACCAGAGGGGCAGCGTGATTCATGCTACAGCACTGCACTGGCACCAGAAGACGTGGGGTCTATTCCTGATTCCGCCACTGTCCTGCATGATCTTGGGCAAGTAACTTCCCTGCCCTGTGCCTCCATTTTCCCTCCAGCCCTTTCTCTGTTGGGTCTTTTTCGATGGTGGCTCTTTGGGGGCAGGGTCTGCCTTTCACTAGGTGTTTGTAGAGCACCTAGCACAATGAGACCCGAGCGTTGATTGGGCCCTTTAGATGCTGCTGGAATACAACTAATCCAAGTGCTTGAAAGGAAATGAACAGTTAGGAGCATCATAAATCTGTCACTGTGTGTGGGGGCGGTGATGATGGTGGGGGTCTTCTGAGCTCTCTCAGGGGATCATCTTCTGAGGCTGATACCCCTCTTCTTCCCCACAAGCCATTGTTGCAGCCCTCCAGGAGCAGAGGCCTGCAGACAGCTCCCTCTGGTGCCATTCCTTAGATCAGCCTCAGGATGTCACTAGTGAGTGACATAAGGTGCCCCTTTCTCCTCAATCCTGCTCAGAGGCGAGGGACCTAGAACTGTCAGTGCCTCCAAGCTACCGTGCCAAACCTCACCAGCCTGTCCCCGGTTCTTCCAGCCTTTTGACAGCGCTTGAGTTTCCTGCTGCATCCAGCCCAGCTGTGCTTTTCAGTGCGTCACATCAGGTGTTGGTTGCTTCAGAGACGCAGCATGGAGGGTTGAGTGGGAAGTGGAAATAAAGCGTCCTAGGGAAAAGATGATTAACTCAAGAACAAAGTATGGGGCAAAGCCACAAGTACAATGGCTGCTCTGGCAGCACTGGGTTTAGCAAGGCAAGGGAGATGCATAATGAGATGCACAGGCAGAGGAATGGCTGATGGGAACTAAAAACCCAGTGTAGGAGGGTGGCTCTGTTCTGATAAGAACCTGATCGTCCTGATGCTTAGTCATACACCAGGGGTCTGAGAGACTGGGCTGGATTGTGCTAGGGAATAGACTTTCCAGAGCCTTAAAATGTAGAGGCTGCCATGGAAAGGGAAAATAATCAGCAGGATAAAACGTAGTGAGATGAATTTTTCTGAAGCACAGAAAAGGGTTGGGCTTTGCCAAGATTCAAGGTTTTCATTATTTTATTCCATCCATTTCACCCCTGCCCACTAGTGGCATTCTGGAGTCAGGGCCCTGCCCAGAACGCCACTGGCTTGTGCACAGGAGAGGGAGCTCTCTGGTCTGAGTAGGAGCAGGAGCCGGGAACTCCTGAGGATTCTGCTGGTGCTTCCTTTTGTAGGTTACTTCTCCTCCTGGGTCTGGTGCTCCGGCTGTGAAACTGAGATAATGCTCTGAAAACAATTGGTGGCTACTGACGATTTTAGGGCTGCTGCTGTGTCACACACAAGGGACATTCAGAATTCCTCCGACTGTAGGAATGGAACTCAGTTTTTCCCGCTCCATAAGCCAAGCCTAGCCCAGCTCAGCCCCCCTACTACTTGGGCTCTGTTAGCTTTCACAGGAATGGGGCCTATGAGATGCTGTTGATCGGTTATGATTCTCTCCAGCAGAGGGCAGTGGTTTGTATAAACACTCGTTATACTATTTTCTCCATTTTAAAGATGGGGAAACTGAGGCATGGGGTGATCATTGCCCAGTGAATCAGTGGCAGAGCAGATGTAGAACCCAGGAGGTGAGGCTCTCTCCTGATTGTTTTATTCTTGGGGGATGAGGGGAGGAGTTATCACCGGGGAAGAGGCAGGAGAATGTGTAAGGGATTCCCCTTTCACTCAGATTTCCCAAGAAGCCTCTGAGTTGGGAGAGAGGGAGAAATTTGCCATGACCTTACTCCCTTTCCCTTAGGATCCCCCCACAGAAGAAGTGACTACCCAGAGCTGCTGGGGCTCCGTTCTGTACAGCCAGATTGATAGGATTTTCATACAAAAAGAGCATCCCACCCCCACCCTTGAATATAATCAAGTTCACCCGTGTCAAAGCGGTTGCTGCTATTGCCGGTTGTAATTAAGAACAAAATGCTCCCCGAGTAAAAAGAAAGAGAAATCCCAGGTGTCCCTAATACTCTGGATTTCTGATAGGTTTGTATAAAGTTGGCTCCTTAATCCGCAGGCAGCGGTACAACTGGAATCCCCTCTGTTTCATGGACTCCTACTGCTCCGCTCACTCTCACACAGACATTGAACGGGAAGATCGATGAGCAGACAGTGCTATGCACATACGTCCTAACATGCAGGCAAACCTTCTGCCCCCCACCCTTCCCCGAGAAAGAGAGAGTGGGAGGGCCTCAAGACCCAGAGCCCAGATCTGGATCAAAACTTTCCCATAGTTTGAAGGACGTGGGGTTTTGGGCCCGTCTGTAATAGATGTGCACACAAACGTACGTTTGTATAGGCGCGTGCACACGGACACGCACAACTGGTGCTATTGCCTGAAAACAGGCAGGTGTAACTGACACACACATGGGCATGCTGAGACCCAGCATTGGGCCGTACCTATGTTTAGAGCTGTGCGTATTACTGGTTTTTCGGTTTGCTTCAGTTCCAGTGTTTTGTTTGGGTTTTTGTTTTTTGTTTTTTTAAAAATCATTTTGGGCTGAACGAACCCCGTTGTTCGACCCAAACTGAAATGGTTTGGTTTGGTTTTCAGCTTTTTTTAAATGTTCTAAATTTTTTAAAAGCAAGATTGAAGGAAATTTCAAAATGAAAAGTTGTTTCCAGTTTAAAAAAAATAGAAATGTTTTATTTAGAAAATGTGGAAATGAAACATTTTGATTTCTCTGGAATTTATTTTTAGTTTTTTTTTCTGACCAAAACAATTTGTCAAAATAGACATGAATTTCTGAAGTGTTTCAGTTGACCCAACTGCGTATTTCTCTGAAAAAATTTTTGGCTGAAAAGTTTTGCCCAGCTCTCCTCAGGACAGGGCAGACAAAGCCCTCCCCAAACCCCATAAAAATCACTGTCTACTCTGGCTGGGATGTGATCCTGTTAGTGAGCTGAAAATGCATTGAAGATATCCGTAACTCCCTTGCATTCCAGTATAGGCAGCTTCCTTCTCCCCAGATTCATTCACTCTAAGCAGGTGCCACACTAGTGCAAATGCCTTTGCTCTTTTGCGCCTTCCAGTGAAGCCATCAAATGATTCCCACCTGCTGTGATTTGTGAATGAAAGGGAGACCCCGTCTGGCCACAGGCTGCTCCATTGCAAAACTATCATGTGTGAGCAAGAGGGACCTGTGTACATGGGTATTGCCCCTGGTCTGTCTCTCTCTCTTTTCTGAGCTGTCAGGAAGCAGAGCTGGAGAGATGTGATGGGTTTAGATTAAAGGGAAAGGAATGTCTGTTGGAGGCCACAGGAGCAGCTCCCTGCTACCTGGAAGGAGATGCAATGCTGGAGCTTCCCTAACCGCAGAAGAACATTTCATCCCTCTTTTGTTTAAAGGACAGTTAGTGCTGCAAAAGGTTATGACCTTGTAGGCACCAGAGACTTTTCCAGTAATCCACAGGACAGACAGCTGCCCCTGCCCTGCCTTGCCCAGGACCCTCAAGCTTGCCCTGGAGGGACAGAGAGCTCAGTTTCCTGGGTCTGTTCGCTTGTTGACTTGCTTGCTGAGATTTCCAGGGAAGGTTGGCATAGTACACTGGGCAGTGGGGCTAGAGCCCAAACTCATCCAGATGGGAATGACTGATGGTCACACACCAGCCCAGATCTCAACCAGTGACCTACAATTCTCCAGCTCATTCTCAGGCCTGGGTGCAATTGGGTCCCTGAAAGCAACACCCCACCCCTCCCCCCCTTAGACAGGGAGTGGACTCTTTCCCGAGGTGACTCAGAGGCTGTGGATATGCAGGGACAGGGAAAGTCCCTGTAATGTGACTGTGAGAGTTTTCACACAAAGATGCAAGGCTCGGTGTCCTTCACCGTTGAAACATGACGAGGTTGAGCGGTGGAAGAACTCATGGGATTGCTGCAGAGCCGTTTGCCTCTAGGCTGGCAGCTTGAATCCAAATACCTTTGTGGATCTGGGCCTTAGCCTCTCTGTGCCTCAGTTCTCCATCTGTACAATGGGGATAATAGCACTGCCCTGCCTCACAGGGGTGCTGGAAGATTAAATACACGCAAGGTTGTGAGGTGCTCAGATACTGCAGGTATGGGTGCCATAAGACTACCAGTCCCTATTTCTTTGCCTCCCTGAGTGATTCCCCTGCGAGGAGCCTGTCTCTCAGGAAATGATTGCTGGTTCTGTCAGTTCAGTTCCCATGAAGAAGAGCCAAAAATTTCTCTCCCTTGCTTGGGAAGATTCCGAATCCGCTCTTGTCTACAGGCGAGATTTACCTCCTTCTGTTGTGGGCTTATAGCCTGAAACTCTGCAGTGCACAATAAAACTATGAGCAAAAAAGATTAAAGAATGAAAGGATTAAAATCTAAAGGTCTCATGTGCCCTGTGCTCTGGAGAGTCTGTTCAGACTGAAGCCTCTCAGAGAGGCTGCCTGTGTATCTCTGTATTAGCACTGACAAAGAGAGGGTCTCTTATTACTCAGGCTGAGCAGCTGTATTCCTGGACGGGAAGGGCACCTGCCTGAATCCCCCGTCTCATGCAATTCTTCATCACAGGAAAGTCAGAGCGAAACATCTGGCCGGCAGGGCAAGATGTCAGGATGTGTCTGGGGTGCAGTGAAGTGGCCATTTCACATGAAAGGAGCCCATGCAAGCAGGTGAGTCCTTTGGATTCTCACAGAAATGGGGCTCTTGATGCAGGGCTAACCACAGCAATGTGTTTTGAGCGGGATGGCCAGGTGGATAAGGGACTAGGCCGGGACTTTGGACTTCAGTTTCTGACTCTGCTGCAGACACTCTGTGTGACCTTGGGCAAATGACTTCATCTCTGTGTGCCTCAGTTTCTCATCTGTCAAATGGTGATCATAATGCTCCCTTTGCCTGTCTGCTTTGGTCAGATTGTAAGCTCTTTGGGGCATGGACTGTCTCGATGTGTCTGTACAGCGCCTAGCACAATGGGACCTCAGTTCTACTGTAACACAAATAAAACTAGTACAATAATAATATCTTTGAAGGACTCCTGGCCGCATCAGTTCATGCAGCATGGAGCTGAGCTCATCGGGCTCAGGATGGACTCTGGGTTCTAGGACCCTGCAAGGTGGGAGGGTCCCAACCTTGGTCTGCAGCCCAAGCCCGAACGTCTACACTGCAATTAAACAGCCCCTTAGCCCAAGTCCCCCAAGCCTGAGGCAGCTGGCATGGGCCATCTGTGGGTTTCTAATTGCAGTGTAGACATACAGCTTCCCAGCTGCTTCTAGGTGCAACCGGGTGAGTGGCTTTAATCTCTAAAGCCCTATGTGACTTGGGAGCTTTCCCCTAAGGGTTTGATCTTGGTCCCGCTGAAGTTAATGGTTGCACTCCCATTGCCTTCGTGGGTATTGGATTGAGCCCTGAATGCTTGCCTCTAACTCTGGGCACTTTTGTGCTGGCTGAGATCAGCTCCTTTTGACACTCCTGAGAACTAAATGTTGTTCGTGATGGAGATTTCCCCTAGAGTGGGGCCAACTTTTGCTGTCGGTCCCCCCAGCTTCTTGGCCTTCAGCCCATGGTGCAAAGCTTAGCTCTTGAGCCTGGTATTTGATTAACTGTAGGCTGGGGGTCTGGAGGATATTCCCATCTTGTGGGTTGGGTGGTTATTAGTGCTGTCCAGAGTAACCAGAACTGGTTGATGGTTTGTTTCTGATATTATGTAACATGCTCTGAGGCCCTGGGAATGGGTACGTGATGAACTACAGTAGGGCCTAGGAGTCCAAGGCCCTGGGTGCCGGGTGCTGGACGAACACAGGACAAAAAGACAGTTCCCGTCCTCAAGAGCTGACAATAGAAAACTACATTCAAAATACAAGAATGAACGAGTAGGACTGGGAACCTCCTCCTAGAGGACGCAAAGTCTTTGGGATAGATCAGAGGACCCAGGTTAAGAATGTGGGTTATATTCATGGTTCTGCCACTAACTTTCTTGGTGACCTTAGACAAGTTGCTTAGTTTCTCAGTGCTTAACTTTCTCTCGCTGTGAAACATGAAGAATGATCATTAGAGCTGAGTATTTCGTAATTAGCAGAGAGGAAGAATGGTCAGCATATTAGCCTTGGATTTGGAAGACCTGGGTTCAAGTCTCACTTGTACCACAAGCTTCCTGTGTGACCTTGGGCAACCATAAAGGATTCCTACAGTAGGAGGGCTTTGGCAGTGGAGGTAGACCAGTATCCCCTACTGGCAAAACTCTGCTTTTGGCAGTATAGTTTATTCCAGCTGGCAAATGTGCAGCTTAACTGGTTTAGCTGTGTCCATTCTAGGGGCTTCTGCCGACTTGGCCGTGTTCGTCAGAGATCACACTTCTTTATGCCCCTCACTGACATAGCGATGCTGGCAGAAGTCTGTAATGTAGGCATGGCCTTAGCCTCTCTGGGCCTCATTTCCCCATCTGCACAATGGGATTAAAAAAACTGCCCTGTCTCATTGGTGTGTTGTGAGAACAAATACATTGAAGATTGTGAGGTGTACCTTACATAGATAATAAATAGCTTCTTTTTTTCCCTCTTGCAGAATATCTGTGAGCAGATCTTGATTTCCTCCAATTTGTCATTTGACTAACTCTTTTGCAGATGTGTTAAACTCTGTGCATTGATCACGAGTGGTTCTGGTTACTGATTATACATGGCAGCCTTTTTGCTGTGTTACTCTGCATAGTGAGTAGCATTTGTACTAAGTTTAGCCTCTCGCCTGCGTGTGAGGGTCAGCAGAAGAGAGAACGTGAAGGATGTAGGGCAGCGGTTCTCAAACAGTGCTCTATGGCCCGCTGGCCATCTATACAGACTTTCTTGGTGGCATGTAGGGAACCACGCACTGTCTGTGGAAGAGCCTTCTCTGATGGAGTGGTCCACAGAGCTGGAATGTTGGGATGATCTCTGCTGGTGGAGCGTCAGATTTGGATGGGGCCCCAAAAGTCTTGGAGACTTTCCTTCATCAGAGTTTGACACCGTTAGACATTTCAAAGCCAGACACTGGCAATATTTCACCCTCTCCCTTGTGATGATAATGTTAGCCTTAAATTTGCGTTCAGTGAAATCTGCCTTTGCTCAGTTCTAAGGGTTGTGCATTTCTGGAGACTTATTATCTGGTTCCATCCATTAGATTCCCTCCATCTTACTCTGCTCCTATCTTAACGAGGGATTAATGCGTTGTCTGCCTGGTTTCCAAGTCATAATGGGAGAGTGGAAAATGATTTATTTCATGGGGTAGCAAAACTCGGCGTTAATCTTAGGGAGGCTGTTATTAAAATGGTGCAGCAAAGAGAATCTCTCTATGCTTCAGAAGTCCATAATGGCTGAGGGGCTGATGAGATGTAACAATGGGAAGAAGAGAAGGGTTTATCAATAATATTCAGAGTAGCTCAGTAACTCATAAACCTTTTACTAACTTTCCAAACATGAGGGATGAAGTCCTAAGAGGTTTTTTTTTTTTGTCCTGGGAATGTCCCTATAAATCATTTCGTCTCAAAATTGGGGAAATATAGTGTAGGTTCTTTCTCTACAGTGTGGGAAACTGTTGAACATTTTGTCTTGAGTGTCCAGATCCCCCTCAACAGAAGAGATGGGAAGGAAGAGCATATTAAATGGAAGAATTTACTGTAAAATCATTACCTGAGCGCAGGAGTGGGATAAAGAAGGTAAACAAAATTGCACTCTAGTTTATATGGAACCTGTGTAATTTTAGCTTACAATACATATCCTTATTTGCACCCCTGACTTCCTGCAGATGGCCCAATAAAATGCCACAGGGAAACTAAATATGCCAGTCTCCTTGTGGGGGGTGGGGTAGGGGGAGGAATGGGGCTCATGGGGAGAGCAGCAGCACATTTCTCTCTTTATAGCGGCATTTCCTTCCTCCTGTCTTTCTGAGGGTAAAGGACCTGATCCAGAGCCCACTGAAATGGGCGGAAAGGCTCCCACGGAGCACAACTGCCTTTGGATCAGGCTCAAAGTGAGAGGAGACGATATGTTGCGGATCAGCTGAGAGGAAAGGAAACCCGCCTGCTGAGGGTTTAGATGAGCAAGGCCGTTGGGGGATTTCCAGGCTTACAAGTAGGTTCCTATCTTTTTTTTTCCCAAGTAGCTGCATTTCTTCCCCTGCCAGGACTCTCATCCTCCTTGATCTCTCCGAGCTTTGCCCGTGATTCCAAGAGTGCATCGGCCTCAGTACTAGCTTATTAGCAGCGTGCAGGGGCAAAAGGTAACCAATCAGAGCGCAGTCAGGCGAGGCAATGAATGCCTCCTGCAAAAGCAGCAGGAGAGAAATGTGCTGGGCGCTTCATGGGCCTCATTTCCAGAGGTGCCGAGCACCTGCATTCTCATTGACTTGGGCTGGAGTTGAGGGGAGAAACTCTGGTATAGACCATCCTGGAGTAGACAGTTTCCAGCTGAGGGTGCCTGTGCCTTTAAACAAATAGAAAGTCTGTCGCTGTTCAGATGTAGAGTAGACCCTGCACTGACCCTGGAGGAGAACGGAAAGGTACCCGGCGCAGTATGGGAAAGCTTCCGTCAAATCCTGGTCTCTCTAGAATTTACCTTTTGATCCAAGATGCTCTGCTTCAAACCTCAGTGTGATATGAAGCTACAGAAGCAGTCAGAGACTGGAGATAAGAAGCTGCTTTATTCTGATTGGGCATCTGTTTCTACTGGCAGATGGAAGGTGTGCTGACAGCATGGGAAATCAAATTTCTTGGTGTGCCTACAGAATGAGGGCAGTAGCAATGAAAACTTTCCTGCCACTGTGTTTCATCCTAACATGCAAGGACTTTTCTCTAGAGCTAGGAGCTCACTCCCCAGCAGCCCTTGCACAGACACTGCCAACAAAAGCTTAGCTGGTGCCAAGTATACTAGGAACAGGTCTGAGAGCCGTGTAATGTCTCTCATTGCAGAGAAGAGCCAGGACCTGTCTGTGATCAATATAAGGGGGTTTCTTTATTTTGCGGCTGGACATAGACTGACCCCATGGTTTTTCTCTGGTTTTCTAGCTCCTTGACTGACTTTCAGCCTGTACTGCCTTCCTGAGCTGGACCTGAGCAGCCAGGGCACAAACTGCTGACAGCACGACAACCCTCAGATCTTTTAACACAGGCTACCGAACAGCTATCAAATGCTAACACATGTTAGTTACTAATGACCTGAGAGTAATTGCAGCCAGTGACCTCGTGCAGACTGGCTCTTTATCCCATTACCAACCCCCAGGCCCTCTGTGTCCATCTCAGTATCTTGCAATGTAGCTCTGACCATGCCCAGTAACGAGAGAGGTCAGTTATACCACGAGGGGGAACCAAGCTCACAACGTTAGGATATATTTCTCTGGGCAGACATGAATGTTGTGTTGTCTGGACCGAGCTGTTTGCTTCAGAGGGTGGGTGTAGGGACAGGGTGGCTGGTAACATGCTGGGGCAGAAATTTAATTCAGGGAGAATGTGATAAATTATTCTCATGGGGGCAGGTGTTAAAGACAGGGGTGAAATGAGGGATGCAGGAGATGTAAGAGGGGCTATGGGAGGTATGAGTAGTGCTTAAAATGGTCTGAAAAAAAGTGTGTGTGTGCACGTGTGAGGGGGGGGTCTATCATCATCTAGGAACAGCAGCTTTGGCAGGACAGTGCTTAAAGTGGGCCCCTCAATGACTTAGGTTGATGTGACCTCCCGTAAGCTCCCCACATTAAACACTGGGCATGGTGTGTTTGTTGTCATGGGTGCCGGCAGGGGTGTGGAACCACAGCTCAGACTCCTGGTCAATAAGATGTTTTGCTGTCTATCTAGAATAGGGTGACCAGATGCCTTGATTTTATAGGGACTGTCCTGATTTTTGGGTCTTTTTCTTATATATGCTCCTATTACCCCCCACCTCATGTCCCGATTTTTCACATTTGCTGTCTGGTCACCCTAATCTAGAAGCTTTGGCATCTATGAAGTACAATGGCTTCCTATTGCACGTTTAAATGGAAGGTATCTACAAGATGTATTGATCATGCCCTGAGACTTGCTTGCTGAAGCTGCAGCTGCTAAATGAAATAGCTACTGTTCAAAAAGCATGCGGTAAAGAAGTGGCTAGTAAGGATAGTTACTATCCAGGTTAGCTTCTAAACAAAGCTACATGGTGTGTGCACACACCCGCACGCAAAATAAGACAGTGAGTATTCACCTATTGGTATGAATTTGTTTCAGCCACTCTCACAGCCCTGGTGAGTCGTCCCATTGAAGTCAGTGGGAGGAAGGTACTACTCCACGTGAGCAAGCTTGTGCGAGCTGTCTCTTTGTGTTCACCTTCTATGAACGTTCACACAATCAAATCTTACAGGAGGGAAGAGAGGTTTTAATTTCACTTTCTGTGAGCATTCCCATCAGAATCAATCAGGGAACCAAAACAATACCATACCACAGTTGTAACTAAGCAACCCAGCTCAACTAGCAAGCAATACAGAGAATGAAATTAATGAAGAATTTTGCTGAGTAATTTCAGATAATGCATTGGTTAGAAAAAGTCTCACTCTGCACGCAGATATTTTGCAAAGAGAAGGAGGCAAAACGTGTTGAGTAAATTCTTTGCTGTGAACTACATGGATTATAACCTGTTTGGGGCCAGGGACCTCCTTTTCCTTGTGTTTGTGCAGCACCTAGCACAATGGGAGCCCAACCTCAGTTGAAGCCTCTAGTTGCTGCCACAACGCAAATAAATAATGATTCACACTTAATATTAAGGGTGCACTTATAAAAAGCTCAGGAAAGGCTAACAACTGACCATGAGCTATGCTAAGAATCAGTTGCAGGCCAGAATAGTACATGTTATGTATGATTATACACCAGAGTAGAAGGTGTTAAGATAGTTACAAGCCAGCTGTTGACCTGATTATTAAGAGTTTATTAAAGCTTCTATTAATCATTTATTAGCCATTTTATGAACTATTGATCAATGTATCTTAATATAAAGCATGACTATAATAGTGATAACTGTTAACTCAGCTCTAATACAAATGCACACTTTAAAATGGTGGAGAGAGAGAGGCTGGAAGGGACCATTAGATCAGCTAGTGTGAGCTCCTGTATATCACAGGCCATTAAACCCTTCTATTAAACCCAGAGACTTTAGTAAGGCTATGTCTACACTACAGCTTATGTTGGCAGAGCTTATATCACTCAGAGGTGTGAACACCTCCCCTCCTCCGAGTGATGTAAGTTACACCGACATAAGTGCTGGTGTGGACAGTGCTATGTCAGCAGGAAAGCTTCTCCTGGCAACATGGCTTCTGCCGCTTGCAGAGGTGGTTTTATTATGCTGATGGGAGACAGCATCTTCGCTAGATGTGGTGCAGTGGCGCAGCTGCAGCACTGTATGTGTAGACATGCCCTTAGACTAAAGCATTTCATACCTCAGGAGACTAAACTGTGACCCACAGGCCAGGGACAGGAGAGACCAAGGTGCCACCAAAGACTGAGGCCCCTGCAATGGCAGGGAATTGATTAGGTGAGACATGCCCACGTGATCTCAGCAGGCAAATCACCCCCCATGCTGCAGAAAAAGGCAAAAACCTCCAAGGTCCTCACCAATCTGCCCAGGGGGAAAGTTCCTTCCTGACCACAAATGGGATGATCGCTATGAGCTTGTGAGGACACACCACCAGCCAGGCTCTGAGAAAGAGGGTTCAGGCACAAGTCACTGGTCTGTCCCATCTGGTGACCCATATCCCAGCTGTGGCCGGTCTCTGATGCTTCAGGTGGAGGTGAAAAAAAGCCCCAGAATACATCTAGCCAATTGAGAACCAGGGGAAAAAATTCCTTCCTGTGCTGTGCAGGTGACTGCCTGAAGCATGAGATTTGATTATAATTATTATCTTGATGCAGAGCTGCAAGTGATATGGGCGCGTGGAGGGCAATGCGCGCCAGGCTTTCGATGAGCTCAGTGCTACAGCATTGAACCAAAACGCAAAGTACGGACGGATTCTGCATTCGGCCAGTCTCTGCTACCCGACATAAGGATGGAATGTTCCTGACCCCCCCACCTACAAGTAAACGAATGAACTTTATGGGCCAGATTCATGGCCACATGTGGAGATACACCAGGCATGGATTTGGCCTCCTCTGATCAATCTGAGTCCCAGGTGCTGTAACTCCCCATGAGGAAGGGTTGTCATCTCTAAATGCCCTCACTTCTCTTGGAAGCAGGGTCTCTCCTAAGCCTTGGGTATTAACGTACTCCTCCACTGTCAGCCAGCGACAGCAGCGGCATGTAGTGGCTGCAGTATCATTTGTTAATTTCTTGATAGCACAATATAATGACTAGCTGCGTTCCCATATCACTGACACGGAGCATTACTGATTATGATGATTAATGGGTTTAATTTACTTAGAAAGAATGATGTGCAATAATTCTGTTGTCAAAGCTGACAATCTGGAGTTCCAGTTGGTACCCTGTCAGCACTGTTGTTACCAGCTTTAGAATACGGGCCGCTGTTGGACTTTTCCATCCATTCGCAAAGCTGCCTCACTGCTGGAAGGGCATCTACATCTCCTGGGAGCAACTGGGCTTCACTTCCTCCATTGAAACTATTGGATTTTTTTCCTCTTAATAATATTTTTCTTTAATGGTATTTTCATAAAGGTGTCATTTTAAAACAATACAAACTGTATGTCCTTTTGCAGATGAGACACTGCGAGATCTGCTCTTATTCTCTTTACAGAGAAGAGGCAGCAGTCAGTTATCATGACTATAAAGGGGATTCTTGACTGAGACTGCATGCACAGATGGGCCCTCTGGTTCCCTGGTTCCCAGAGTTCTTAACACAGCCAGTGCTGCGTTTCACCACCCAGGGCCTCGCTGTGACTTGGCCTGGCATAAACAGTCATGGGAGGGCCTGATGACTCACTGCATAGCAGTTCACAGCTACGCCTGTCAGCATGTTGCCTGAGAATTTATTACTCTTGTTTGTAATCAGATTGGCACCCCTGTTGCGCTAGGTGCTGGTGAGACATAATCCCTGTGCTGATCTGCTTGTGCTCCATCCCCTCAGGCCAGCCTGGCTTTTCCCAGAGACTCCCCACTTGCCTCTCTCTCGTCGGCTTTACCTTTTCAGTGTCAGACACTTAATGCGTTCCAGCTCAGATTGATCACCTCTGAGATGTGTTTTATAAGGCATAGTAGAAAAGGTCAGATGTGACACACTCTCGATGGTGGTTCAGGGTCCTTTGTAACTTTAGTCCTTGATTTAATATTTTTCCAGGGAATAAGAAAAGCTGCCCAGCCAGTGCCTTTCTTATGTTACATCTCCATGTCGCAGGCCTGGTCTATGCAGTTAGGTTGACATGACTATGGTGCTTAAGGGTGTGAATTCACACCCTCGAGAGCTTTAGCTATGCCACGCTAACCCCAGGGGTAGATGTGGTTGGGTTGATGGAAGAATTCTTCCTAGCACCTCCACCTGTCGGGGAGGAGGATTAATTGCAGCGACGGGAGACCGCCTGCTGTCGCTGTAGGAAGCATCTACACTACGGTGCTACAATGGCATAGGTACAGTATCCTGTAGTGCCCCTAGTGTAGACATGGCCTCGGGTGCCTTTCCTCTAGACATGAAGTACTCCACAGATCTTCCCAGCTGATGTTCTGAGGTCTAGCCACTCTGGGCTTACCACAAGTATAATACAAGGTAATCAGAACCCAAACAGCTAGCATGATCCAACTGAGTCATTCAGTCTACACAACCTTATTCTGTGTATTCCTTCCTCTAGCTCCTTTTCCTGTTGTTCTCTCTCCAGCATCCTGTCTCATGAACGAATTACTCTTTGAGGGGGAGGGACTGTGTCTATGCTTGCTAAATAAAATCGCATGGACCCCTCTGGCATCTGTAGTGCTGCAGAAATATTAATGATTTAATTAGTCTGTGGGTCAGTGAATATCACCCCTCATTTACAGAAGGGGAAACTGAGGCATGGAAACTTGCATAAGATCGCCAGCAGAGCCAGGAATAGAACTCAGGCCTCCACCTTAATCACTGAACCACACTGCCTCCTTAATCTAAGCCAGCAGTGCCAAACAGCGCAGTTGTGCTGTCCTCTTTCACCAATTAAGTCACTAAGCAGAAGTCACCTACTACAGGACAGGCCTAACAAAGAAAATAACAGAACGCCACTAGCCGTCACCTTCAGCCCCCAACTAAAACCTCTCCAACGCATTATCAAGGGTCTACAACCTATCCTGAAGGACGACCCAACACTCTCACAAATCTTGGGAGACAGGCCAGTCCTTGCCTACAGACAGCCCCCCAACCTGAAGCGAATACTCACCAGCAACCACATACCACACAACAGAACCACTAATCCAGGAACCTATCCTTGCAACAAAGCCCGTTGCCAACTGTGCCCACATATCTATTCAGGGGACACCATCATAGGGCCTAATAACATCAGCCACACTATCAGAGGCTCGTTCACCTGCACATCCACCAATGTGATATTGGATACAATTAACTTAGGTTACTTTTTATAATGAATCAACCATTCCCAGTCTGTATTCAAGCCTATCTCCCCTTGTTTATTCCTTCCCCCTCTCCCCCGGCACTGTTCCTCAGACGTTGTTAAACCCTGGATTTGTGCTGGAAATGGCCCACCTTGATTATCATACACATTGTAAGGAGAGTGATCACTTTAGATAAGCTATTACCAGCAGGAGAGTGGGGTGGGGGGAGAGAAAACCTTTTGTAGTGATAAACATCCATTTTTTCATGGTGTGTGTGTATAAAAACATCTTCTGTATTTTCTACAGTTTGCATCCGATGAAGTGAGCTGTAGCTCACGAAAGCTTATGCTCAAATAAATTGGTTAGTCTCTAAGATGCCACAAGTACTCCTTTTCTTTTTGCGAATACAGACTAACACGGCTGTTACTCTGTAACCAGAGTAGTAATCCCTAGACATTGCTGGGCTGCTGCTTCTTATGGAAAGGACCACTCCTCAGCTACTCTAGATGCACGGAATCTGAGAGCTGTAGATGATTTAGGCAGGAGCTGTGAGGAAGATTAAGATTTTAGGGCCAGATCCCATTCCCATTGAAGCCAATGGAAAGTTGTATTAGGCCCCTACTATGCTGCCAGACACTGGTTGGGTGAGGTGCTAAATGCATTTAAATTGGGTATGTTACTCTTCCCTTCCTGTCTTAACAGACCTAGAAGTATTGCAGGTTCTACAGAGGCAGCAGCTACAAGGTGGCTGCAGGTCAGCAGAGGGGCAAGTGGGGGGTCTGGGCCTTCTGGAAAGGAAGGCTATTGCTCCTGCTGTGACTGATTAATAACTGTACTCCAGGCAGTCCTGACATTGCTCTCCCCAAGCTCTTCACAGCCTGTCTCAGCTGCGTTGCTGCAGTGCTCTAAAAAGTGCTCTTGGCCGCTGTAGAGCAGACTTTGTGTCCCGGACCCCAGGGAGGCAGGAGTGTGGGAGTCTGGCTGTGCCAGGCTATGCTGCTGTCCTGCACTAACCTGCCTTCTCTTACGCTGTTGGCCTCACGTACCCAATGAGATGCAGGTCCGGCTCAGAGCTCAGTTAAATCTTCAGCTGGCTCTGAAGCGGCTTGCTCTCGCCAGGAAACAGGATGCTAAAACCCAGAGCCCCTTGCTCCAGGGAACTTGTCTGTTTGCAGCAGTCCATCTAGCCAGCATGCTGTCTTCTAGGAGCACGTGCATGCCTTCACCCTCCTCTCTCTAGTTTCTCTCCCTGCTTTTGAAAGACCTTATGATTCCTACCCACACAGTAAGAGAGCCAGTTTAAGACTCACTCCAGTGTTTTATTGGACAGTTTAACCCATCACAGCTCCTCCCCTGCCTCCCCTCCAAGTCCAATTCTAACCATTCTGGGGGCCCCCGGCAAGGCTGTTAATTTGGGACCCACATCTTCAAGGCTCAAGATTCAGTGAATTGTTTCCTTCCCCTCCTTCCAGCAGCTCTGATGGGGGAGGAGCAGGCAGATAGGAAATGTGCCCAGAACTAACATGCATGGATTTTTCCCTGGGGGACTAAAATTACCTGTGCCAAGCCCTGCCAGAACAAGCAGCAGGTGGCACTAGGACACGAGTGGCAAGCAGCCTTTCCCTGGTGGGGTGGGGCCCCGCTGTCTGCAGGTTTGGCAGCTGTGGCTGCACTGGCCCTGGGGCCTTTAACACTAGGGATGGCTGGTGTAAGCAGGTGCAGGTCCATCTGAAGTTAATGGCCTCAGGAGAAAGTTTCATCCTCACAGCCTCCTAGCTAATGCTAGCTAAGCTCCTTCCTGCGCTTCCTTCCGCAACCCATATCTGGAGATGCAGCTGTTTTGGGAAGCTTTCCAGCTCTGAAAGTTGACCCCCTGCTTGTGCAAGAACATCCTCCACTCCCATTGACTCCTTGGGGAGATGCAGGTAGTCAACACCTGCTAGGGTGTGCACCCTTTTGGGCAAAGACCCTGGTGTTTGTTCAGCCGATGTTACCCATTGCACAGTGCTCTATGAGTACCTATGGTGCTTTTCTATAACACCGCAAAAAGTTTTCTATTACCGCTTCCCTGCTTTCACACCCTTATTACTTCCTGCAAATGTCACCTTTGGGGTGGAAATTTTCCAGGCTTGGTCTCTGAATGGAGATGAATTGCTGTGGACAGTTTGAGCGAAATGCCTGCAGCTGTGTTTGAGCTGTGGGAGCACAAACAAAGTACACTTTCCTGTTGTAAACTATCGAGAGATTGTAAGTGCTCTGTCTTTGAACAGGGCCACAGCAAAAGCAACCAGCATTTGAAACTGGGCACGGATGCAGTCCACAAGAATTTGTTTAAAGGTGGGCTCTGCGGGTCTGATCCCACTCCCTTTGAAGTCAGCTGAAAAGGTCTCATTGACGTCAAAGCAAGATGTATCATGAGTGGGCAGCTAGTGAACAAAGTGCTCATGTGAGGCAGGCTGGCCTAATGGCAAGAGCACGTCCGTGGAAGTTAGGAGACCTGGGTTCTGGTCTCAGGTCAGTCTGTGACCTTGGGTAAGTCATTTAACCTCTCAGTTCCCCATCTGTAAAACAGGAATAATAATCCTTCCTTTCTCCCGTTCTTTGTCTGTCTGGTCTGTTTTAGACTGTCAGCTCTTTGAGGCAGGGATTGTCTCTTATTATGGGTTTGAACAGCACCAGGCCCGATAGGGCCCTGATCTCCATTGAGATCTCTAGGCACTACCGTAATATAAATAATAATTAAAAAAAACTATTTGAAAAAATGTGATGAAATCGCAACCTGATGGTGAATATTTCCTGGGCAGAAAAAGAAGCTGCATTCGAAGCATATGTGATTTAGCAGGAATTAGTGACTCAGCACTAATGCCGAGCATCCCTTACCTCCCGTACCCCCACCCCGTGGGTGAAACTGAATCCCTGGCATCCACATCCACTTGCTCCATTGAAACAGTTAATAGAGGATACTCTTTTTGCAGGCTTGCCGGAAGATTTTTAATGACCTGTGTACTTTTATTATAGAATGGCTCAACGTTTGTGCCATCAGGCTCTTGGCCTCTTTTCAGGAAACAGACAAACTAACTGGCATCCATCCACTTGACTAATCACAGTGACTTTGTTTACTTTTTGCAGTTTATCTGATGGATAGTGGCATTGGCTCTGCAGCTTGGGCTCTGTGCCTGGATGCCTGACCCAGGCAGTGCGTATCCCTCTGCCCTGTTGGCTTGTGTCTGGATGGAGGGCACTGTGGAAAGAATTTGCAAGGGGGGCAGATGAGCTCTGCTGGCAGCATCTTAGAGAGAGTCTTGAAAACCAAAGGCCAGATTTATCCCAGTGACATTCTCTGCTCCCTTGCCCCTCATGTTGTCCCATATGCCCATGCAGATTGGGTGAGGGATGCTACCAATCAGAATGGAAGCATTTGACATTCACTTGGCACTGGTGGAAGTGGTGAAACAAGGTGCAGAACAGGGGAGAATCAGGCCTGACAAAGTGCAAGAGAAATGCCCCTGCCCCTCAAATACTTGATTTAGAGAATGCAGAGTAATTATATTTTCATAGATTTTAAGGCCAGGAGGGAGCATCAGATCATCTTGTCTGATCTCCTGCGTCTCACAGCCCATCACATTCTACCCAGCTACCCCTCTATTAAGCCCAAGGGTTTTAGTCAGACTAAAGCATTTCAGTGCTCGGGAGGTGAACCTGTGTGCCACAGCGAGAGAACAGGAAAGACCGAGGTGCCGCCAATACCAAGGCCCTTGCAATGGCAGGGAATTGATTTGGTGACCTATGCCCGGATGATCTCAGCAGGTGAATCCACCCCATGCTACAGAGGAAGGTGAAAAACCACGAGGCCCCTGCCAGTCTGCCCTGTGGGAAAATTCTTTTCTGACTCCAGATCTGGTGATCAGCATGACCCTGAGCATGTGGGCAAGACCTACCAGCCAGGCACCTAGTAAGTGGATTCTGTACCCCTTCAGGGCACTGGTCCATGCTGTCCATGTCCTGTCTCCAGCTGTGGTCAATCTCTGACACCTTAGAGGAAGGTGGAAAAAAGCCGCCCCTGAATACATCTGACCAGCTGTACTTTGGAGGAAACAGATCGCTCCCGACCCATGCAGGCAACCAGCTGAAGCCCTGCAATTTTAGTATAGTCATGGTCTTAACGCAGAGCTGCAAGTGTTCTGAGCATGTTGAGGGCAATGGAGGCAATCCTGTTCTGCTCATGGCTGATGAAGGAAGGGAATGAACTGCGGGACTCATGGAGTCTGTGAATCTAAGGCCAGAAGGGACATCCACAACCAGGCAGCCTGGCCTTCTGCACGCACAGGTCCTCGCACGTCTCCTACAAGGTGGATTGAAGCGCATCTTTTAGAAAGAAATCTAATCTCATTGTAAAGACTCCGAGGGGTGGTGAGTCCACCACCTCCCCTGGTGAGCTGTGCTAATGTTTAATTACCCTGGCAGCTAGGAATTTACATCTTATTTCAAGGCTGAATTTATCTAACTTCAACTTCCAGCCTTTGCCTCTTGCTGTGCCTTTGTCAGCAAGGTTGACGAGCACCCTGCTCTCAGCTATCTTTTCTGTTCGCAGTCACCAAGTCCCCTCGCCCCTGGGGAAAGGTGTCCGACAGCCACCTCAGGAGAATGAAGTCATCTATTTTCCCCAGCAGCAGGTGCAGCCTGGGCAGCAGAAGCAAAAGACACCGTCACTGGGTCTGGCAGAGATGAAATCTTGGGGCACATCTACACTGCACTAAAAGACCCATGGCCTTGCCACAGCTGGCTCAGGTCAGCTGACTTGGGCTTGTATGGCTCAGGTGATGGGACACTAACATTGCAATGTAGATCTTTGGGCTCAGGCTGGAGCCCAGGCTCTGAGACCCCATGAGTGTGTGTGTGTGGGGGGGGGGGGTGGGTGGTTTCAGAACGTGGGCTTCAACCTGAGCCTGAATGTCTACACTGCAATGGTATAGCCCTGCCAAGCCCTGTGAGCCTGAGGCCAGGGCAGTGGCTCCCTGAGGGGGAGGGAGGCTGGGGAGGCCAGTGTAGTGTTTCTCTGGGGAGGAGGGGAGGCCGGTGCAGTGGCTCCTAGAGGGGGAGGGAGGAGGGGAGGTCGGCTCAGTGGCTCCCTGAGGGGGAGGGAGGCTGGGGAGGCTTGTGCAGTGGCTCCTGGAGGGGGAGGGAGGAGGGGAGGTCGGCTCAGTGGCTCCCTGAGGGGGAGGAAGGCTGGGGAGGCCTGTGCAGTGGCTCCTGGAGGGGGAGGGAGGAGGGGAGGTCGGCTCAGTGGCTCCCTGAGGGGGAGGGAGGCTGGGGGGAGGCTTGTGCAGTGGCTCCTGGAGGGGGAGGGAGGAGGGGAGGTCGGCTCAGTGGCTCCATGAGGGGGAGGAAGGCTGGGGAGGCCTGTGCAGTGGCTCCTGGAGGGGGAGGGAGGAGGGGAGGTCGGCTCAGTGGCTCCCTGAGGGGGAGGGGGGCTGGGGAGGCCTGTGCAGTGGCTCTGTGAGAAGGGTGGGGGTGGAGGGCAGTGTTGTGACCCCCTAGTATCAAGGTGCAGTAGAGGCTGGTCAGGTGACTCCTTGAGGGTTAGTTAGGTGGATATTTATGTGGGACTCAACAGGAGTAGTGCAGTGTGGGGTGGAGAATAAAGCCGCACACCCTGATCCCCTCCCTCCACCCAACCCATGGGCCGCGGATGCTGGGTGCTTGAGCTGAGCGTGGCCTGTTTGTGCTGATATGCTGTTGATCTGAAAACTGCTGTGTCTTGGAAAGTCAGAGCAAAGGTTGGTAATTGAATCAGGCGGGCGCGGGAGCCCGCCTTGAGGGCTGATTGGTATTCAGTTCTGGTGCAAAGTGCTTAAGAAAAAACTTATTAATTTCCCCTTCTACAAAGAGCAGGAGTGCGACAGTAATCACAGTATCAAGTCATAATAATAAAAAAAGCTCCATTGAAAATAGCTGTTAAGACTCCGGAGGGTTCAGCAGGGAAAGATTGTATTAAGATAAAGTAGATTATAACACCAGCGGACATTAAAGGTTGTCACTGTATGGTAAATCACATCAGGAAGTCACAAAAGCTGCTCTTTACACAGTCAGGGATGAAATGTTCTGATATAGCCCCTGATTTATACTCCGCTCCCAGGCACCTCCTCCTCCCCCCCGCAGACAGGTAGATGTGGGGAGGGGGAAGAAGGAGACTTGATGGCAGGCTGAGTTTCTGAGCTCTGGTTTAAAGGGGTAGGAGCCTGAGAGCAGGGAGGGCAGCACTGGCTCATTCCACTTCTTCAGGGTGCTGGGGCTCTCTGCACATTTACTGCATTGCAGCTGCATGGCTAGAAGCCTCCCCACAGCCCCGCTCTCCTAGACACAGTATAGCAGTGATCTGATCAAGATACGGACAGCCCGAATGCCTTCCACCCTTCCAGCTGCCAGCCATCCTGGACTCTTCCCTCGCCCAGCCACCAAAGCAGAGATGCCCCTTCCCCTACAGAGTGGGCACCCTGCCGCCCCCAAACAGACCCCCGTAGCACCCAACACCTCCCCTCTGCAGCATCCCCTCCCAGGAGAAGCTCCCACAGCGATGAGCACATGTAGGGTGGAAGTGCAGGGGTTACGCCTCCCCAGGCACGATGTAGAGCAGTCATCCATGCCATCTCCTATCATCATTCCAGGATTCTGCTCTGATTCTATTACAGCTAGAAATGCGACCAGACTGGAGCCTTCCATCCAGACATTTCATAGTTGGCTGGTTTCGGATCTGGATCTCCCAATGCCCCTGAGCCCCCCACAGCTCTGCTTCCATGACAGATCCACAGCTGGAAGGAGGCCTGTGTCCTGGGCCCAACGTAGACGAGGCCCAAGATGGCAGAGACTGTGCAATTTTGGTGCAGTTAAATTCACAGTGGAATTCTATGCAGCCTTGAACCTGAACTCTTAACCCTGGCCTGGTTCTCATCTTCTCAGCCCAGCCACTTATAGGAGCCAGGTTTTGGTGCTGGCTGGCTGGTTGTATGCCTGCAGCACCCCCTGCAGCCATGATTAGCTCTTGCGACCTTTGTTTGGGAGCCCGTGGGATGGCCAGCTGCAGCTGGGGGTGGTTAGCCATTTTGGTGGGTTAGCATCTGAATCTGCTGCGGATCACCTACAATCTGCAGGTGTGCTGAGAGGCGTGTATGAAGTCTGAGAGGTCCCTAAGACAAGGCTGTGACAGTTCATTGGGGATGGATTGCCCAAGCTGAGCACAAGGGGCCCGGAGCTTGTCTTTAAAATAGAGGCAATGAAGGGGCTCACAATGGAAACCTGGAAGGCTAGTGTTTTGTGAGGGGAAGGACACGAGCAGGTTCCACCTCTATCCCCCCCATTGAAAAGCCCCCCTAACCAAACCTCCCCTTAGGCCAACACCTCTCCAACACTCAGCATCACATAGCACAGCCTTGCTTCTGGTCTTACTGCTTGATGGCAGCACCCTGACTGACAGCAGCATGGTCTAGTGGACTGAGCAAAGAGCTAGGCGAGAGGACGTTCCGTGTTCCACTCCCCGTTCTGACTTGGGCCCACCACAAGCCTCAGTGCCTCTGTTGAATGGCGATGCTAATGCTGTCTGACTGACCCTCTCGGAGGGAGGGAGGTGAGCTTGTGAAGTTAGGTTAGTCCCTGTTTGGAAAGTCCTATGTAAGAGCTGCCCATGGGCCTGAATCTGACCTTGTGTGTAACTCTACTGCACATGAGCAGGAACTGGTGAAGTTGGGGCCATGTTGGTGTAAAAGCAGCATGAGATGGAGGATCAGCCCCCATCTGTCCAAGTCTCTCTTGGAATCATGACCCCTGCAGAGGGCCTCTTGCCCTGTGCGTGGTGGCCCTCAGAGTGGGCTGGCCATAAAGATCAGGCTGGTTCCAGGCAGTGTAGGGGGATTTCTCTATTGGCTCTAGGGCCTTTTTGATATGTACAAAATCGAGAAGGCTGTCAAACTGCGCTCTCTGCCAGCTCCCGATTTCTTGCTTCTAGACTCTTTTCTGACCTCTTTGGTGTTACACTGGAGATATTCCATGTAGCTCCACTGGAGTCCACCTCATTTATCCTGATGTGTGTGAGATCAGAATCAGGCCCTGTGTGTGTGAGGATCAGCAAGGGGCAGTTTCAGACCAGCAAAGAGTGCGGTGCCCATCCTAGACAATGGCACCTGTACCTACAGGGTAATAAGAGAATGCAGCACTGGTGCCTGGCAGGGAAAATGAGAACTTTGTGGTGATAGAGAATGCAGTGCAATGACATGGGGAACTCCCGAGCTCGATATTTAGCATGCATGTTCCTAAGAGGTCAGTGCAAGCTTGTCTGTGACCTGCACAATTAAAAAGAGAAGTCCTCTGCACAAATGCATATCGGTGCATATTTTCTCTCTGTCAGCTGAGCAGGGAGGGGAGCAGGACTGCTCCAGTTGGATACTGTCTCACCCATCACAAAGTCAGAGCCCCTGTGCCAAATTCACTGATATGACTTGGGGAAAGCTGATTGTCTCACATGTCCTTCTGCATAGATCCAGGATTACTTTGGGAAAGCAGGCCAGAGCCTTGACTCCACTGAAGCTGAGTGAAAAACAAATGTCCTCACCACCGCAGGCAACCAAAATCAGTAGAATCACTTTTCTGGTGTGGTTTCATCTCCCCTCAAATGATCATTTTTTTGTCTTCAATTCCAATTTTCCATCAAGATAAAAGACTGTTTTCACAGTATTCCTTCCAAGAGTTATTGGACCACAAAGAGCCATACAGAAATGGCATCGGGGCTAATGTCACCAAAATGCATTCCTTTGCCAGAGAGGTGCCTTTTTACCATTGGTGCCAGTGAAGAGTGTGCTTGCTTATGGACATGACTGAATGTTGCCCTGGGTAGTGTTCATGGACGCTTGTTGAACCCTCACGCCAACATCCAGCTCTCTTGGTCTTTTGCAAACATCTGCTCTCAAAGCAAAACAGTGTCACTTCTCCCAGTGCTTGACACTCTGAACTCTCTAGCACCAGTGTAAAGAGCCACAGAGCTGGTTTCATTAGTGCCCCTGAATTTTATGAGCCTGAGAAGTGAGGGGAAGGCATACTAAGTGTAATAGACTTTTGTTGAGATGGATGTTAGTGCGTGTGGAATAACTAAGCCAAGCTGTTTCACTGGCTAATATGCACATTTAGGAAACAATTTGAGAGTGTGAAAACATTTTAAAGGAATGCTAATTTCAAGCTGGAGAGAAAAATGTACACACAGAGAATCAAAAAGCAAGGGCTGAGAATTGGGCAGGCAGGAACTCAAACGAGTCATTTCTTCTGTTTAGGGTGCTGTGACATGGGTATGCCCAGGCATGCCCTGGCAAATATATTACATCTGTGTCCGACTACCTTCCGGATATTTCACCAAAGGACATTGTGGGATGTTTGTACAGGAAACATTTCCAGAGTTATGTAATACGTAGAATATTGGTTTCCAAAACTGGTGTAGGTGAAACTTGTCCTTTAAGGCAGAGGAGGTCTCAGAGCTGACTCAGTCAAAATTGAGAAGAATTGACATCTGGCGGCCCAGCCCAGAGTTTACAGTCTGGAGTAGATGCAGACTTGATTTGTTAAAGACAAAGGTCTGGGACTGTATAAGAGAAGGAAAGAGTGCACAGATATTATCCATTATGGAGGCAACATTCTGCCAGCAGGAGTGTCTCATGACAAGTGGGTCCCCCACACTGGACTGGTCAAGCCCTGTAAAGGCTGACGGTTGGGTGAGAAATAAGAGTGTGAACATTTAAAAGGAATGGTAATTGAAAGCTGGAGAGAAAAACGTGTGCGCGGAGAATGGAAAAGCAAGGGCTGAGGCAGAACTCAAACGAGTCATTATTAGATAGGAAAGGAACTTGTTAATAAGTACAGGCTATAGCTTGTGTTTTAAGTTTGTCTTAGACATGTAACCTTATGTTTCCAAATTCTCGTGCTTTGCTTTTATTTGAACCTTTACCTCAAGCTCTGTTAAATGAACTTCAGTTTGGGTTTACTATAGAGATGGCTATAGTGCCTTGTGCTAAGGAGAGTATTAAACTAAGGTGAAACCAGTAAATGAGTGCATTGCTTCCAGAAGAGGCAGCAGATCAGTGTGCATTGTGGATGTCCAGAAGACAACGGACTAGGCACTCGAGTGTAACAAAGTGGGGTGTGTAAAGAGCTAGCCTGCACTGGGAAAGAACAGGGCTTGTGGAGCCTGGAGCAGAGCGCTTGTGTTGCCAGGTAGTTTTGTGTTGCCAGTAGCACAGATGAAGGTCCCTCCTGCTGAAAGCAGGTGGTAGCGATTCACCCTAGACACCTCGGTTAAGCCTGAAAAGTGTCAGAGTTGCACTGTGACCCCTTGTTAAAGCCCTGTAGAATTTTGCCCATGATGCTGCTTGAGGAACTCTTGTGGGGTAGAGGAAGAGGTGAAGTGGATAGCTACAATTCCTAAAGAAAGATGAGTGTGAAACATGTAAATAATAAAACCCAATATGTAATGCAGCCTGGGATGGTAGAAGGAGGAAGTCTGCAGTATGTTGGCCAATATGATTAAACCAGGTACTTGACTTCAGCTAACTTGCTAATGTCCAGATTTTCTAATTCACCCAACGTGCTACAGAGCTCTTTGGAAAACTTGACCCCGGTCCGTAGTGATTGCTGAGCCCACCTGAAAATTCTGGCCAACATGTATCAGCCCCCTCTGCTGGAAATGGACGAATACTGCAAAAATCAAAGTTTATGGACTTCTGAATTTGTAACAATTCACTGCCACCAGGTTCATTCTCCTTTTGTGTTTGCTTTCCACAGACATTCGAGCGATTGCATTTTACCAGCACAGACCTCCTGGAAATCAGGGTCCAAAGTCATGTGCACAAGCACTGATGGAAATCAACGTTTACATTTGCACATGTGAGTATTCATGCTGGGGACTTGCATGCTCATCCAATCAGAAATTGTTCCGTGTGACTTGGCTGGCCAATTGCAAAGAAGCAACTTAGCTCTATCCACGGAAGTTTTATCAAAGGTTTGTGGCCAATCCACAGAATTCAGTGAACAGTTCTGAATAATTAATAATCTTAAGAAAATTCTTCCTCCTTGCAATACCTTGTGAGGTATCCCCATGTACATGTATCTCTCTCTTGCTTCATTCAGCCATGTCCCAGCCAAGAGGAGAGAACTTGGAAATATTATATTCATAAATGCCCACAACTTGGATAATGATAGTTAGAGCTGAGGGAGTAAAATCTGGGCCCCAGTGAAGCCTATGGGAGTTTTGCCATTGACTTCAATGGGGCCAGGATTTTACCCCATGTCTGTTTTACTAGAACGCTGGCTGGGGAGGGGCACTGTTGGGCTTGGTTCGTCCATGTCTCTACGCTCAGTTCATGGTGGGTGCAGTTTCACCTGAATGGCTGCACTGTCTGTCCTGCTCCACGCCTGTCCTGCTGACAGACCCAGACTTTCCTTCGCCAGCAAAGAGTCCGTGGCTGAGGCTGAATCCAGTGAAATTCTGCTTATTACATGGGCCCTTTTATACGAAATAACTCTGGTTCCTGTAACTCTGACCCCTGCAGCAGTTCACTATTAACCTCTCTCCACCCAGTGGAGCAGCTGCTTGCCATGCCTTTTTGTTTCCCATTGCATACCAACGTCTGAGATAACGATGCAGCCTGGGGCCTGAACCTAATCTCAGACAAGTGTAAATCTGGAGGAACTCCACTGAAGCTTCTGGCATCACTTTGGATTTACCCCAGCATTACTAAAATCAGTCTGGCCCCTTGCCCTTGAGAGGCCACGTAAATTATCAGGTCACCTCTATTTACTATTGTATTATGTCCACCAAGCCAGGGAGGGATTCGTTTCCCTTACAACAGCAATGTTGGGCTGACCCGATCACTGTCTCCTTGCCCCAAGTATTGTACAATTCTAGCCTCAATTCCTCTCAAGTGATTTCCTTGGAACCAAGATGAAGTTCACTGGTCTGCAAATCCTGGGAGTTTCCTTAGCTGCTGCTGCTTTTCCCCCCAAACAGCACAACAGATACCTAGTGCAGAAAGGAGCCTTCATAGTGAGGGGCTGGGGGGCATTGATGGGTTTGGTCAGGAGGGAGGAATGAATGGACAATGAGGACATCCAGAGTGCGGGGTCCCAAAGAGATGCTGGGGTTAGGACTGTAGGTAGGTAGGCTCAAGAAGGGACAAAGAGCGGTGTCTCTTGGACAGTGAAGGGCAGAGAGAGCAGGTCTCCCTTGGAGAGCATGGGGCAGTAGAAACTTGAGCTGTGCTAGAGAACAGGAACGATGGGCCATTGTACTCAACCCCTGCCCCTGACTATACATGGGCTCAGGTCATAACGGCTGGATCCAGCTTTCCAGAGCCCTCAAGTTGTGGGGTGTTTGGCTGCATTTCTGTGGTGCTGAGAGAGATGGCAGGGCTTTGTGTACAGCTGCGCCAGGGGCCTAAATTTTCACAGACTCCCCCAAGCCCAAAGACCAGTCTCTAATGTGTCTTCATTGCTGCAGCACAGCGGAACTGAAGCCAAGAACGAAAGAAGGAAATGTCATTGCTCATCTGAGCAATGAACAAAATCACTGTGCCTGGCATTTCCCACCTGAGAATTACTAGATTTCCTCAGGCGGGCAGCTTGCCTCTAGGCCTTTCTCTCCCAGGATGGGCATCCTTGTTGTGCTGGGAAGTTTCTACAGATCCCGCCCGAACCTGCAGAAGTAAATAGACTCACGAGGCTCCTCATTCTGAGGGGCCTTAGTTCCACCATCTCCTATTGTCTGCAGCCTAAGGAGCTGTGTTATTAAATGTCTATACAATGTTACCTTGAGCCTGTGACAAGCATACGAGGCGGGGAGGGAGGAGGTGCACTCCACCAGTGTCTCGAAGTCTCTGACGTTCATGATTGCCTGGGTTCCCTGGGCGATGGATGGATGGGAGCCAGAGTGACAGCCTGGGGTATGTTCCCAGCGCAAAAGAGCGGTGGGAAATAGAAAAGCAGCCACGTCCTATGAGCTGCATGGAAGAAGGGAATTTTGCACTGTATCTGTCCCAGGAAAAAATCAACAGTCCACCTTGTGGACAGAATTCCAGGCCGTGCTGTAGGTGGGAGGATCTTAGGGTTAAGTAGCTCTCCAGACACTCCTGGCTCTTCTCCTGCCTGCACCAATGCTGGAAAATCATTATCCTCTATTACAGTAGCACACAGAGGCCCCAGTCAAGACCTGTGCCTGGCACTGTACAGACACAGTCACTTCCCCCACCCAGGTTATGGTGTAGACAGACAAGATGGATAAAGGGTGGGAAGGGAAACAGAGTCACAAAGTGACTCATTCAAAGGCACCCAGCAGCACAGTGGCAGAGCTAAGACTAGAGCCTGGATCTCCCGAGTCCCAGGGTAGCGCCTTGACCATTAGCCGGCCAGTACTCCGGCTGGGATGTGTTCCATGGCATGTGTTTTAAAGGAGGGTTTAGTTGACGTGATGGCTCAACAAATTCTTTGTCTTGGTGCCATGATATGGGACACCTGAGGCCCATCGTGGTTCAGTGATGAGGAACCTGGAGAAACAGCTGTGTCTAGTGAGGGGAAACATTTGGGGGAATGCGCAGGACTTGTTGTGGTTCAAGAATGGGGGTCCCTAAGGCTTGTTGTGGATTAGTGATGGGGACCACCTGAGGCTTACCATGGTGCAGAGGTAGGGTCACTTTGGACACACCTGAGGCCTCTCACAGCTCTGTGATTAGCACACCTGGAAAACCACAGGGGGCTTATTATGATCCCATGATAGGGACACGTGAAGAAACTCCTGGTGCCTCTCCTCGTCCCATGGTGGGAACAGCAGGGGCTTGTGCAGTTTCAAGGCTCAGGGTATCCAGGGTGATGCCCAGGGCTTGGCTGGCACTAATAAAAGAAGGTTGGGAGAAAGTCTCCCTCATTACTGAGGAGCAGCTATGTGGCAGCCCACGTTCCCATTGGCTCATGGGGGAGGAGGTAAATGCCAGCGTATTTATGTCTCCTAAAGGGCAGCCTCAATTCATTGGGTAGGAACAGAAACTAATAGAGCAATGAGATTCAGGTAATGCAATTCCAGTGATAGGATCTAACCTTTCAGCCCCTCCTGGGCGACTGAATGGGGAGGATTTTTGACTGGGAAGCTGCAGAGCGAACGATGGTCCCTGCCTTCCAGTTTGCCTCCTGCGCCATGTGGCAGGGCACGTTGCAGGGGTGTGGGACACCAGCAAGGGGGTGACAGCGCTGTGGAGGAAATAAATATACCTGTGCAAAGAGCTGTCCCTTGCTATTAATAACCATAATAACATATGCCAGGAAGTGGAGGGAGCATTTTTTGTAAAATGTTGATCATCTGAACTATCTGGGGCAGAAACAAATTGCACAAACAATTTCATTCTTTTATAATGCCCCACAATGTCATTTTCTTTTATTACCATTCACTAGTTTTTAATAGGCCAGGTGCATCGGACTGCAGATCAGCAGATACGTTGTGGGGCTGCATGGAGGAGAATGCACAGTGGCCCCAGACGGCTGGAGCAGGCAGGCCCAGCAAGATTTCCAGACAAAAGCGGAGCTGAAGCCTGGTCTGTCCAGACATGCCACACTTGTCCTGTCCTCCCCCCAACCCCACAGCCACTGGAGTGGAACAGCTGCAATGCAACCCGAATCCCTGCAGAGCAATTGGGATGCAGATGGCAAGGAAGGCTGATTTTCTGTCACCCTCCCACGTCAGACTGGCTGGGAAAGGTGGAAGGAGGAATTGTACCCTGTGGAAAGGGAGAAAGAGGGTGAGAGAGGTAGGAGAGGTTCTTTTAGTTCATGCAATGCCTGGACCAAAGGCCAAAGTCTCACTGAGCTCCCATTGATATCAATGGGGCTTTACCTGAGTCAGTCCTGAATTAACTAGAGTGACCCCACCAGATGGATTTGGCCCCAAGTATGTTAGTCTTTGTTGGACGGAGCTAATAATGGAAAAGAAAACCCGCTGGCCAAGGATCTAGAATGGGTCTGAAGGGGTTAACCTGGGCAACAGCAAAGGCCAGTGGCTCTTCCTCTATTAAACTCCTTTCCTCAGACAGCATTTACACAACCCATTCGGCAAAGCCCTCGGCTACTGAAGTCCTTTATTTTTTCCATTGAAAAGGACGGCTCTGAGCAGAGGTGCATTGGGAAGGGAACTGCAGTGTGCTCCTTTTGCATTGAGATAACGAGAGCCTTTCGTTCTATCCCCCTATGAGAGGAGCTTCTCCGAGTGTAATCCCAGCCCCCAGGACACCGCCTCCAGCAGGGACTTGGCAATCAGCAAAGGACACACTGGCCTCCCTAGAATTCATCCCAGGTTTTACATGGAACCCAGTGCATGCTGGGACAGGACTTCAGGAATTGGGGCCATGCTGCCAGGTTGCCCACGCAGTGCGGCTATGACCCATACAGTTGCTAGCACTGAAGCTCACTCAGTGCCTTGGTTGAAGGAACTCCTGGTCAGCTGGGATGTAACGTTGAGGTCCGGGTATGTGGGGCTTCCTGTCAACCCTGATGGAGAAACTTGAGCCCACACAATGGGGAGGAAGCGAAGGGACCCAGTGCCAGCTGCACCTTTACCACAATTAGCGGGTGACTTGCCTAGAAATCGTAGAGACACTGACCCACCTCTCTCCAGCATCCTTCCCAGCGATGGCCTGACCCTGCCGCGGGTGAGCAATGCCCCAGGAGCATAGTTCTTGTGTAAAATGTCAGAGAATAGGCCTAGCACCTCCTGGGGCTCACTCTGCTCTTATCACCGGCAGCCAGTGAGGTGGTTTTGCTCTTTCCCTCCAGGCTGCTAGAGCCAGGGCATCCAGGGAGAACTAACCAGGCCCCTGCACCTGCGTTATCCATGTGGTCGAGATCATGTTGTTCTGTGGGAGCAGATCTAGGAGACAATCAAGAGGCAGCTTCCTTTGTTACTCTGGGCCCATGACACGAGGCTCTCTGTGTGCATCTTATTTTTAAAACGCAGGGAAAGCAAATGTAATTACAGACCCAAGTCCCGCTCTTCTTTTCGGCCCGGGAAGGGCAGTCCTCTCCCCTTTGATGCAAGATCAAGAATGAACTCAGCTGCCTGAGTTGTTGAAAGATTATTTATTTAAAATGAAAAGAAATTACCTCCAGCACCATGTCAGTTACCAGGCCGGTGAGGGGAACAGCAGGGGGCTGAAAAAAGCAGAGGCAGCAGTGTTTTATTGGGCAGCTGCCCGTACACAATGAACAAAGGAGTCAGGGGGCACCTGCCTCCTGGGGATGAGAAGGATCCACTGAAACCCGATGCCTCGCCACTAGCAGCCGCACAGCTGGTAGGGAGGAAGAATGTCTTGTGCAGCCCTCTAAGCAGCCTGTGCCCCATTGCCTGCCTACGTAGTAAGCTAACACTCCTACCCCCTTTCACTGGCGGATCTCCAAGCCCTTTACAAAGAATTAGAGAAGCTTCACAACACTGCAGTGATGGAGGCATTATTGTCTCCATTTACAGAAGGGGAAACGGGCACAAAGGGGTGAAATTTCTTAAGAACATAAGAATGGCCATACTGAGTCAGACCAATGGTCCATAGCCCATTATCCTGTCTTCTGACAGTGGCCAGTGCCAGGTGCTTCAGAGGGGATGAACAGAACATGGCAATCATCAAGTGATCCATCCCCTGTTCTCTAGTCCCAGCTTCTAGCAGTCAGAAGCTTAGGGACCCCCAGAGCAAGGGATTGCAACCCTGACCATCTTGGCTAACAGCCATTGATAGACCTGTCCTCTATGAATTTACCTAATTCTTTTTTGACCCCTTTATACTTATACTCTTGGCCTTCAAAACATCCGCTGGCAAGGAGTTCCACAGGATGACAGCGAGTTGTGTGAAGAAATACTTCCTTTTATTTGTTTTCAATATGCTGCCTATTAATTTCATTGTGTGATCCCTAGTTCTTGTGTTATGTGGAGGGGTAAATAACACCTTCCTATTTATTTTCTCCACACAATTCATGATTTTATAGACCTCTGTCATATCCCCCCTCAGTCGTCTCTTTTCTAAAATGAACAGTCCCAGTCTTTTAAATCTCTCCTCGTATGGAAGCTGTTCCAGACCCCTCATCATTTTTGTTGCCCTTCTCTGGACCTTTTCCAGTTCCAATATATCTTTTTTTGGGATGGAGTGTCCCATGGATTTATATAGTGGCATTATGACATTTTTTGTCTCGTCCCTTTCCTAATGGTTCCTAACATTCTATTAGGTTTCAGAGTAGCAGCCAGGTTAGTCTGTATCCGCAAAAAGAAAAGAAGTACTTGTGGCACCTTAGAGACTAACAAATTTATTTGAGCATAAGCTTTCGTGAGCTACAGCTCACTTCATCGGATCACATGGTGAGTCAGTGTCAGAGCCAGCTCCCAGTTTCCTGCTGTAAATCACTAGGCTACACATACTCTGCATTGAATAGCATTCTTGGTATCAGTTGGGGTGGGTCTGAAGAAGCTGGATTTGCTCTTTGATGTGGGGCCTGTCCTTGCTGTGTGTCTGTTCAGCGCCTAGCACAACGGGGCCCCGGCCCATGCCTGGGGCTCTGAGATGCTACTGCAATCCAAGTAAATAACTTGCAAAACCCAAGCCAGGTCTGGGTCAGATCGACATTCCTGTTTATCAGAGCTATCCAATGTCCGGGTGGGAGGGGGAAGGCCTGGAGGTTTTGGCTCATCTTTTCCAGAAGCAGCTGGATGCTCTGTGCCCTTGCTGTGTGCATTTAGCAGCGCAGACAAAGCCATCCAGGCTTGAAAGCCATTCTCTCTTGCCTTCTCTCAGTGCCGTGTGTGGCCTGGGGCACCGTCTGAGGCCTTAATGAGGCCCAACTTAAAGGCTGACTTAAAAAATAAAAGATTCCTTTATGCTCCGGGCTGCAGCTGGAGCAACAAATGGCTAATAAAAGGCTGAAGCCTGGAGGAGAATCCTCCCCTGAGATTAAGGGGCATGCAGTCCTTTGGGTGATGTGTAATGTCTGAGGCTTCATTGCCCTTGGTGGGGGAAGCTGGATATGATCCCCTGGCCAGGGAGATAAAAGGATCATAAACCAGAATGGCACCACGTCCTGTCTGTGATGCCGCCGGCCCCAGAGGCTCTGCCCAAGGTGAGACAGACGCAGCCCGGCCCTGCTTCAGGCTGTGAAAGCAGCTCCTGAAAGTTGTCTTGATGTTTTTGCGTCTGGTGGGGGCGGGGGAATAAACGAGGTCAGCATGGAGGCTGCTGAGCTGACTGGGAACGGCTGAGCCCTGGGGGCAAGGCAACACAGGCTGGAGAGAAGCCTGGATCAGAACCCGTCCGAACCTCCTTGTCTCAGCCGCACTGACTCACCACGCCTGCTGTTCTTCTGCATGCACCTACCCTCAGCCCTTACCTCCCGCTCCTTCCACCTGCTCTAGCCCCTCCTGTCCACCCCAGCCCCTAGCGTCCACATGTTCCTAACCCTTGCCCCCTCATGCCCATCCTCTGTCTCCTACTCACCCCATCATGTCCTGCAGCCCTCTGGATCCTGAATCCTTTTGCTCTCTGGATTATTTTTCTTCACCAACTTTGGAGCTGGTTTATCCTCTTCCTACATGTCTCAGTGCATCCTCCATCTTTCCCCAGCTGTGGGAACACACACTTAACCTGTAATCAGCGTGACTCACCGCAACATCAGTATCTGCCCTTGGAGCAAAAAGACATAATGTGCTTTGTTCTGCTGTTTGCTATTGCAAGTGAAATTGCTTTTCTTTCCTCCACATCAGACACTCCTTTCTTTTCCCCATCTCTCTCCCATGTGTCCAGAGCAGGTTCGGAAAGAATCACTGTCTCTTGTTTGCTGATGGAGTCTGGGGTGAAAGGAGCTTTTGTTGCTGGGGAACATTCCACATCTGTCTATGGAATTGTAGAATGGGGCACGCAGTGAGTGTGATTCTGATTGCACAGACCATGGATATGTGTGTGTGTTTGTGTGTGTGTGGGGGGGGTTGGATGGTTGTGTTCCTTTTGTGTGTCCCTTCCTGTGCTTGTAGACGGTGCGCAGACTTACATGTGAGAGCCTGTTGCTGTGAGTTTATGTGTCTCTGGGCCTGTGTGCGTGCCTGCACTGATATGTGTGTTCCTGTGTGTTTAAATGTTTCTTTGTGTGTTTGTGTCTTTGTATCTGCTTGTGCGTGCCTCTCTGTGTGCTTGCTTGTGGTTGGGGCTGTGCATCTTTGCGTGTGTACGTGCTTGCACACACGTGTGCGGGGGGGGGGGGGCTGTGAGGGCCTGTTGAGGAGTCAGCACTGGGTTGGAATACAAAATTCATTGCACATTAAAGGAAGCTGCAGGTTGCTCTGCATTGTTTCTTCAAAGTGCAGGGCATCATCTTTCTCCTCTGCCGTGGACAGCCTGGAAAGAAGGCAGCTAGGGCTGGCTTCCTAGCAATTAAAATGGCCTAACAATCAAAACTGTCCGTTGTTGTACCCAGAGGCAATTAATACCCGCCACAAGGCTCTGTGGCTAGCAGAGGGAGAGAGCTTTGTGATTGCTGCTGGTTCCTCGGACACCAGAAAGCCACGCCCGGCTGTGTGAGACACTGTAATTTGTGTCTTAAAGCTGGTCTACCAGAGTCACTACAAACACCGGAAATGTTGTTCAGTGTCTGTCATCTTGTTTTATTTTTATATCTCGGAAGCACCCAGGCACCGAGAAATCTCAGCTCTCTCCTCTGTTTCTCTTCTGCCTTTGCATGATGAAGCTTTTGATGGATTCCTGGGTGACTCCCACCCAGTGCTGATGGATTGCTACTCCCGCTCGCTGTATGCTCCAGCTGTCTCTGCCGTTCAGTCTGCTGGATTGACAGGGCCCATAAATCACCCTGGAAGGCAAAGTGCTTGGAGCGTGCCAGCCCTGTCTGCACGGCGCTGACGCACCACAAGCCTTGCTGGCAGCAGGGTGTACTGTGGCAGGTTTGGGAGGAGGCAGGGATACTGAATCCAGCTGCTGGTCTCTTATCACCTCACTAATTAAAGGAGGCTGGGGTAGGGGGGATGGGGAGTTCAATGTCTCTTTTATTATTTATCTAGCACAGAGAGCCTTACAGAGCAGGGCCCTGTCTCAAAGAGCTCACAGCCTGACTCATGGGAGAGACGGGATGGCTGTTCCTATGTGAGGATGCTGAGGAGGGGGAGGGAGAGTGTGTGCAATGGGAGAGGCTGTGCCAAACCCGGGATGGGGAAGGGGAGAAACTGGGAAGCGGGCAGGAGAGTGGTAGAAGAAGATGGAGAGAGCAATGGAGGAGCCAGAGGGGCGGGATTGGTAGGCAGGGACAGCGTTCTGCAGAGCCTGGAAGGTGAGGCTGAGGAATGTAAGCCCAATGGGGACAGAAAGGGAAATGGGGCTTTGCTGACTCTGTCCTGATCTTCATTAGCAATGGGCTTGGGCCACAGGGCTCCAAGCCCGCAGTGGATTTCTGGGCCCTACCTCCGGTGGAGAAGGAGACAAAGGATGCAGAGAGGAAGGAGGCTTGCTGGGAGAAGCAAAGGGTGGGAGTGGGGAGCAGAAGGGAGTAAGACTGCTGGGGTGGAGCCATGCTGGACAGAGGAGGCTGAACTTGGGGTGGCAGGGGAAAGGGACGTGCGCTTCTGGCTCTTGGCTGGTCTGGTCCCTAGTTCACCCGGATCAGTGCTATGCCCTGGCTCGCTCAGCCAGTACTGCCAGTTAGGGAGGTTCTTCTTATATCATGTCCCCAGCAGGGCCCGTATCAGGGTTCCTTCCCCACTCTGAACTCTAGGGTACAGATGTGGGGACCTGCATGAAAGACCCCCTAGCTTATTCTTACCAGCTTAGGTTAAAAACTTCCCCGAGGTACAAACTTTGCCTTGTCCTTGAACAGTATGCTGCCACCACCAAGCGTTTTAAACAAAGAACAGGGAAAGAGACCACTTGAAGACGTCTTCCCCCAAAATATCCCCCCAAGCCCTACACCCCCTTTCCTGGGGAAGGCTTGATAATAATCCTCACCAATTTGTACAGGTGAACCCAGACCCAAACCCTTGGATCTTAAGAACAATGAAAAATCAATCAGGTTCTTAAAAGAAGAATTTTAATGAAAGAAAAGGTAAAAGAATCACCTCTGTAAAATCAGGATGGAAAATACTTTACAGGGTGTTCAGATTCAAAACACAGAGGGATCCCCTTCTGGGCAAAACCTTAAAGTTACAGAAAACAGGAATAAACCTCCCTCTTAACACAGGGAAAATTCACATAAAACAAAAGATAAACTAATCCGCCTTGCCTGGCTTACCTCTTCTGGTTGCAATATTGGAGACTTGGATTAGGATGGGTTGGAGAAGATGGATTTCCGTCTGGCCTCTCTCAGTCCCAAGAGAAAACAAACACGTAAACAAAGAGCACAAACAAAAGTCTTTCCCCCCCCCCAAGATTTGAAAGTATCTTGTTCCCTTATTGGTCCTTGGGTCAGGTGCCAGCCGGGTTAGCTGAGCTTCTTAACCCTTTACAGGTAACAGGATTTTGTCTCTGGCCAGGAGGGAATTTATAGCACTGTATACAGAAAGGTGGTTACCCTTCCCTTTATATTTATGACAGCCCGTCTCTGAAATCTGCCTTATGTTAGGAGCCTTTCTGGTGTAAGCCCAGCTGCGTCTTACTTTCGTGGGTGCATCCACAGCCCATCTGCTGGCAGACCCTTCAGGACCCGTGCCTCGGCAGCAAAGAGTCAGTGGGTACGTCTGCACTTGGAGGGGTGATTCCCAGCTTGAGGTGAGATACCTGCTCTGATCAAGCTAGTGCACCAAAACTAGGGTATAGCTGTGGGGGTGGGAGGGGCTAGCCGCCCTGAGGACGATCCTCTCCAAGAGGTTGGGTGCGTATTCGAGGCGGGTGGCCCCTCCTGCTCCCCGTGCCACCGGGGCTGCACTCTCTTTTAGCGTGCCGGCTGGATCAGAGCAAGATGGGGTATGCCTCCTCAAGCTGGGAATCAGCTCCAAGTGCAGATTTACCCTGAGTGCACCCAGGAGAGATGGAGGGAGAGGAAAGAGGTCTGTGATTGGCAGCAGGGTCAGAGTGGGCAATCTCCGAGTGAGCTGAGTAAGGTCGCGTACACCTTCTCGACCCCAGGACATCAGGAGACTTGGCCTTTCTACCCCTTCATTTCAGGGGCTCCTGCCGGGCTTGACCCGAGCTGAGATCTTGTTAGATCACACCTGCTGAGCAATGCTGGGTCAGCTCAGTCCCTGGATGAGAGGAATGGCTGTAGGAGGAGGATGGTTGATTCAGGTTTGGTCTGCTCTGGAGGTTTAACTCCTGAATTATGAGTTTTCTTCGTAACACGCTTCCTGTCCAGCCTCCAGCACCCCTCAGTGGGGCCATCGTTGGGGCCACCAGGAGGCGGCTGGCCCACTCTGGGTGTAGGGCAGAGCACGAGTCAGCTTGTCTTACTTTTTGCAAAGAAAACGCGCAGCCACAGCCAGTCACAACAATCAATAGATCGCGGTCTGTCAATTCCTTTCCATCCACCCCCTGGGCACCTAGCTCACCAACTACCTGTGCTCTGGCCCCTGTCCAGCAGTCACCCACCTTCATGTGCCTCTGCTCAGCCTCTGTGCTCCCACCCTACTGGCAGCACCTTCAGCTTCCCTTCTTGGCACTGTGATTGGGCAGACTGTCCTGCATAACACAGGCCATAGGACTTCCCGGTACTAATTCCTACCTTGAGTCCAATGGCTGTGTTGCACTAGAGCAGTTCGTTTAGGATAACATCCCATCCTGATGTAAAAATTGCCAGGGGTGGAGAATCCACCATGGCCCTTGGTAAGATGTTCCAATGGTTAATTGGATACATAAGAATAGTAAATAGCACCCTGACCAATACTGAGCCAATATCCCAGTATGATGTTAGGAGACACTGTGGTTGTGGAGGTTGCCAGAGGTCCTCCTGACCATCCATCCTGTCTATGCCATAGAGGAGGATTTAATCATAGTGTGCTATGGGGCGCTGTGACTTGTACGCTCATTGGTCATTGACAACAGCAGGCTTTTGTATGCTGCATGTTGTATAATATAGGGTAAAAAAAGAGAGAGGTCAACATTGGGAAAATCAAATAGTTTTTCAGCTTCAAAGAAGAAGAGAAATAATGGGAATTAAAAATAAAGGTTAAAACTATACAAAGTAGCTGTCAGTGACCATTTAACAAGCCATGTAGTATTCTCAGTTCCACACACAAGGATTCTAGACACAAGGATCCTCACACATACATGTCTGAATATACATGTGTAAGTAAGCAAGCATGCATACGGACACATTTCACACATTCACACGAACACCTATGCACATACACACATGTACGCACACCAATTCATGTAACTGTATGTAATCACAGATTCACAAGATACATGTGATTTTCCACACATGCATTCATGCACATGGTACAAATGTCTGAATGCTCATACAAACATGAATGTACGTACACTCCCATGAACGCACATACATATACACATGCAAAGATGTGTGCCTATATACATATATAGAAACGTGTGCGCACACATAAAAACATGGATGCATGTAGACAAGACAAAGAAAGAGCCTGGCTCCTACTGAAGGCATTGACTTAAACAGGAGCAAGAACAGACCCAACACACATGCACACGGACACATGCCCCAACACATATGCAGGCATGCACATAGACACATGCTTCCTGGGGCCAACTGGAGGCTCAGATCGTGAGGATCATTGCTCCCAATAGCCTCATCCCTCTCTTAATAAAACAGAAGCATTCATTTTCTCTGCAACTTCACGATGCGCTGAAAAAGCCGGAACTCCAGCGAAGGCCACCCCATGCGAAGAGTGGAGCTGAGTTAGAGAGCTTGAGACTTGTGTGTCAGATTTGAAAAGGGGGAATAAGCAGGGAGGGAGAGAAATTAGACCCCGTTAGATGGAAATAAGAAACTAAATGATCCTCTTCACAACTGACTCCACACACAAGCAACCACACATCGGAGGGATTGCTCCAACTGGGGAAATGTCAATTGCATGGAAATGTCATCTTTGTCACAGAGCTCTCCTGGGGCTGCTGGAAACTGCAAACTCAACTACATTAATTTTCATCTCTCTTTCTCTCTCTATTATGTTTTTTAATCTTTTAACCTTAAAAAAAAATCAATGTGAAACCAGCCACCCTTTTTGCATTCAGTAAAAATTTGAAGCCGTAATTGTGCGAAAAGGTTAAAGAGCTTCAATTAGAAAGGTCACTTTGGAAATCGTTTTGCAGACAGTTTTGCACATTACCTGCAGTTTAAAGAGAGAAGATGGCGCTAACTAGCCTCCTATGCCAAGAGTGATGGCTCCAGTTCTTCCAAACGTTCCAAAAATAAACTGGTGGTCGTTATTTTTCAAACTGCTCATGGGCTCTGAGCCCGTGGAAGCTTTGCAGCATGGAAATTTGCAACGCGTGTCCAAAGGAGGGAGAAGTTAAGGCCCAGATCAACAGAAGAAAAAGAGACAGCATGTTTAAAAATAATTCCCTGAAGTGGAACCAACTGGATTTTTTTAATACAACAGCAAGAGGGAGAAATAAGCACCTCCAGGCTAAGGAGATTTATGATCCAGAACTCATGGTGTCTCCAAGGCTGATGGGATGAGATAGTTGCAGCCAGTGTATGGAAGCAACATCAAAACCTTGGCCATCTTTTCTACCTAGTATCTTTCATCTCTCTCTTGCTTACATTTCCTAATGGTGTTCTCCATATTCCCCTACCCCTCGCATGGCACTCCGCTAAACCCTCATTAATTCCAAAAAGAAAACAGGGACTGTTCCCCATTGTCAAGACAAGGGGATGCAAGGCAGGGGCGTGGGGAGACGAGCATAGGGTAGCCAGGAGAGGGGAATTACACAAATTACAATTGATTTTCCACCATTAATGAACCATGAAGTGCTTGTGATTGCATCTTGAAAAGATTTATAATTATTCATTGAATCGCAGAAGATAATTAAACTTCATTAAACCCAGTCATGACAAGCTTTCATAGTCAGAACAAATGCTGTGCAGGATCCAGATAGGAGAGGGAGATAGAACACTGGGAGCTGATAAAAAGGGGGGCAGGGGAGAGGGATTTTCTATACAATCATTTTTTTTTGCTTAAATAGGAAACTGATGCCCTAAGTGTTTTTCCCTCCTTTTTTTTTTTTTTTTTGCATTCTCTTTACACTCCCTGCTCACAGTTCCTCCTTTGCCTGGCACTGAAAGCACCTTCTATAATCCAATTACACATTTCACATCAGTGACAGTGTGAAAACATCCAGGGCTTTAGTGCTGGTTGGGGATAGTCTATGTTGCAAGTCCTTGCCAAAGTGGCTGTGATGTGCAAAAAGACAGTGGGGGGGAGGGAGGGGGGGAAGGAGGTTCAAGGGGAGACAGACAAAAATAAGACATTCTGGGTGAGATGCTGCTCACCAGGCCTATGAACTATTTAGGACCAGGTTTTCCAATGAGCTCAGCACATTGGATGCACGTTGGCCGCAGGGCTTTTTTGTAAAATCCAACCTCAATTGTATGTGTGTGTGTGAGAGAGAGAGAGAGAGGTTGAAGCTGCAAAGTGACAGATGAAATCTTTATGATGATGATTTTTATTTTTGTGTCTGGATTTGAATTGGTGGTGAAAGTTCCCAACAAAAATATCTCATGAATATTCAACGAGAGTGCCAGCAACGCTTTACAGTCATGGATTATTTATACGCGATATCACCAAAGCTTCATAAATAATAAAACAGCTGCAATCTCCTCTGTGTTTTATGTTCCTCTCAGCCTGTGCGAGGGTGGGGAAACTGTGCTTCCCTAGCACATTACCAGGCTGTATCTACCCATTGCATGCCAGCAGCCAAGAGGTTGGAAGGAGGGAGGGGATAATGCAAAGTGGTGGGTGAAGGTCTGAGGGGCAATGGGGGAGTGGGAGTGCCTAGCACAATATGTGCATGGGAAATGTGGTATATGCGTGTGTGTGTGTGTGTGTGCATTAAGGTGCACCTGTGTCCTTCGAGTGTACATATGAAGGTGTGCCTACAGGGGTGCACTTGTGCAAAGAGTTTGCCTGTGTCACTACATGTGGCCGTGCCGGTGTATGGAAGTGTGCCCGTGAAGGGATGGGGGATTCCTGTGAGCGTGACCTGTTCTCTGTAGGCAGGATTCCCTGTGTGTGAAAGTGTGTCTGGGCATGGCCTGTGTAATGTCCCACACAGAATCCCACCCAAATCCCAGTAGTAGAAGAGGTTTGGGGGTCAGGAAATCAAGTTTTCACCTTTCCCCTCTCAGGGCAGGACACTAAATGAACCAAGCTTGGTGGTTTCAGTACATCCCTATCACAAGAGCCCCATGGAAGCACAGCTAACAGCCCCAGGATGACCTGAGTGGGCCTGGGTAAAGGTGACATGGAGCAGGACATGCCCAGAGCTACCCCCTCTTGCATTTCCCTCTCTGCCTGAGGGGAGCCCTTTGCTGATATCTCAGTGCAAACCCGTCCAGCTCGCGTTTACCAGCCTCAGCGCTTTTGGCTTGCCTGCATCGCATTGCTTGTTACCCCTGGTGCCCCTGGGACTGATGCAATCTGAATGCATCCGATGAAGTGAGCTGTAGCTCACGAAAGCTTATGCTCAAATACATTTGTTAGTCTCTAAGGTGCCACAAGTACTCCTTTTCTTTTTTCTGAGAAACAAGTTACTGAGTTCCCCTCCTCCAGGCCGGCCCCACCGCTTAATGAATAATAGAATGGGGGAGAGAGGTCACAGCCACCTTCCTATACTCTAGACAGCTTGCAAGTGCAGCTGGCCTTGTTGTAAGGCTCCACCCCGCGCAGCTCCGGGGGTCACCTGTCCAGTGCCATTGCTAGTTACGATCCGGAACTCAGCAACAAGGAAACGCATGGAAATGAGCAAAGAGAGACCAGAGACCTCCACCATCCACACGCTCCCCTCCTTTACCAAAAGAGTAACCTGAGGCCCTCTCCTTGCAGCTCCCGGTGGGAAGCACTAAATTGCAAATCAGTAAAAGTGTCACTGGCTGTGGTCTGACAGCTGAGAGGGATGATTCATAACTCCAGCTTGGTGGCGGTGTATTTGTCCGTGTCGTCCCCCTCCGCAGCCCACCCTGGAAGAGAAAAGCGATAAATTGCTGCCATTTCTTTTTATGGAACATCTAATCAGGTGGTGACACAGAGAGTCGCCTAGTCTCAAAATCATTTATGATGAATAATTCATTGGGTTAAAATGTCTTAAAAGAAGGAGCTTGTCTTCTTGGTTCAATGTCTGGAGCAGGCAGTGCTACAGGGGTTTCTGCTGGCAGCACCGCTCTGGTGTTACAACACAGACAAATCCAGAATGGGACCCAGCATCCCTCTGGTGTGTTCTCTTTGCTGAGATACCCACCCTGCAGCCACTCCTTGGGTGAAGAACACCCCCATGCAGCGGACCAGCACTGAAGCGAGGGAAGCTTTCAAGGTTGGGTGTCTGATAGCCAGTGTTCCTTCTGGGACTATTCTTCCTATCCTCCCAATGCTACTCTTGAAGTTTCTCTTCCCTGGGAGAAGTCACTCCTTCAGAACCTGTCCTCCTCCCCAAAGGAAATAATCCCGCAAGCAAGTCTCTTACTGATGAGCAAGAGGAAGCTGTTGCAACCGTGATTTTCATGGGGCGAAGGTTGAGGTTGCTTGTCCTCCACCAGAGGATGATGGGGGCAGCTGACCTGTCTTCACTGGCCACCACAATACCTCTTTGCTGGAAGAATGGGGAATGCAGCTGTCTTGAGGTTGTCTCCATCCTGTTTGTTAATCAGCCAAAGAGATCTATGCAAATGATAATGGGCTCCGGAAATCCTGGAATCTCACATCCCTGTTTTGGATTCCCCAGTAAAATCTGCATGAATCCCAGGGTATTTTTTCTCAAGCTCCGCTTATTATATGGTAAATGATGAGTGAAGAGCAATAGGCTTGACGTTGAGCCTGGATGAGCATCTAGAAGGTTAGATGCTCGTCTGAATCTCTTGGGTCAGCAGAATGGGCCTGGAGATGGCTCACAGAACAGGCTTTCTCTTGGGGTTTGCCTTTCCCCCAAGCCCCTTTTCTCATGGTTTCCTGTAAATCTGGTTGAAAAGATTTTTTTCTCCACGGAAAAGAGGCCTTTTAAAAAAACATAAAACAAAATTTTCCTGAAAATTGTTAACTCTTTTTAGAAACGTTTCTTTCTTCATGACTTTTTATCAACCCCATTCCCTGCATCGATATTTGGAATGGTGATTGACATTTGCATTTACCCAAACCTAGGCTTTTCAGGTTAAAGCAAGTTTTTGGTTGCTTGTTTCCTGCAAAACTTGGTGTTTGGTAAACGAAAAATGTTGATAAGGGTTTTGCAAAACACTGTGGAAAAAATTAAAGATAGCTTTGCCTTGAACCCTGCAAAGCAGAAACAATTTAGAAATGTTTCATGTAGGTTTTTTTTTCTTTTCATTTTCTGATTGGCTCTGGTATCTGGGCACTTCCCATTCCAGATGCAACAAAGAAGAGTAAAAATACTCTAATAACGACATGTCACTTAAAACAAAACCTTTCACCCTTCCTAGTTATTTTTTTCACCTCAAAGAAGGAAGTCTGGTTTGTCTTTGAATTTGGGGTGATGGTTTGGGGCAGGGGGGGCTGCTCGATCCAAGCAGGCTCCCCACCCCCATCACTGAATGAATGCTGGCGCTTTTCCAGGTGGGTCACGTTAGGAAAGAGATGATGTTGAGAAGGGAGAAGGCTTCTGTTTCCAGACGATCAGCAAGCAAGATGGAAGCAGACGTGCTGAAGGAGCCCTTGACAATCTAATGGGCTGCAGATAGGGGATTCAACGTGCACACCTGCTCTTTCCCCGGCTCCGCGATTCCACAGCTCTTTGTTTTGCAATGTGTGGCAGGGCCTCGAGAAGACATCAGCCACCTGTTCACTGGATTCCTGGCTCCTGATCTGTCTGAGCAGATGCATTGGAAAGCCCTTACTATTGCTCCTGGAGCTGTCCTAGTCAATCTGACCTTCAAATCCACTGTCTCAGGGCTCTGTTTATCATGCTAGTTGAAAAGTCAGTGGCTAGAGATAGCAGCAAGAGGAGGGGTAGGCTGGCTGGTGTGACTTTGGGATGGCTTTCTCGGAAGTTATTAGACCTGAATAGTACATTGCCTACGTTTGGATTCATCAGAGAGCCCTCAAGTCTTCCTCTATGCTGTATCCAGTCATGACTTGCCACCCATAGCTGCATGGGTTACTATGGGTCTACTTCACGCCACCATCTGGAACATTTCTGATGAACACTTTGTCTTCCATAGTGCCTCCTACCTGAGGATCTCAGTGCTGTGTGCAAATTAATCTCCCAGGGAGGTAGGGAGTATTATTATTTTATCCCTGTTTTACCAGTGGATAAACTGAGGCACAAAAGATCACACAGGAAGTTTGTAACAAAGCCAGGAAATAAACCCCGATCTCCAAGCTCTTAGATCTGTGCTTTAAACACAAGCCAGTTCTCCCCACTCCAGAAGCAGCATGTTAGGGGACCAGTTAATGATGAAAGGTCTTTGTTACAGCAGCCACCTCCATTCTCTCTCTCTCTCTCTCTCTTTTTTTTGGTTTGCTTTCCAGTTGTTTATTGTCAGTTTAAATCCAATAACACAGAGAAATTAAATTACTTTGTAAATCTCTGATCCATTCCACTGGGACCTGGCCATGTGTCTATTCCAGAGAATGGCCCAAAGAGGTAATTCAATTTACAGGACATTTGTAAGATGTCCGTGAATGAAGCATGAGCTTGTTATGTCCCTGGACAAATTAGTTCTCTATGGGATACTGCCAAAGGAAGAAAAGGAGGAGAAATAAACAAAAAGAAACGTTATAAACACTCGATGCTGGGCTTCCCTGCCTTAGTGTTTGGAGCTATCTCTGCTATAAATTGTATTGATTAAGGAACCTATTGAAACTAACTACTGCCATTGATTACCGTCCACTTATTTCTTTCTTTGCCTCTTGAGCACTCTGTAGATTAGCAGTGCGGAGGCTCTGAGCCTTCTCATCGCAAGCAGCTTGTGGGCGTTGGAAGCGACGGAAACTGTTGTCTAGTGTGGGCCCGTCTGCTGGAGAGGGAAATCTCTCCCCCCACTGCTCCATGACTAGCGGCAAGCAGAGAGAGGGCTCCTGGAGTTGGGCACCAGGGCTTGGCAAGCCCAGGGAACTGTGCCAGTTGGGTAGCCTCACAAAAAACAGGCCAAGAGCTCCCAGAGTGCAATCAGCTCCTGCCCCACTGTGGGGCTGCAGGTCCCATCCTGTGATACCCTGTATTGTGTGTCATTGTCTGGTGACGGAACAGCCACATAGGAGACAGATACGATGTCCGATCCTCTGAGGTAGGCATGGCCCTCTTGAGCTCCTAACTGGTCCTGCAGAGACCCAGGTAAGCTAGGGGAAAGGCACCTACACAGCTGACTTTGCAGTGACTATGCAGGGCCCTAGGCCCTGTCTATACTAAACAAAAAAGCATGGCAAACGACTGCTGTTTGGAGCACCGTGAGCTTATGACACCCTGCAACAGTCATCCCAGGTGTTTTTCCAGTGTTGTTTGCAACCTGGCCCTTAGCTGGGGCAGTGTCAGCAATGGTGTCTCACCAGTCTGGTTGGAAAGCCACAAGTGTTGGAGCTGCACCAAAAGCCCCTAAAATAGGACATCTGGTCCAATGGTTAGGGTGCTAGCCAGAGATGTGGGTTCAATTCCCTGTTCTGCCACAGACTCCTGGGGCAAATCACTTAGCCTCTTGGTGCCTCAGTTTCCCCATCTGTAAAACAGGGATAATAGAGCTGCTCTTCCACACAACCGGGTTTAGTGTTTCAGATGGAGATCCCAGCCATATCAGCTGATGGCATCCTGCAGGCAAAGGGGCAACCTCAGAGCAAAATCTTAGCAGGGGGGAGTGAAAATGCATGAGTGTTACCTTGCAAGCTCAGCAGGACTGAGGAAAGTCAAGGTTGGGAGGAGGATGTGCTGAGACCTGTCGGGCAGGCAGCATCACTCAGACATTTCTATCACCCTTTCCTGGTCTTCCTTCTTTGGAGCTACTTACAATGCATCTGCAGAGAGCTGACCGGCTGCCTTTAGATGGCTGGGGAAAAGTTAGGCCAGGTCTACACTCAGATTTTGCCCAGATTTAACTATGTCAGATAGGGTGTGATTTCCTATTGAAATAGTTAAATTCAACCTCTGGTGTGGACACAGTTATACTGGTGTAACTGCGCCTTTGTACCAATACAGCGTAGTCCCCTTTCCTTCTTGGAATAGCAATACTGCTATAAGCACTGTTGTCCTGGTACGACTGTGTCCGTTCTAGGGGTTGGCCTGACAGAACTAAGCCAGTGTGATTAAAGCAGTTCAGTGTTTGTGTTTAGACAAGACCTTGGTGAACTGCCTGGTTGGAGAACAGAAAGTCTGCCCCTCCAGGGCTGGAGTCTGTTTGGAACTTGCTTCTGTTCCTTCCCTTGGTCCCTTGGTGTTAAAAGCTGAAAACTCATTGCTTGCCAGGCTCACCTTTATAAAGGGAATAATTATTGTTTTAGCAGATACCTTTTTTTTTTTAAGTCTGATCAAAAAGAATCAAGGGCTAGATTCTCCTCTCGCCAGCACCAGGGAAAGGCAGTGGGGTTATGCTGGAGTAAACTGGGAGTCAGTAAGAGGAGAATCAAGGCCTTGAGGCCAAGGGTTTCAGAACTGCTTTGATGCCAAATTCCCATTAAAGTGAATGGAAAATGAGCACCCAGGTTGCCTCAACAGCTTTGATAATCTCAACCTAAGTCTTTAAAAGTTCATGTACCTTCCCCTCCATGACTTCTGGTCAGTTTCAGCTCTTAACTTTCCTAACTGCTTTAAAACTACTCTAAGTTTCTCACCTCTCTATTCAATGGGGAGCCTTTCTTTTTCCTTTGTCCCTTCTCTTTTCTCTTCCTGCATAACAGCAGCCAGCTGGCTAGTTAGGGCAGGAGCAATGAGGGCATGCTGGGTTCAGAAGAGCGGCCTCCAGCATTCCCTGCAGCCAGATCCCCTCAGGCTGTCATCTTGTCAGATCTTGCAAGCTAAGCAAGGCTAGGACGGGCTGAAAGGCTCCAAAGGAAACCGGTGTGTTGTGGGAAGCAGCGTTGGGAACTAGTTAGCTATGTCTGCAGTGGACATTTTCTCCTCTTCATTTTCACATCTGTTGCTACCCAGTTCCAACTATGGGAGGGGGAGAGTGGAAAGGGCTGCCAGAGAAACCTGTGTTTTTGCCACCAAGTTGAAGCATGGCCAGCTGTCATGATTTTTTCACGAGTTTTGCAATATTTGATGTTATTCTTAAATCCCCAGGGCTTGGAGTCCTGTGATTAAGTGAAAAGCTCCGCTTTTATTTAAAAGAAAAAAATAAATGTCCAACCCACTAGCTTGGAAATGTGACCCAAGTGCAGCCTAAAGGCTGAGAAACCAGAGAATAAAGGAAAAGAGCCCAAAATATATTATTTTAAAAAAACTCAAGATTTTTAAGCCAATCACGTGATTGTTCAGGCCCGAATCAAAGATTTTGGAATGCTGCGGGGCTGGCAATACTGGTGATGCTTAGCCTCACCTAGAGCAGGGCTGAAAACCACAGTGGTAAAAACACCAGAGGCTACTCGGGCCTTGGCTACACTAAGGCCAAGACTTTCAAATATAACCAGTGATTTTGGGGGCCCAGCCAGAGAAACCTTAAAGGGGCCTGATTTCCAGGAAGTGCTGAGGCACCCACCCTCTGGAAACCAGGCCTCTTTATTGTGTCTTCAGCAGGGCCCCTGTGAGTGGGTGGCACTGCCCTCAGTTGGGCTGTAAGAAAGAGCACTTTGGCCCTAGAGAGGAGCCTGGCTTGAGGGTCAGTCAGGAAAAGAGCAGAGAAAGCAGACTTGGGGCTCTTGTTCTGGCTCCCTGGGAATAGGGAGACAGGCTACAAGCTGGGGAGCATGAGCAGCAGGAAGTTCCCTGTGAGAGGAGGCACTGGGAACCTGCTAGAGGAGAAGAGTCTCCAGGAAGAGAATCCTGCCATAGGCCCTGAAGCAGCTGGAATTGAGAGAGGTGAAGGGGATCTATACCCCAGGGTGGGCTGAGGAATTGTTGGGGTGGGGGGGGGGTTTGCCTAGGTTTGAGAGATAAAACTGCCTGACAAAGAGATGCTGGGCGACAGGCGTGGCAGTGGGTCCTTGGTGGGCTGGGGACAAATCACTGCAAATCACTAGTCATGCTTGAAAATTCAGGCCTAGTGCTACCACTTTTGCATGTAGTGGTGAAGCTGCTCTGATTAGGATTGTCAGGTGTCCGGTTTTCGGCTGGAACACCCAGTCGAAAGGGGATCCTGGCGGCTCCGGTCAGCACTGCTGACCGGGCCGTTGAAAGTCCAGTTTGCGGTGTTGCGCAGCGGGGCTGGCAGGCTCCCTGCTAGCCTCTGCGCCGCGCAGCTCCTGGGAAGCAGCCGGCATGTCCGGCTCTTAGGCTAAGGGGCAGCCAGGGGGGTCCGCGTGCTTCCCCCGCCCTCTGCCTGCAGGCGCAGCTCCCCTTGGCCGGGTCAGGGCAGGGGACGGACTAACGTGACTCGTGCATGCTCAGCAGCTGGCGGTTGAGGGGTCCTGGCGTGCGCCTCTCCCCCTGCTGCCGGCCCTCTTCTCCTCCTCATGCTCCTCCTGTGGCTGGGCTCCAGCTGCGGCGTGTGCCCGGCGGCGACCCCGCGGTCTGTCGCCCCATCGCCGGCACCCAGGAGTCTGAGGTGTGTATCCCCGTCTCCGAGGGCTGGGAATGGGGCTGCTGGAGGGGAGGGGAGCAGAACGAGACTATCGGGACTCCTGTGTCGCTTCCCCTGTAGGGCCCCGAGAAAGTGTATGAAAAAGTGTCTCTGTAGGCAAGTGTGTCCATGCATGTCTTACATGTATTTGGGGGTGTGTGCGTGTGTAAGAGACTGTGTGTCTGTGTGTAGGGAGTAGGGTTGCCAGGCGGCAGGTTTTTGACTGGAATGCTCGGGCAGGGCAGGGGGTGGGGCAGAGCCTGGTGTTCCGTTTTGTGCAATTAGAAAGTTGGCAACCCTAGCCCTGATGCTAATGATGGTGGGAAATATGCGGGATGGGGAGAAAGCCAGTACAAACCGTGCTGCTAAGGGGAACATTTTTCTTTGTCAGGGCTGACCCAATGCTCTAGCAAGTGGTTCTCCAACTCTTGTACTGGTGACCCCTTTCACACAGCAAGCCTCTGAATGTGATCCCCCCCCTTATAAATTAAAAACACACTTTTTTAATATTTAACACTATTATAAATGCTGGAGGTGAAGTGGGGTTTGGGGGTGGAGGCTGACAGCTCCCGACCCCCCACGTAATAACCTTGCCACCCCCTAAGGGGACACGACCCCCAGTTTGAGAACCCTTGCATCTAGCACGGTGGTTTTCAACCTTTTTTCCTTTGCGGACCCCTAAAAGGTTCGAATGGAGGTGCGGACCCCTTTGGAAAGCTTGGACATAGTCTGTGGGCCCCATGCACAAGGTATTTATTGAGGATGCAGTAAGATTGGCCTGCTCATTCTAGGATGGTAGGAGCCCACCATGCTACATGGGTCTCCTGGGGTCACTCACTAGATTGGTGCATGAGGAGATGAATTGGATAACATTTGGTGGTGTGTGCGTGCATGTGCACTATTGTTCTATCCTTAGTGATAAACCCACACACAACTGGGACAGTTGTCACTCTGCTGATGCTGATAAAGGAGACTGAATGCAGAACCACCTGCCCTGAAAGGAATCACTCCTCGTACTTGAGCTAATGGAGCATCCCCCTTCCCTGTGAACCATAACAGGGCTAGGACACATAGCTGAGCTGTTCTGAGCCCATCTATTAGAGAGCAGTGGCCCCCCAAATACTTACTTGTCGGTTCATTTGAATATAGTCAGTACTTGTTCCCTGCCAGGTTAAAGCTGTCACGCTCTCTGGAATTACAGTCGGGAGCTGTGGCCCTTTGCCCTGCTCAGCACTCTGTTTTGATTGGCTGCCTCTTCCAATTTAGCCAGGTGGTGGGGTAGTAAATAAAGTCTCTGTAGCTGGCAGGTACAGAAAGGTCAGATTTGCATAAAGTAGCCAGTGCAAATTCCCGTTTGTTGTTGCCTGTTCTCCAGATGGGGATTCCAAGGTGGATAGATATGTCAGATGGAAACAGGCAGTTTCTCTCTTTCTGTTCTTTCCCTGTGGCTGCTTCTCACTGCTCCTTAGCATACAGGCTGCACAGGGGCTTTCTGCAGGCATTCCTGGCCTCTCAGTTCCAGGCCTGTCCACCATCATTCTACCTAGGGCCCTGGCTGTCCTCCCGTGTTTTCTGACTGTAAATGAAATCCTTCCTGTGCACTCCCAATTGCTGAACTGACTAGGGAAACCTGCTTGGTAACAGGCTCAGCTTCATTCCCTGTATGGCTGTGTGTCTGCATATCCTCTGGGCCTTGGCAGGTTGAGAACCACGCGGATTCTCTGAGAGAGACCCGACTGAGGCCCTGGGAACCACGTGTGACCCTCTAGGCTGAGGGCTCAATCCTGCAAAGTGCTGAGCCACTCCTGGAGGTGCTGAGTGCTCTCTACCTCTGATGGGGGTTATGGAGGTCAGCGCCTTAGATTGGGCTTCGCTGTTGCCCAGGCAGTGAGCTCCAATCTCATGGTGGCTGTCCAATTGGTTCCTGTTTCTCGCTCAGGAGACTGCCAGCTCCCACTGATGCCAGGGGGAGGTTGGCCTAAGTAGGGCCTGAGGAGAAACTGAGTCAGAGCTTCAGAACTGGGCCTGGTTTTCCAAACATTTGGGGTTTGATTTTTAGGCTCCCCGTCCCAATTGCCACTTCCTGTTGTCCCCATGAAGGGCGTATGTGGATGATTCCCTCATTCTTTCATCCCATAGTAGCGGAGTGAAGATGCTGGTGGATCGCCCAGTTCCCCCTCCTACCCTGCTGTTGGTGCCCTCTCAGTGGGGAGGGGTAGATAATCACCCTTTCCCTCTGCAGCCTCCCTCATCTCCTGGGGAGGCAGATGTGGGGGGTCCATCCAATGTAGAAACACTCAGCAGCTGAGTGGGGAGGGGAGGTGTGTGCGCAAACCCTCCATGGATAGGAAGGGGACATTTGCTAGTTCCCTCTAGCCAGGATAGTCAATCACAGGCACTAATGACAGTTAACAGGATCTTGTCCCCACACGCCTGGCTCTTATATGCATCTAGAATGATTTCTTTACAGACTAATGCTTCTCGGCTGTGTCCAGGACACGCATTGCTCGGAGGGCCTCTTTGGTGTTATTATTGCATCAAGCAGCGAGGCGGGGAGTAGGGGGAAATCTAGACGTAATTTGGTTCTAAATCACTTCCTCGACTAAGCCGGCGCTGAAGGTCCCCTGTAATGAAGCTGTCAGGCTGGCAAGGTCCCGCAATCAGAAAAGCCCATGGAAAGGCAGGCTGGAGGCCAGGGCTGGTAATTTGGAGGCAATCTCATCGAGCCGCACGTGTTTGGGTGGGCGGCAGGGACGCCAGCGGGAAGAGGCAGGGGTCGGGATCACGGTTTGGAGGCTCCGTGCAGTAGGAGAGCGGCCCTGGATAGCACAGGGCAGTGCTTTAGGGAGAAAGGGGAAGGTGCCTACGCCCAGGCAATGTGAAAACCACCAGGCAGAGCCCTGTGTTTGCTCCACGCTGCCTGGGGAAAGGGAGCGATGGGATTCAATCAAGAGCCCTCTCTGGCATTGTCAGTTCAGAGCGACTCTGGACTCTCCGTGTGCCTGTGTGTTTGTCAAGGCACTGTGGATGGGCCCAAGCCCCAGGGGGTTTGGAGCTGGAACCATGTGGAGGTGTGACGTGGTACTGCAGAGGTGTGAAATCCCACTTCACAGAACAGCCGTAGCGCTGTGAAAACTAGCTGTGCCCCTTGGACTCTGACTGGCTGGGGGATGAACAAATAGGAGAAACTGGCCTCCCCCCCAGAGTTCTGATAAGGTAGGGAGATGGTATGAAATCCTGCCCCGGTTCCCTGGGGCAGGCTCTGTTGGGAGGAAGAGTGTATCTGGGGCAGCAGTGGGGTGGGGAGAGCCATGGCAGGTGCAAAGCAGGCTGAGGCTAGTGCTGGTTGGGAATTCTTCAGTGAAATGTTCTTGTGTCGGATGATGCCGATGTGTCAGAGCCAAAACATTTCATGGGGAAGGGTTGGTGGTCGATCCATTTCCCGTTTCAAACAGTTTCTGGGGGGAAAAAAGTTTCAAAGGCATTGAAAGGTCCCATTTTGATATTTTCAAAACTAAAAGTTCCATTTTTTGGTTCAAAGCGACTTTTCATTGAGAAATTTTCAGATAATTTGTAGGAAAAATGTTTTAAAAAAATTAGAAACGATGAAATCAAAATAAAATGCACTCACTGACCCGATCCCAACTTATTATTTTTATTTTTTGATTGTGAAAATTTTTGAGATTGTGACTTTTTGCCCTGATTTAGGACACCAGCATTTTTTGAAATCTCAGAAATGTTTTTGGGTGGGGAAAACCCTCTCCCACCTATCTGTAGCGGTGAGCCAGCTCTGGGCTGGGGAACCGGTCCAGAGAACAGCCTGGGTGTGTGACCCTGGTGAGCCTGCACAGGAGAATCAGCATGAGCCCAAAGGGAAGGCGGCCCCTGATGGATGACTGAAGGACAAATGGGGGCAGCATGGGATGGACGCACGGTGCCCATTGGGTCCTGTGTTGCGTGCTTGGGTGGCATGTAACTGTACGTTGTGATGGTGCTAGCAGGTAGGGTGACTGGGTGTCCGGTTTTTGACCAGAAAACCTGGTCGAAAAGGGATCCTGGCAGCTCCAGTCAGCACCATTGACCAGACTGTTGATTGTCTGGTTGGCAGTGCTGTGCAGAGGGGCTGGCAGGCTCCCTGCTAGCTGCCACAGCACACGGCTCCCAGGAAGCAGCCGGCATGTCCGGCTCCTAGGCTTAGGGGTGGCCAGGGGGGTCCGCATGCTTCCCGCCCCCGGCCTGCAGGCACAGCTCCCATTGGCCGGAGCAGGGCAGGGGACAAACTAGCGCACCTAGCAGGCACCTCTCCCGCTGCTGCGGGCCCTCTTCTCCTCCTCAGGCTCTTCCTGTGGCTGGGCTCGAGCTGCGGCACGTGTCCTGTGGTGAACCACGGTCTGTCGCCCCATCTCTGGCACCCAGGAGTTGGAGGTATGTATCCCAGTCTCCCAGTGCTGCACCCCTACTCCCCATCACTGCATCCCTCCCTGTCCCAACCGCCCCACACTCCAATCCCCCCTACTGCATCCCTCCCCGTCCTAACCCCCCCAAATCCCCATACCCCTCACTGCATCCGTCTCATCCCATCCTGCCCCCCACACCTACCCATCCCAGCCCTGTACCCCTTACAGCGCTCTCCCACCCATCCTCTCCACATCCCAGAGCCACCACCCCATGTCCCTCACCCCCCCTGCACCCCATTCACCTCCATACACTGCTGCACTCCCATTATGTCCCTAAACATCCCTGTGCCCCACACATCCTCATGCACCTGTAGCCTTCTGCCTCCCCCTGCATCCCCATCCACCCCACATACGCCCCCACAACCCCTCCTCTCTCCTTCACTGCCCCCTCTCACCCCCACCCTGCTCTTGTCCTTGGCCTCTTTCCCTCCCCATCCTCTCCCCTCCACCCCCACCCCATTTTTTCCCCTCCAGCCCACCCACCTCCATTCCTGGCTGGGTGTCTCTGTGTAGGCAAGTGTGTGCATGTATGTACTGTATGTGTGTAAGAGGCTGTGTGTCTTTGTGTAGGGAGGTGCGTGTATTGCCGCATGTGTGTATACCTGTGTGAATAAAATTTGCAGCCTAACTCTTTGACTTTTATTTCTTTTGCTGGCTTGCGCACAAAAAAATTGATGACATAAAATGTGTGTATTCGTTTCATAACAAGTTTTTAAAAGAAAAGGGAACTCTAAAAGAAATGTATTATTTCTTTAAAAGTGAGTGTTGTTGACTAAGAATTGCAGAAGAGCCAATGTATCATACATTTCTCCCCACCTTTGTCTAGCTACATTATAAACTCTTTGTTGCAGACTCTCTCTTTTTATGTGTATGTCCAGCATCTACCACCCTGGAGCCCTGATCTTAGTTGGGGTCTCTAGACACTAAACAACAATTGTAATAATAAATAATGTGGATGTATATGTGTTAGTGCATGTTAGAGGTGTACACATGAATACACGTGTGTATCTGCATGTAGATGTAGGAGTCAGTTTCTACAGATTTATATGTACAGGTATCTGGACAGGTGTGCATTTCTGTGGTTGTGCTCTGTGGATTTGGATTTGGGCTTCAGGAGTGGGCCTTTAATGAACCCAGTGCAGCTGTGATAATGTGTGGTTCTAATTCCACACGTAAAATTACAATAATTTAGTCAACCAAAACCATGGAGCTGGTTACGAAAACTGGGAAGGGGAGGAAAAGAATCGTGAAATCCTTTGTGAAATTTCATTTAAAAAAAATCACCCTTTTTGACTATTTTGCTGCCAGCTCTAGCGTCGTGTAACAAATAAAACCTGAAATTAGCATAATACATCTGTCAAAACAATAAATATGCCTGTTTGGGCCTTGCAGTGAAATAAGCAAGTGAGCAATGTTGGGGAAGAGCAAGCGATGGAGGGAGGGGGAATGGAGTGAGCAGGGGATGGGCGGGGAAGGGGTGGGGCCTCAGGGAAGGGGCAGGGCAGTGGGTGGGGCAATTGTGTTCGGTTCTCTGTAATTAGAAAGTTGGCAACCCTGGCAGCGGGAGTCATGCAGTCTCCTTCCCCCTCGGAGTGGCAGTGTTGTTTGCTGAGTTCGAAGCTGATATCCTCTGGCTTCCGGCTCACACTGGCACCATGTCCCAGATGGGCACCTCAGGCTTTTGTCTCAGTGCAAATCCACTCCCACCGCTGCAATTCAGCTCAGGCCAAAAAAATCTTTATTGGCACAATGAGCTGCACGGGCATTGCCAGCACTTCCCAGAGAAAACACTGAGGAGCTGTCAGGGACTGAGACAACAAGTTAAGTGTCTGCCCTAGACGAGGCTTCATAGGAATCGTTGGGGCTTGAACCCAGCATCCGTTCGTGGTGTGAGAGCAGGCTGTCATATCTGCAGCTAGCCATGCCCTCTCTCCTGCATTGCTTTCCTGCCATGGTCTCTAACGGAAGTCTCAGTAAAGGAGTCTCTCTCTCTCTCTCCTCTCAGGCCGCTTGGTACTTTGGAGAGTGGGAGCATAAACCTCTCTTGGCTCTGATCCCTCCTCTGTCACGTAGGCTGCACCGTCTCTTCTCTCGGTGGCCCACATTTTCCAAACAGCTCAGCACAGCAAGTCCTGAGCGCTTGAAAGGCTGGCCCTGAGCTCTCTAAGTTTCCACGCAGAGCTGTGTTGCCCAGTGGCTGAGTCTAGCTGACCTGTATTTGGTAAGAGTCTGTCTGCCCGTTGGTAACCTGCCAGAGCGAGGGCTCTGTGTGGAGCAGGGATCCCCATTTTGCTGTGGCTGGCATTAGATACTGAGCAGCAGGGCTCCGTCTCTCACTGGACGTTGCCTCCATGTTTGACTCAGTTGCTTTACGGGCCCACTGCCCATATTCTCCAGAGCAATCTTGGGCAGTGGTGCCATGGGAGCCACCCTTACCAACCTGTGTGGGGCGCTGTTGCCATCTCTGTCCTCAGAACAGCTGCTAGCCAGAGCAGTGATGCCACCCTGTGCTCCAGCTCAGCAGTTATTGATGGGGGTGGAGGGTTTGGCCCCCCAGTTCATACAGTGACAAAGAGTCCTGTGGCACCTTATAGACTGACAGACGTATTGGAGCATAAGCTTTTGTGGGTGAATCACCCACAAAAGCTTATGCTCCAATCTGTCTGTTAGTCTATAAGGTGCCACAGGACTCTTTGCCACTTTTACAGATCCAGACTGATAAGGCTACCACTCTGATACCAGTTCATACAGCAAGCAGTGAGCCCCATACACTTACTAAGGAGCTGTGTGCATCCAGGACCGCTTCCCTCTGAGTCCCGAGTGCTCCCTTGGGCACTGATTCTCCCTTGGCTCCCCATCCCTGTTTTCATTCTCATCCACCTGAGTCTTATCCCAGCTCCCAGCAAGGCAGATTGCTCATCGCTGCTGCTTTGATTAAATTTCTAGCCTCCTTTGCAGATCTATTTTCCCTGAGTTTGCCCAGACAAGCTCTGCGGTGGGAAAAAGGGGGAGGAGATTGAAGGAAGTGTTCTCCCTGGAGTTGCAGCCCTCCACATCTGAAGAGATGATCAAGAGTGGGAGAGAGAAGGAAATCGCCTTGGGGTGACCCTCAGGCTTGTCACTGATAATTGCGCACTGGATTCCATGCAGGGGCAAAGATTAATATGACAGTGTTTTCTTTCTTTCTTTCTTTCTTTCTTTCTCTTTCCCAGATCATCAGTGAGCACTTACACCTGGAATGGATTTACCAGCTGACAATGAGAGCTCTTGTTTCCCACAGCTTGTGCTGACAGTTACACTGGGGATGGGAGGAGGAGGGGGTGTTTGTTGGGTTTTCCTCTCCCCTCCATGTCCACCTTCTCTTGAACCTGGTGAGGAAGGACATCAGGGAAGAAAAGCAGGGACCCAACAAACCCCTTTCAGTGCTATGGAAATACTTGGGGCATGGAGAGATCTTCATTGATTTCAATGCCAGAAGGGACTGTTTGAAGGATCCAGTCTGAGCATCTGCATAACACAGGCCATGGAATGATTTATAGAGTGAAATGGGCAGGGGGGAAAGAGCCTACCCTTGATAAATAGATGGGTGGGCATGTCTATGTCTGAGCCTCATCTCTGCACAGACAGGGGCTCTAAGTGCCTGATTGTTGCTCTCCTGCACCTTGTGTCATCACTGACTCTAACGCCATGTAGGTGAAAATGCTGCCAGCCTGGAGCGATAGCATTTGATGCCCATTTGGCACTGGCCTGACTGCAGGAGGGGCAGGTCGGTGGTGAATTGGGCCTAAATGCTTCCCAGGAAACAAAGGCTTCTGTAGTGATGCCTGAAAGCAAAAAGGGGTTTTATTTCTGTGGAATTACCTCTGAAGTCTGAGCCTTGCAAATTGCAAGCCAGACTCCTTGGAGAGCTTATTATCACATCTCCTTCCACAACTGGCATCTCCCGACGGGCTCCGTGTAAATTGAGGAGCTGTTGTTTTCAATCTCAGATTAAAGCCCTCCTGTCTGCCACCCACTGCCTTTTCTTACAGCTGTGGCCAAGTGGCCTTTGCTTGGCTAATGAAGCCGTCTGCGGTTTTGAAAGCACTAGCATGCTGCTGGCGCTCATTAAGCGGTTCCTGTAGGAGGTGCCTCGGCCAGCACCAAAGAGCCATTTAAGCACCTGTGATTCTGTGAGAAGCAAAGGGAACAGCTCAACGGGGAATACCCCAGGGTCTGGAGCCACAAAGACTTTTCATGGGGCAAACTGGGCAGGTAATTATACATGGCTTAGCTTCTGGTAATCACCAGTTGCACCATGGGAGTGGCCTAAAGTAGCAAAATGCAGCTTTGTGCACCTTCCACAGCCACTACGTACATGCACACATCCACCTTCACGTGAATACATCTGTGTACGTGCACGCCCTTGTATGCATATATCTGCGTATACTTGGGAGCACACACAAACGTGTGCAGCACACACTCAACTCATGAAGTTTTGAACACATGCACATTTTCCTTCATTAGCTTGCACGCTCATAGGGATATATACATGCATGAAGATACATAATCACAGACATGAACACATGCCTGCACATATAGAAATGCATGTACACGTGCATGGATATGCACACGCCACAGTAGCTGAAGAATGGTAAAATGATAAATATCGGCATGCTCTGTTTGCATTTAAATATCTGGCATGCTCTGTTTGCATTTTCTGCAGCTGCAAATCAAGCTACACACAAAAATGATGAAGAGTTCAGGTTGCTAAGCGTGTATTTTCCAGCTGTACCGCTTGGTCTCCTTGAGCCTTTGTAGAAGGGCACACTAGTGAATAAGGTGTTTTGACAACATGTTTTGTTTCCTTGCGTGGGCATAACCTTGAGACGGTGGTTAAACCTAATAAAATGATTTAGTCAGCAAAAGATTTATACAGATCTTTCTTAGTGATTTTCTCAGTATCCAAAACGAATTGTACCACAGTGGACAAATAAGCATTTCTCCAAGATCTAAGGCCTGGACTGCACCTAAATATTGGATCAACCTAGCTACATGCTCAGGCCTGTGGAAAATTTTGTGCCCTGTGTGACGTAGTTAGGTCAACCTCCTAACCCCACTGTAGACGCAGAATTCTTCCATCCATCTAGTTACTGCATCTTGGAGAGGTGGATTACAGTAGTGGAAGAAACCCCTTCCATCAATGTAGGAAGCCTCTACACTACCGTGCTAAAGTGGCACGGCTGCAGCTGTGCCAGGGTAGCTGCAGTAGTGTAGACATACCCTAACTCCTATGAATTCAGATAAATGGACCATGCAAGGCTATTTTCTGTGGTGCCATCTGGTGACTCTCGGTAATGTTGCAGTGAAAATGGATCATTTCAAATATTAAAAACCAGCTGAACTTTTTCACACAGAGATTTTGTGATAGAAAATCATCTCCTTGGTTGCAGGCTCGTCCATTAGACAATGCACCTTGACGTCACACATCCTGAGCCAAGCTGAGATCCATCACCTCCCGGTAGAACTCATAATTGGCCCGGGGAGCAATTGTGGGACACAAAACCAACTCTCAATGGAACTGTTTGCAAAGATTTTTCACAGTCAGAGCTGGCCACGTTCCCTTGAGCTGCAAAGATGCTCAAAAAGGGGGTTGGATTTCCATGGCAACAGGCTGCATTCTGCGGACTCCGACAGCTTGTCGTTCTCCGGATGTGTCTGTTGCCTATGGTGCTCAGAGTTTCAGGGCCAAGCAGCGTGAGGGACGAAGATGGCAGGGGCATGTGTGTGTGAGCCAGACACCCAGAGGTCAAGGCTGGAGGACACAATGCACAGTGAAGAGAAGGTTCAGGTTGAGATGATACAGCAGAATGCTCCCAACTCAGACATTGGCTCAGACAGGTTAGAACAGCACCCTGCTAGTTAAGCCATCACCCTGGTTACCAAGAGGCTCAAAGGGATGGTAGAATAATGTGACTGTGCTCTTCACTAGTCCGTTTCAGCCGAGGCTCTTGCATCAGCTCATTCAGCCTCCCAACATCCTCTGTAAGGCAGATCCAGAGGGGGAAACTGAGGCATGGGTCAATGAAGCCACTTAGCCAAAGTCCCACAGGGTGGTAGTGGCAGAGCCCAGGAGTTCTGTGATGGGCTATATACACCTCACTGTCCCACAGCGGCTAAGGGGTAAAGGCACAGAATAGCTCCCTCCCTCCCCAGCTGGGACTAATTGGTTGACCAGCAACAGCTGGGTCAAGAGGCTGCCGCCCAGACAGATGGGGCTGGCTGGCTGCCAGAGAGGCCGAGACCTACCCTGAATCAGCAGCAGAATGACAGTTGCCAAGGAGCAGGACCAGAAACCCCTGAGGGCTGGGGTGAGGGAGTGGATGCCCTAAGCAGGTCCCCCTTCCCTGTATTCCATAAGCTAGAGGAGGACTGGACTGGACTGGACTCTGTAGGGTCTTGCTACCAGGCCTGGGAGGAATATGACATAGCTGGAGTTGAGCTAAAAGGCTAGGCGAGCAAGGTCTTACAGGCCTGGTGTACTTCTAATTTAGCAAGGAGTTAGTTAGGAGTAAAGACATAGCAGCTACTAGCCTGACTGCAAAGACAGTATCACATGTGTTACTTAAATGCCACTTACTTGTCCCATGTTGTGAGCTATTGGAAAGCAGTGAATCTGTTCCCTGGTAACTGTTCCAATGAAGCAGATGGGCCATTTACTAAGGGAACAACCTATGGAGTTTCCCTGAATCTTTGACACCGTAGACGTCTGCAGGTTATCATGCAGCTTTTGGGATCTCCTAATTGCAGAGGGCCAGAGCTGTGCAAAAGGTTTTCAGCAGGCTCGTTGTCCATTGCAAGCTCAAAGCCAGGGCCAGGTGTGTTAGCAGCTTCACTGTGGCTCATCGGTTGTTCAAGGGAGCCCGAGGTGACTTATGGGGATTGAAATCCTTCTGTATTCCTGGCTTGGGCACAAAATTGCGGGGATACCTTTGGGTTCAATGAAGATTTTGAACCCCCAAGCTCACAGTGAAAGTCTACAGGCTGCATGAACCTCGTGAACAAGAGCCAAAGAAAACATTCTGCAAGCAGCTGTGTCTGCTTGTGGTTGGGGTTGGGCATGATGTGAAATGCCAGATCTGCCCCATCCTCTTCCCACTGAGCTCCAAAGAAGTTCAGAGCTGTAAGTGCAGCTTCAGTCCCTTCTATGATAGAGGGTCTGCTAGCGAGGGGGAGTGCGAGATGAGGATCTGAGCAGGGGAAAGGAGCCTTGTGCTGAGAGAGGCTAGTAGCTAAGGCTGGGGAGTGTGTCCTCTTGCTGGGTGGAATTGAGTTACAGGACAGCGAGTCTGGTAATGAGGTGGGAGGTGTCTCTGGTGCAGTGTTGAGGTTAGGACAGACCCATGGTGATGGGAAGGCACAGTGGTTCTCAAACAAATTTTTGCTGTGGTCACATGTGCGGCCACCACAGCAAATTCACAGTGGCCAACATTTTGACAGCTAAAATATACTAGTGACACTCTAATCACGTGGTGTCATAAATATAAAGGGAAGGGTAAACCCCTTTAAAATCCCTCCTGGTCAGAGGAAAAATCCTCTCACCTGTAAAGGGTTAAGAAGCTAAAGGTAATCTCGTTGGCACCTGACCAAAATGACCAATGAGGAGACAAGATACTTTCAAAAGCTGGGAGGAGGGAGAGAAACAAAGGGTCTGTGGCTGTCTGTATGCTGCTTTTGCCAGGGACAGAACAGGAATGGAGTTTTAGAACTTTTAGTAAGTAATCTAGCTAGGTATGTGTTAAATTATGATTTCTTTAAATGGCTGAGAAAAGAACTGTGCTGAATAGAATGACTATCCCTGTCTGTGTGTCTTTTTTGTAACTTAAGGTTTTGCCTAGAGGGATTCTCTATGTTTTGAATCTAATTATCCTGTAAGGTATCTACCATCCTGATTTTACAGAAGTGATTCCTTTACTTCTATTAAAAGTCTTCTTGTAAGAAAACTGAATGATTTTTCATTGTTCTAAGATCCAAGGGTTTGGGTCTGTGGTCACCTATGCAAATTGGTGAGGATTTTTACCAAACCTTCCCCAGGAAGTGGGGTGCAAGAGTTGGGAGGATTTTGGGGGGACAGATGTGTCCAAACTATGTTTCCCAGTAAACCCAGTTAAAGTTTGGTGGTGGTAGTGGAAATTCCAAGGGCAAAGGGTAAAATTAATTTGTACCTTGGGGAAGTTTTAACCTAAGCTGGTAAAAGTAAGCTTAGGAGGTTTTCATGCAGGTCCCCACATCTGTACCCTAGAGTTCAGAGTGGGGAAGGAACCTTGACACGTGGTTATGTCAGTCATATCAATAAAATAGCAAATCTTTTTCTTGTAAAGAATAACCTGTGCCATTAATACCACCACACAACTTACAGTTATTACTGACTATATCATTTTTAAACAAAGTTGGTAAGCAAATTTCTCATACGTTTTTTGTAGCAAAGTATGTTGTAAATATCAGTTAGCTTCTTTTTTAAAAAACAAAACAAAACCAGGAGTACTTGTGTCCCCTTAGAGACTAAGCGCCACAAATACTCCTGTTCTTTTTGCTGATACAGACTAACACGGCTGCTACTCTGAAACCTTCTTTTTATTATTATTATTATTTCAAAAGACTCTTGAAAGGGAATTGTTCAACACTTCTCTCTTCCAGAGCACGGTGGAATGCAGCCTCCAGGTTTTGGTCGGTAAGCTTGTTTCTGAACTGGCTCATCAGAAAGTGAAGCACGTTGAATGCACGCTCACATCTAGCTGTAGTTGGAAACACTGCTAGAGTCACTGTAGCCACACATGCTCGTTCTTTGTAGTGAACTGCATACTCAGGCAGGTCCCACCAAAAGTCACGGTGGCCTCACATGAAGTTGGTGGTGGCCTCATGCAGCTATGGTGGCTGTGCTTGAGACTCGCTAGGCTACCTCAGTCCATCCTCCAGGGGCTGGCACAGGTTTGTTCCTGTGAATGCGTCTGTTATAGCCTATAACAGAGGGGGCCTCCTAGTGAGGGAGTGTTACAGTGGGGAGTGAGGGTTGGGATCAGAAGGGGTGTGTTATGACAGAGACCCTCACAAAGGGGAGGATGTTGTGACAGAAGGAGTTTTGCAAAGGGTCATGGGGATTGTTATTTGTGTGACTGGAGGGAGGGAATCCCGGCTTTCTCATCCAGCGCATGGCTGCAGTAGTACTGAGGCAGTCGTTCGAAAACGGGGGCTCTGGCAGGAGAAGGGGACGAGAGTGGTGGGTGTGTATTGTGCCAGGGTCTGACTAAAGGAGCCTGTGGCTATGTCAGCACTGCATAAAGTATGGGATTGACCTCGACTAGGTACAGCAGCAAGGTAATAACTACCCGGGCCTCCTCTCCAACAGGGTTTTACAGGACATTGTAAAATCAGCCTCATTTGCAATGAAGAACCCGCTCTATGTGTGAGGGGAGGGGGAGGGGGATTGAAAGAGCTTTGTGCAATGGGGGAATGGACTGGCTCTGGGGATGGTTGGGCCCGAGCCGCTGTGCACTGGTGGGGAGCATTTGACTCAGCACAGAGTGACGTGTCTAGTTTTCTCCAGAGATCTCCGCAATGTTTATGGTTGAGCAGGAGCATAAATCTTATGGGCTCTGAGTCCTGGGCAGATAATTCTTCCTGCCTCCTCCCCCGGCCCCGCCTGTCGCCGAGGTGCTGTTTAAAGCCTACAGAGGGGTACAACCAAGTATGCTGAGTGCATAGAGACACTTTGGGGCGAAGCAGGGGCTGAGACGCGACCTCTCTGGCAATCAGTGTGTTGGCTCCGGCTCCCTCCCACTTCGGATCCTGCAGCCTCCTGTCACACCAGTCTGTGGGATGCTCATTGCCTGCCCTTCTAAAGTCCCCTGCATAAAATGCTTCTAAGCCTGCGAGGGCAGGAGTAGGTCTGCTCCATGCTCAGAATCCTGATGGCCCCAACCCTGCCAGGGAAGGGGGCCGGGCATGGAAGGGGAGGCTATGCCTCTGGGATTCCGTCGTGGGCTCTGCTTTGGCTCTTGAGGTTTACGAGGCCATGGAGGTCTCTCAGTTAATTACAGCTGTCACAGTCAGTCTCTCGCCCTCTTCATTAGCCCTCCAGCCAGGGTTGGTGACATTTTCATTCCCAAGGCACTGGGGGAGGTTCTGGCTCACAAGGAACTGGAGCTGGCAAAGGTGGCTGGGGTGGGAGAGGGCTGCGTGATCATTCATCCCATCCCCCCTGCTGCGGGAGGACAGAGGGTAAAGCTCAGGCCCTTGGCTCCCTGGATGGAGAGATGCAGAAAAGGCACCTTGAGTAGGGCTGGTTCTTGCAGCAGCTCTCCCCAGTTGCCGTGGCAGCCAGATAGATGCAGGGCGCCGCTGGTGCACGGATGCTGGTGCACGGATGCTGGTGCACGGACGGGGCCCTTAAGAGGTGGCAGGTGGTTGTTCCAAGGCATTATGCTGGGGCCAAGTGTAATGTATCGAGTCATTATGGCATTATCTCTTCATTACGCTGAGAGCTGCTGCCGGAGCACAGGGAGGAGAGACGGGACCAGAGCCGGTGGGGAGGGGAATTGACTCATTAGCTGCTTGCAGCCCGGCTATCAGGGAATGGTGCTGTCGCTGCATGGGGGGGTCAGGTGCTGCTGCAAAGGGCAGCGTTTGTTAGAAAGTAGAGGTGGGTTCAGAAGTGCACCTGTGTGTGTCAGGGATGTGCCTGTGAGAGCACATGCACAGGATCTCAGCTGCACACACACCGACCCCCTACTCACTCATGCCCTGCAAGAACAAACACACATCCCCAAGCCTCCCCTTCACGCACGCCTACCCTAACCCTACAATCTCCTCCCAACCTACTCTCATCCCAAGAGACACCTCCAGCTCTGCCATCCGATCTGCTGACAACAATGTACAGCACGCAGATACGTCTACACAAGTTCACCACACCTCTGACCTTACTCCCAACAACACACACACGAGTACATCTACGTGCAATTAGTCTCACGATACACCCCAGCTGTACACACACCCTGTGCGCACTCTACCCCACTCTGACATACACCCCTCCCTCCACTCACAAACTTACCCCTGTACGCACACATCTGCATGTATCCATACACTCCCAGCATCAACAAGCTCCTACCCTTGCACCTACAGTGCCTCAAGTGTATCCGAAAGTGTATCCCTTTAACCTGCACACACGGCCCACACCAACTCACACCTTCTTGCACACCCCACCCTGACCGGTCCCCCCTTGCTGCTGAGAACAGACTGCCAGGGTTCCGCAGTTGAGACTGGCTGGGCTGCGCCAGGTCTCAGGACATGCCGCGTGCTCTGTGAGAGAGGGCACCCCCAGCTGGCCCATACAGCTGGAGCAAGGGGGCAGGTAGGTGTGGAGCCCCCTGTCCACACTCTGTGGTGTGAGATTGGCCCTTGGTGGGAGCTCGGTATCTGAGGGGATTGATAAAGGGATAAGAACACTTCCTTTCTAACATGTAGGTCTGAGTCCGGCCAAGGTTGGGGGTGGCTGAGCGTACTTACAGGTTGCAGCTGTTTGGTGGCCTGTAGATCTCAGTCTGGCTCCTCGTGGGCAGGTGACCACATCACAACCTCCCCACGTGTGTACACACACACAGTGACACAAGCTGGCTTCACCAAGACTGCTTGCCCTCCCCACTCCCTCCTGGGGATGGATTCTCCAGTTCCCGACGCAGGCATCTCTGGGGGTGTGAGGACTGGGTGCGGGGAGCTTGCATGGGGCTGCCTGACTTGCAGATGAGCAGAGAGGCCTTCGGTCTCTGGGGCTGCCAATCCAGCACCAAACTGATAAGGCTGCTTCTCCCAGAAGGCCCCAGCACCTCAAAAAGGCAGGAGACTCCCCCCCCCCCTTCCCCTGCGTGTCTCTGCAGAGGGAGCGCTGGAGAGGTCTCTGCAGGGAGCAAAGTCCTGATGCTTCCGGCAGGCCGCTGCTGCCAGGGGGTTGCTGAGTGGGTTTCTTCAGCACACGTGTCATGCTGCCTGTGGGAGCAGTTCAGACCTCCAGAGAGCAGGACCTGGGGGGTTGTTCTGGCCACAGGGGCCTTGCGGTGACTGGCACAGAGAGAAACGCCCACGGAATAATGGTATGTGGAAGCACGTGCCCCACTGTGTCACGTGCTTTCTCCAGTCACGGCCATAAAATGGCCTCCAATATCAGCCAGGACAAATCAAGAGCCCAGGGATCAGGCTGTCCTCTGGGTCTGCACAGCAGTGAGCACTCGCCTCTCAGTACCTTCCCTGGGCCACCGAAGGGCTCAGAAGTGAGGGGAGCGTGGCAGGAGGGCTGAAATTCCGGGCATGGTGTTAGAGGGTCTCTGCACACCCACCGCAACCCCCTGAGAGACGGCCAAACGGGAAGGAAATTCGAGGGCTCTGAGTCCATTTCCCTGGCCAGCCTCCCACTTTGTCATTTCTCCCTCTGGCGATTGGAATAAAACACATTTAACACAAAGGGCCTCCTCCTACCCCAGCATCTGAGGCAGATGCAACCCCCTGAAGCATCAGTGTCATGTTGGGGTGGGGGTGGGAATGTGTTGCCACTGCTGGTGTGTGTGTGTGTGTGTGTCCCCTAGACAGCACATTCCACTAATCCTCTCTTAATGTGTCTGGCAGGGCTTCCTCACAGCAATGTCCTCTTGGTGTCAGCTGGGACTCTAGTGCTGTGAGCTTCCTCTTGGCAGTGCCCTGTCATTGCCCCGCCATGACTCCAGTGCTGTGATCTTCTGCTCAGCAGTGCCGCGTCAGCACCAGCTGTGACTCCTGAGGCAAATGCCGTCCATGGATGAGTCAGCTGTCCACAATGGCACAAAGCCCACCTTTGATGCATAGCCTGGATGCCAAGAAGCAGCTCTGGCACTTGCACGTTGGGTTAAGTGAAGCGCTGGGATCAAACAGCCCTGGCTGCATCACTCACTCCCCAGCTGCTGGTCTTTGGCTGCGGATGCTTCTCTGTCTCACCCCCCCCCCCCCTCGGGCTACTTCCCCTCTTTGGACATGGATCGGCGCCATTAACTTGTTCACTCTGTGCTGGTGTGAGCACCATAGACTTCTTGCTGGACACTATATCAACACAAAGCATTTGCCAAGATTTACAGGGCTCTTGCTGGACCGTGGAAGGTAAAAAATATCCTTTTCGAAGCAATAAAATATAAAACGGGACCCAATTTCTCGCCAGGGTAAGAATCATTATGTTTGACAAGGCTGTAAAACACACAGCGCGGGGGTGAGAGCCAGAGTAAATGCTGCCTTCGGAAAACTCCTTCCTTGCAAGGCTGGGATATGGTTCCCTTACAAAGCAGGGCCCGAGGGTCTTGGGAGGAGGTAGTGTCTAACCGGCACCTCCTCCTGCTCTCAGCAAGGGCTGGGCAGCCCCCTTCCTTCCTGCCCTCCACAAGGCCCAAGGCAAAGGCTTTCTCTAGGGGAACGTCTACACTGCCAATGAAGGTGTGGTTGTAGCATGGGTTGGCATAACCACAATGCTACGTAGCTTCAATTTAGCTAGCAGCACAGGTAAATATAGTACTAGAGACACAGTGGCACAGGCTTCAACACAATCTAGCCATCTACTAACCTGACAGGGAGCCTGGGGGTGTACTCTGGTTGCTAGTCTGTGCCACAACATCTATAGCAGTGTTTCAGAGCAGCAGCCCTGTTAGTCTGAATCCACAAAAAGAAAAGGAGGACTTGTGGCACCTTAGAGACTAACAAATTTATTTGAGCATAAGCTTTCGTGAGCTGTAGCTCAAATAAATTTGTTAGTCTCTAAGGTGCCACATGTGGGTCCTCCTTTTCTTTTTTATAGTAGTGTTATCTGTGCTAGCTCCATAAAACTAGCCTGGGTATGCCTACATGCTACACTCACACCTTCACTTGCACTGTAGACATACCCTCTATGAGACTGGTTTAACTAAACCCACCTTAAATCAATCTAGTTAAACTGGTGCAAACCTCTAATGTAGACACACTTAAAGTGGTGTAACCCTTGCTTAAATCAGTGAAGCTTACTTTGGTGATTTACCAACACAACTGATTCAAGGCAGGGTTAAACTGGGTTAAGTGTGACTCTAGTAGTGGGCTTGCCCGGGTTAAACTAGAGGATATATTTTAAATCAAACCAGGTGGACAAGGCCTGAATTTCAGTTGGTCTGTACCAAGGCCAGGCAGGTCCCAGATGGAGACTTCATCTACATGAGAAAAGGAGTGTCCAGTCTCTGCTGATCCAGTTCTGTCTATTGTTAATCTCATCTGTGCACCAGGATGTGTAAACTTTATGCAGAGCATCTCCCCCTGTGCTTTGTTAGTGAAACCTGGGCTACAGTGCTCTGATTTCAGGTAGATTGGCGGGGACGGGAAGAACGCTACTGCTGCAGCCTCAGGGAGGGAGGAGGAGGAGGAAGAAGAAAGAGGGCAAATGACAGGTACAAATAGAAAACTAAAGTGAGATGAGAGATGTAGCTGTCGGGCTCTGTCAGCCCCTTGCACACGTGGGGTGAGTTGTGCACTCTGGATGTAGCGTGAGCTGCGCCTTCTCATCTGCTGTGTTCTGTAGGCCATGTGCTCTCCGCAAGGACATGGGAGAAGCATCGTCTTTGGGTCTCTCTCTGTTTCCTGCTGACATCTCCAGTGCTTAATAAAATCAAATTGCCCCAGGACTGGAAGGTTTTGAAGTTCAGTTTTAGGAGGGGAATAATAAAAAACTGCTGAGAGTGTGTGTGTGTGTATTGGACTGTTGCTGTTCTGAAATCCCCACTCCCTTCTCTCCAATGCCTTGCTGTATCCTGGACAGACACTTTCATCTTGCTTTGATGGTACCTGCTGCATATACAACTGTCCCCATCCCCCCCCAGCATATTAGAAGTGTATCCCCCTTAGTCAAGGCTGTCAAGCCAGGAATCATGCACAGGGCCAGGCCCCACACTGGTGCTTTTTTTAGGATTCCCTTGGCTCTTCTTACCACAAGGCTCCCCCTGAGCTTTAATAGCTTGGCCTGGTCATAAAGGCCCAGATCCTCAACTGGTGCAAATCACCATAGCATCATTGAGATCAGTGAAGCTATGTCACCTAATACTAGCTGAGGACCTGCCTGAAAAACTCCAAGCAAGAGGTGCAGGGGAGTCTGCACCATAAGGGCTTATCAGATCCAGCTGGGAAGGGGCTATGCCATAACGGGCTGCGAGCACGTAGCTGGAAGGAGGTTGGTTCCTGTGACTGACCCTGGAGCTGAGTACAAGGCTGGTAGGTACCTGCAGCTGGTGTTGGGTAGGGGAATAGATTTGTTTTGTGTTACTCTGTGAGATTCTTTGTATGTGAGAATTAACAAATAGCGCCTCAAGGGAAGGGCCTGACACAGACTTGGGTGTGGTGTGTTAGTCCATCCTGGGCTTGGAGAAACTGGCCTACAGCCCCCAAACTACCTAAGGGCCCGGGGTGGGGATTTAGAGAAAAGTCCTGCAGGATTCAGTAGGGGTGAAACCGAAGGAGTTCTTGAGGCAAGGTAACAGTGTTTGAGAGCAATAACTATGAAACCCCACAGCACGGATCGGAGAATGACCTGCTTTCAAGTTTGGAACCACCTTATAGAATCCTTTAGCAGAGAGAGAATTGTCAGGTGTGCTCTACAAGTGGTCCAGAAGCATCCAGATAATCATTTTCTATGAAATTCTTAGGTTTTTTTCTGTGAAGTTCTGACTGGCTTGATCCTTTGGTCCCACTATCAGGGGTGGAGATGAGTTGGCTTCCCTTCTGGTCCTGCTGCTCCTGAGGGAAAAACTGGGCCCTGTTTGCTTTCTGTTTCTGTCCCAGTACAAAGTGGTTGGGATAGGGCTGGTGAAAGCTGGATTGTGCATTTCTGAGCCCTTGCAGAGTTCCTTAGGACACAGAGACCCAATAGTCTCATGGCTGGCTTGGGTTAAGGCTGACTGCATGCCTATATTGTATTGTAGAGACCAGTCAGGCAATCTTTGCAAATAGAGTAGGAGTTACTACAAAAGAGGCCTGTCAGTTGCACTGCATCCCCTGGGAATTCAGTTCAAACAGAAAAGGACACTGAGGATCATCATAAATGTAGATGGTAAAGGCCTTTTTAGGTTACCAAGCCTGTCTGCCGGCCAGGGCATGAGGTAGGGCTCTATCTTGGAACCCGTGTCCCGGTGAGTTGCTCCATTGACTGCAATTGGACTGTCTGTGTGAGTAAAGACTACTTGCCTGAGTCAGGTTTTGGAGAATTACATGTCTAGTGCTCCTGAGAGAACCTTCAGACTCTTCTCTCGTGCGCCCTGGTGTGTGGAAACATATATGTGCCTTGTGAATCGGTGTGTGCATACAGTTCTGTGAAATTGTGTGACTGTGAACGTGTGTGTGTGTGTGTGTGTGTGTGTGTGAAGGCATAGGTATGTGTGCATGGTGGTTTAAATGAATACAAGGCTGCTCCCACATATACATGTTAGTGTTATCAATTCCAGACACTAACTTGCTTGTTAAAAGTTCACTGACAGCTATTTTGTATAGCTTTAACATTTTTATTCTTAATTCCCATTATTTCTCCTTTTATTTGAAGCTGAAAAGCAACTCTTCTCCAATGGTGTCCTGCTGTCTTTTTGGCCCATATTATCCCCCCCATCCCGTGTTTCCTGTGAAGAGGAAATAAACAGGGCTCCTTTTCTTCACTTGTGCGGATTCCAGCATCGCTGCTGCTGTCAGAAATGAATGCACAGATTTGTGGTGAGCTCGGTGCTGCCGAGCAGCGAGCAGAGGGAGCTCCAACATTGGTTTCTGTGGGTCAGTGAAAAATGGTGGCCTCTATTTATTTCTTAGAAAGGATGGAATTAAAAAAATAAAAATAGAAACTGGAAAATATCTCAGCAGGGGCCAAATTCTGGTTTGAGTTAATCTTGTATAGGAACTCCACACTGGAGATCCAGACGTGGCCCTAGGCTTTCTTGCTTGTGAGAGCAGAAAATGTTTTTGGTGCCCCTCTAGCAGAATGGGGTCTGGGAGACTGGATAGGGGAGGAGGGGAATCATCAGAGCAAAACTGGCCAGCCAATCAGCAAGCAAAAGGGAGGGGAGCTGAGCAGTCTGGCACTCCTGGGAAGATGGTGACTGCCCTGCTCGCCTGCACTCAGAACTGGCCCTGACTGGATCAGATCCCTAGGTCCAGCTAGCACAGGACCTTGTCCCAAATAACAGCCTGCACCAGATGCTTCAGAAGAAGGTGTAGGAGCCCCACTGTGATCAAATGTGGAATAGTCTGCCTTCCACATAGGTCTGATCCTGATCTTGAATAGAGATTGTGGTGGCAGGAGGTTTAATATCCCTTCTGGAATTGATGTTAATAAGTAGGATAATGCTGGCTGTTCTTGTTGGCCTGATAAGTGTCCAATCCAGTTTTGAATCTCATGAATTTCTGGCCTTAATAACATCCTGTGGCAAAAAGTTCCCGGTCTTATTCTGTAGGGTGTCAAAAGACATTTCCTTCGAGCCAGTTTGAATCTGCCCCTTTTAACTTCATTGAATGTCCCTTCGGTCTCGTGCCACCAGACAGGGAGACGAGAAGCTGAAGTAAAGCGTCGGCAGGGAGCCTTTTGAAGTGCACAGCTCCATGGCTTTCTGGAGCTGCAGACCCATGCATGGGCTTCCAGCATCCTGCACATCAGCCCTGCCCTGGCTCCTATTCAATTATTCCTCTTCAGTAAATATGTTGCTGCAGTAATCAATTGCCATGTAATTAGCACATAATAACTATCTTATTAAATCTAAATGAAATGCAAATACAATCCGTATTCATTTAGTTCCCCTGTCAGGAGCTCCTTCCCCTCCCCTCCAAGCAGGGCTATGGCTGTTGCTAAGCAGTAGCTGGCACCCTGCCCTCCGGGTCGCTGCTGCACTAGTGTCCCAGCTATGCGATGGGCTGAGGCAGATTGGCTCCCAGCAAGGGGCTACGGAGAGAGCTGGGTCAAGCCAGTGAGCATCCATTGGCCATGCAGCTTTGTGTGAGCCTTGCTTTTTTTTAAAAAAAAAAAACCCTTTGGTCCTGATGCGTCCCTTTGGGGCGCTTCACACAGCCCAGAGAGCAGTGGCTTGCAACCTTTTCTTTTCTGAGCTGGCCCCTTGTAGCTCGTTCTGCTGCTCCTTCCAACACCTGCCTCCTTTGCTCCCCTGTGTCTTGCTAACCAGCACTTGGTTGTGTCTGTGCACAGACAGCATGCAGCTGCAGTTCCTCCCCTAGGCTGGAAGCCACAGCTGTTAAATGTGTGCTAGCTGGCCGGTGCTGTCCTGCCAGCCTCTTCAAGCTGGACTTTCCCCCAAGTGTGGGGCTTGGTTCATACAGCCCTGGCTGGGGCTGCTGTATTGCGGAGGTGTTAATCCAATTGTCCTGGCCAAACACAAATTCAAGTGCTTAGCAGACGTTCTGCTGACTTAAATTCCCGTGTAGTGTGAACTGGAGAAAGCATCTTGGACAGGGAATTTACTTCCTGTCTTAAATTGTGACTTAGTGTTGCTGTGTGCTGTTAGCTACTTATTCTGTTCCACCCCAGAGGGGCTGCGTTTCATTGACAAGTGAGCCAATTCTTCTGTATAACACAGTCTCTAGCTTGTATTGCACTTTAGGAGTCCTTCAAGATATAAGGTGTTATCTAAAAAGATGATGATTAGATGCAAGTTATATAGGAGCAAAGGACACAGCCTGTTACAAGTAAGTGACCCAGGAAAACAGTCCCTGAAGACTTTAAACATCATGGACAAATTTCTGTCTGCAAGTTAAGCCTTAAATCTTCTCCTTAGCAAGCCTTTGTATTTCACCCACATTTATTTTGTGGGCGTTCAGAAGGCTAATGAAGAACTTTAATTTATTTAGGAATGTAGCTGAAGATGGGGCTGTGAGACTGGGTTGATAACTGAGCTCCAATTCTATAGAATAAGCAAGAAGACTTTGACAAGTGTAATTCCCTGTATCTTGTGTAGGGAGTTTGACTCTCTGTGTTCCCTTGGAAATAGACTAGTGATATGAGGGAAAGAGCAATGTTTCCCTTTGGGAGGGACCCAAGGGAACGCTCAAAGCCTTTACCACAAAATTAGTGTCAGGAATGGGGGATGGGTTGTACAACTTTTGGCTCTCAAGGAACATTCAAATAGCTTTGAATTCATTGCTGATTAAATTCCTGGTGGGTCCCAGGTGCAAACTGAATGCAGTGGGGTTACAGGCAGAAGGGCCCAGATTGTCACAGGTATTTAGGCACCTAACTCCTTTTGCAGATCTGGGCCAAAGCTCCAGTCCAGCAGCACACGTTAGAAGTTTACACTGATCCTCCCCCTAGAGGCATTTAATGGGGGCATTGCCAATTACTTCAATGGGAGCAGGATCAAACTCTTTGAAGAGCAAGAATCTAGTTACTGAGCAGACTTGGAGGAGGAGGAGGGATAGAACTGCACAGAGTAGCAGAGACTGGGGTAAGATTCAGTCAGAGAGCATCTGTTTGGAATAACAACGCTATTAGAGGGGATGGTGCTAAGGCTTATTATCTAATATTGGCATTGTGGTCGTGCCTTGAGCCCCCAGTCAGGGATTGTGCTCCATTGTGCTAGGTGCTGCATAGTGAAAAGACAGCCCCTTCTCCAAGGAGTTTACAGTCTAACTTGTGCAATCTACACTACACCCTGCTGGCAGGCAGTGAATACCCTGAAACAAACAATTTCTACAGTCGTAGACCCAACCAGTGCACCTCACACAGAGGGCTATTACTGCTCTCAGCACTTCTCTACTATGGGCTAGATTCTCCTCACCTGCCGTAAGCTGGCATCACACCATTGCTCTTGATGGAGCTGTGCTGTGTGTAACAGCGGAGAACTGGCCCTGTGCTGACAAGCACTATAAAAAATGTAGGGCAGATAGATACTGTGCTTTTATTTTTATAAGGCACTCCGTCATTGTGGAAAGGCTGGCGACAGCCAAATCTCAGCTGTGGCATCACCTACAGCTGAGAATACGTATGGAAAAAATGAGGGAGCGATTCTATACTCGGCCCCCCGTGGCTGTGATCTGGCCACGTTACTGAGCAAAATCAAAGGTCATGTTCACTAAGCATTTCATGTATACAAAGTATCTTGTATACTTTTTAATCCCGACACCTTAATACATGTAAGGCTGACGTGGCAGATGAGACTGGGGGGAAAGCTGCAGGGTAAGTCAGTGGGAAAACAGCTGGTTCATTCATTTTGAAACACAAACATGCCAATTTTAAAATTAAAGGGCTGGATCCTGGGGTGTGGCTAAGCTTGTGAGCAGGGCTGTGGTTCAGAACACAAGGGTGGGCATTGTGGATGCCCTCTGCACTCCCCTGTTGAGGGGGCTGGTCTGTGCTGGGCTGTTAGGGTAAGTGAGGAAAAACTCTGGAGGCTTCTCTGACTTGTGCTGTTGCCAGTGAGGAGGTGCCCTGCCCATGCCCCTTTCCTCAGGCTGTGCCAGCAGCAGGGATGAGGTTGGCACTGAGGTCTACACAGGCTCTTCCCCAGCAGAGGATTGCCCTTGCAGTAGGTGATCCTCCCCGGGGCCAGCAAGGCTGGTTTTATTTCCATTCTGCACTGGTGTAAATGGTGACACAAGCTGCAGGGCAACCAAGAATCAGGCCCCCAGTATCTGCTGGGGAGAGTTTATCCCTGTGACCTTAAAGCCTCCTGCGCTTGTGGGTCCTGCCCCCCCCGCCTTTCTGCAGCGAGGTGAATGTGTTAAACAGTGAAGCCACTGGCTGGGAATCGTCTGTTATAGAGCCATTAGATAGATGTCCCTGAAACAGCAGCAGATCAATCGATTCATAAGTAATTAAAGCATTCCCCTTCCCTAGGGCAGCTCAGGATCTATAGCTCAGGAAGGAGATAAAACGGCTCCTCTCTACAACAAGGGGGGACTTCAGCACTCGCATTTCCCGAGGGGCTGAGGGAGGGTTGGGTGCCTGCATCGCTGGGGGTTACTCTCTTCTGTTACCTCTTTGGCTGGAGAGATCTTCTCTTCCCATGCCATGGGCCTTACTCCCCGTCTCTGGCAGGGAGTGTGGTTGCTCATCCCCTATCTTATTCGATGTTTTGTTTAATGGATCTTGCCCCCAGTGCCCTAGGCATTCTGTGTTTGTCCTGTTCAGCCCCACAGGCCAGGCCACACCTCTCCACTCAGCAGCGTGAAATGACCAGTGTTGCTCCTGATTCACACCAGTGTAATTGAGATCTGAATCGGGCCCTTAGCAATGATATGGTGCCTCTCACCCAAGAGCCCCGCTTTGACAAAGGGGGACAAGTTCTGTCATTCCCATTTAACAGAAAGGGAATCGGAGGTGCAGAGAGGCTGGGCCAAGTCCTCGGTGTAAATCAGCATAGCTGATCTGGTCCTACATTTACCCGGAGTCAGGAGCTGGAGCCAGGTCTGCAGATGCTCAGTCCCCTTCTATAACTACGAGGTGACGCTGTGTCTCTGTAAAGCATTGTGACCCAAGAAACCTGCCTCTCTTCCTCATGCCCCCAGCCAGGCTCTGTATGTCTGTCCCTGGACACAGCCTGTCTCTGAGTTGGCTGACTTCAGAGCAGAGAGGAATTGAGGCTTTTGCTGGACTCTTCCTCAAAAACAGTCACTTCCCAGGGGCGGGTCCCTTGGTGACACTCAGTGAGCTGGTGGAAAACGAGCAGAAACACAGCACGGGCTAGTTGAATGCCCCAGTTCCATGCAACTCCAGGGGAAGCTTGCTGTGCTTGAGAGGAAACCCCAGGGAGGGGTGAGTCGGATAAAGTGAGCTGTAGCTCACGAAAGCTTATGCTCAAATAAATGGGTTAGTCTCTAAGGTGCCACAAGTCCTCCTGTTCTTTTTGCGGATACAGACTAACACGGCTGCTACTCTGAAACCAGGCAACACCGCTTATTGAAAGGTGTAAGGTCAAGCTGGTCGCCTGCTTGTGGTACCTCAGGCTCTTAGCTGCTCTTCCTCCTGCAACTCGCCCTCCTGCCATCCACTGAATGCCCCTGAAGGCTCCATTCAACTTCATCACTCAGCCCTGACCAGACCCACATGCACCATGGGCTGCTGGCAGCGCTGAAGGGGGCCCAGAGGCACCCCAGCTTCTGCCAGGCTGCATGTGGCCCCTGGGGGGCAGTTCCTGGCAGAAGCCCCCAGCGGATCTCTCCCAGGGCTGGGATGCGCCAAGATGTTTATTGGAATTGGTGTTTGATGTCAAGGCGAAGGTTGTTCAAAGCCTCCCAGGGGATTTAGACGCCCAGTTCCCATTAAAGTGGATGGGGAATGGGGCCTCCAATCCCTTCAATTGATTCATGGCTTTTGAAAATCTCTTCCTGACTTGCTCTGGGTTCTTGCCCTTCTCCACCACCCTGACGTGGGCCCTGCTAGAATACACAGATGGGAGGCATGTCCTTGGGGGCAGGCTCCAGGTCGCTGTTCTGAAACTGACGGCTCCTTCTCGGCGCTTTGCAGTCACTGCCGGTGCCCAATTAGCATCCTCCCCAGGGAAGGCGCCGGCTGCGTGTATCGCTGGGCTAGAAATCTCTGGCATTAATTTTGTATTTAAGTTGATGTTTTAATTAAACTGGCCCCCAATTATCTTAACTAGCTTTTAAATAATAACTTTCTGCTGAACCATTCACATCAGCCACTAATTGGCTCCCTTCTGTTTACATAGATCCGACTGGCTCAGACAAACATGGTGACGGGAGAGGGGAGTGCGCACAAGCACCTCTGCTGTGTTTGCCTGTGTGGTAATGCATCAGATCCCCGGGCGAGGTGGAGACAGATGCCCCGGTGGGCGCTGCACCGCTTATGTCACTTGAGGTGGATATGCACACAAGTTATTTAGTCTTCGGGACATCAGGTTGCTGGCCCGAGGGCAAATTATTCCATAGCTGTGTTCTCTTAGCTCTGGGCTCTCATGCTGACTCTGGCCTATGCAGAGAAAGCATGTGCTATGGCCACTGAGAGTTCAGGGGTTCACTGCCTGGCTTGGTCTCCCACTGGGCTAGCAAGGCTGGAAGGAGAAGGAGCACAGGGCCTGACCTCTTGCTGCCCCTTGGCAACATGGAGTCCCGCCTTCAGTAAAGCCAGACCTGCTCTGGACAGATCCTCTCTCTGTCACTGTGGACAGTGTTTCTCATCCTGGGAGGAGATCGGTGGGGTGGGTGTGGACAGTGGTCCTCAGCTCTCCAAGCTGTTTCTCAGTAGCTGGATAGTGGGCACAAGGAGAACAATCCACCTGCTGAGTGCTCCTGTGTGGTGAGGGAGATCTGCTAGCCAGCCTCTGTCCGGGTCTGGAATGGTTCTAACCATCATAGAATCATAGAATATCAGGGTTGGAAGGGACCTCAGGAGGTCATCTAGTCCAGCCCCCTGCTCAAAGCAGGACCAATCCCCAACTAAATCATCCCAGCCAGGGATTGTCAAGCCTGACCTTAAAAATATCTAAGGAAGGAGATTCCACCACCTCCCTAGGTAACCCATTCCAGTGTTTCACCACCCTTCTAGTGAAAAAGTTTTTCCTAATATCCAACCTAAACCTCCCACACTGCAACTTGAGACCATTACTCCTTGTTCTGTCATCAGCTACCACTGAGAACAGTCTAGATCCATCCTCTTTGGAACCCCCTTTCAGGTAGTTGAAAGCAGCTATCAAATCCCATCTATCAAATTATCCCTGTGTCATGTGCCTGGCTGATCCCTGCTCTTCCTGCAGGGCTGGGCAAGGATGGCCATAGGCTGGCCTGTCCCTCCTGTGTGTTTACCCTTTCCCTGCTCTGGAGACTGGGGCTGGCTGATCCATCAGGACAGAGGAGTTCATGGAGCCTGCGAACAGGGTTAGCGAGCCAGGCTGAGCTCTGGCAGAAGCTGCAAGGAGTTCTTGCAACCTGAGTAGTGTTTGTTGTTGTTTTTTTTAAATCCTTTCCTGAGATCAAAAATAACTTTTTCTAAGATCCAGGGGCACAGATAGAAGGAGGGATGATGGAAGCCTTCGTTGTATTCACCCCAGAGCCATTCCAGGCTACTGAGACACTAACATGAGATGAGGGCTTGGGGAATGGGCTCTTTGCGTCGAACTTTCCAGCAGCTGTCCTTGTTAGTTTGGGAATCTTAGACGTTGTAGCTACCTCTGTGTTTGCAGCTGTAGCATGAACACTAAACTTTCGCCGAATCTTGATGAGCAGCAAGTGTTAGGGGGTGTGGTTTTGTGGTGCATATGTGTGCTTGTTTTTGTGTGTGAGCGCACATCTGGAAGTGGCTGTATATTTTTATGTGTAGAGGTCCATATTTGTGGCTGAGTATTGTGGTTTGTGGATGAGGGCATGTCTGTTACAGCATGCGTGTGACTGTGTACATGGGGTGTGTCTGCGTATTGCTGTGTTATTGCGGGTATATTTACGTGGGCATTTGTGCATATGTATGCATGCCTGTGTCACCAGTGTGTGTGTGCATAGCCGTGTGTATGCAGCCACGCTGGTCGGTGTGCGAGTGACTGCATGCTGTTTGTTAGCGCGTGGGGGTCGGGTTCACTTTGCTACCTTGCCACTGTGCTTTATTTAAATGTTCTCTCCTGGATTGCGTTCCCGAGGGTCCAATCTACATATCATCTTGCATGCAGTTTGTCAGCCTGCTCTTTCGCTCCTTGTTTTTGTGCATTTGTTTAAAACCTCTACAATGTCAGACAAAACACTTGGTGAGAAAAGGGGTCCCAGAGGTAGCTGGAGGACGTGTGTAATCCTTCATTACTTGTGTCACAGACACAAACCCTTCCTCCATGCTATCTGCTCCCATTTAGAGTTCTGCGCTAATTAATAGACTTTTATTACAATGAGTATTTGAAAACAATTAGAATGATGGTGCCAGCATATGGCTAATTCAGGCGGGCGGTGCTGATACAGCGAATCCAGGAGGCGGGGACTTAGTCTGATTGCTGTGTGTGTGAAGAAACTTAGGACAGGTGTCACTGCACCCCAAAGCTGTCAGAGAGACCTACACACAATAGATGGACATGTTGTCCTGTACTCTCCTATTTGAATCAGTTTACCATAAATACCCTGGGGCCAGCGGGAAGGGATATGCAGTGTGGGTGGCATTCTCTGCAAGCCGCGGGCTGGATTCATGCTCTCAGAGGGGTGTAAATCCAGGTGTATCTCCACTGAAGCCAGCATAGTTCATTCTGTGCAAAGCCATTATGGGAGGAGAACCAGGCTCTGTGTTTGCAACCATGTGGCCACATTTCAGACAACTCTTCCGTTTGGCCCCGTGTGACCACAGACCAGGCTCAGCAGGGGCAGTGCCAGCTTTACCCCCGCACGCAGCCTCCTACCCAGCCTGCAGCAAGTGCCAGCCTCCAGAGCCCACTGAGCCTTCGATTTCTCTGCCAACACTGCCAGCGGGGATGCAAGTTTTGTGATGGGGTCTGTAACAGCGTGGCTTTAAGGGCTAGAGGCCTGCAGCCAGCCAACCCGAGTTGCTAAGGAGGCACAGCTGAGCAGGAATCCGCTAACTTCATTATAAAAAGCAGTGGGAAGCTGCAGAGGAAGGATCCCCAGGGAGATTTAAGTGGGGATGGGGAGAACATGGAGGCTGCTAGGATCGAGTAGGCTCCAGCAGAGACACCTGGGATGTGGGGCGTGAGACTACAGGCAGGGAAGGCCTCGGAGTCACCTGATAAGGTGCTAAATGGATGGACTTGAGGAATGACCTGAGAATGTTATTTTGACTGTTTCTTAATTTAATAAACCAGAACCTGTGAAGGAGGAAACTGAGGCAGGGGTCTCTTGCAGGGCTGTCCTGAGGCCATGAGGGGGCGTGGGAGGCGGCCTACCTCATGTCAGTGGAGCTTGGGAATAGAGGAACTAGACTGAGACTGCAAGCTCATGGCTCCTGAGATCAGTCAGCTGGCAATCACTTCTGGCCAGTGGTCACTACTACTCTGGTGTAAGTGTTGACTAGAAGAGAGAGGCTTTCCCCTGCTCCATCCAGTGAGCCTCCAGAGATCTTCGCTGCTTGAGGATGCTGAGTGTGGGGAGAATAGTCTTGGAGATCATCAGTGAATCTTCCCCCTTGAGGCACTGAGTATTCTTCCTGCCCCCTCCTGATTTCCCCTCCTTAACAGCCACGTCTCACAACAAAGCCACTGCGATCTGTGTTTCCAAACTGCGTAGCTTGGCAAACCTGCTAGCGGAACTCTCTCTTGCCCCCTCCTCCATTTGTTTTCACGCAGCCCATCAGGAAGCCAGGCTGTTTTTTTCTACTTTAACAACCAATATTTGCTTCTCAGCTGCTAATCCTGTTCTCTTTGTAAAAGCCAGCGCCGTTGCAGGTCACAATCCTGATAGGTTTAGCCTCTGCTCTAGCTCTTTCTTGCTCTGAATCCTGTATTTGGTTCTCCTATCCCACGGCTGTGAGAAATTCCGGAGCTCTGGAAAGGGAATGAAGGAAGTGAAAAGGGTATGGGTTTTTGCAGAAAAGGGCCAATGTTTTGTGCCTGGGTCCACTCCTCTCCTTTGAATACATTGACAGGAGTCTCCTTTGGAAGCTTCTGTCTAGCTTTGCGGCTTCACATCTCTGCCTGTATTAATGCAGAGATAGGGTGGGTTTTAAGGACCTTGCATGCAAGCCAATGGCTGTAATTGTCAGTTAAAATTTGCTAATGGATTGAAATAAAGACCCCTGAAGGTATAAAAAGGTGAAGCTGGAGATAAGAAGCTGTTTTTTATTGACTTTCATTCCAGACATTGGAGGAGGAACATGGGTTTTTGTCATCTGAGCGAAAACCTGTATGCACAGACAGGGCTCGCAAGGCAGGAAGAGATACAGATTGATGGATGAACAAGGAGGGTTCAGGGAGGAAGCGGAGAAAATAAAGCAGCAAAAGGAACAATTTCCTATGCTTTCATTTCCCCACTGATTGGCATTATGTTCCTGCTTCTCAAGGCACCTTCACAATTGCGGAGCAGACAGGATTCGAGCGGTACGGTGCTTGGGCTTCTCTCTGGCAGCCGAGGGGAACAGAGGAGACCTGTTTGACGACGTGCTCAGAGGAATGGCTCACTTGCCAAGGGAGAGTTACCCCTTTTTTGCAGGCAGGAAGAAAAATGAATGGGATGGGCCATGCCCAGAACTGCATCTGCCTCCGAGCTCCTTCACAGAGGCAGCTGCTTCCATGCTGGAGCCAAACGCAGCAGGGTCTTGCAAACCCTTACCCAGGTGGGCTCTCCTCTGGCACCTGAGTCGATCCATTGGCTGCCGCCAGAGTAAGGGCTGCGGGACTGAGTTGCAGCCTTAGTTAAGTTTAAAAAAAATCAAAGGCTCCAAGTAAGAGACTCCATTTAAGTCAAGACCAGAGGGGAAATCCTGGTTCCACTGAAGTTAAAAGGAGTTTTGCCACTGACTTCATGGGAACCAGGATTTCACCCTGGATGCCTTTCTTGAAGGCACAGTCTATTCAAGCACAAGCAGTTGGGCTGAATGCAGCTGTTGCCAGATGCTGTGGCTTATGCTATCCAGGAAGTTAGACTAGATGATCACAATGTTCCCCCTTAAAACCTGTGACATCTGACCCTAACACCAAAGACCTCCAGTTCCTCCATTTACATCAGATCAGCCCCATTCGTTTCATGGCGTTTGCAGCAGTATAAGTGAAAGCAGAATCTGGCCTGCACTCTATTGCTGTTTACACAGAGGGGAAGAAATAGATGGATCTGGATCTATCTCTTTATTTGAGTTTGGGTTTTTGATCCCCAACCCACCCTCCCTCGGAACGCCAAGAAGTTCCAGAGAGGATCATTGTTTCTGGCTGAAAGGTGACATTCCTGCCACTGCCAGGCTTCTGCACCACTCAATGCCCACTTACGCCCTTGCTTAAAACAAGCTGTGCTCACTCCCGCTTTCGCCCAGGTCCCAGTCGTGCCGGCCAGCTTGAGTCACTAGTGCCACACAACATGACTACTGGCGGTTTGTGTGCAGATGGGGGTTGAGTTAACAGGAACAGTGGCCGTGATAGGCACTGCAGCCCTTGCAACCACAGGAGCCCCCAAGGCAGCAGGGGATCCCCTGAAAGCCAGATCTGGCCCATGAGCTCCTTCCATTTGGCCCCCTGGATGTCAACTGCTCCATCCTGCTCCTCACTGGAGGCTCTTTTGAGGACAGCCCCCTCCCCGACTCCAGCTCAGCCCTGCACTCCCAGTGGCAGCGTTCCCATGCTTGCCCGCCTCTGGGCACCTCCCCCACACTGGCTCACATTGCAAAAGGCGTTAACTTTGCAGTGAAGACAAGCTCTTTGGGAGACCGTGCTGCTTCGCACAGGGATAATTCCGCCTGCCCCGAATGAAGCAGCTAGGGAGCGCTCGTGGGCTTGGCCGGAGAGAAGCTGATCTGTGGGTCAGTTGCCTCCTCCGTGGCTTTTAGTGTTACCAGCACTTCAGCACTGTGTCCTCTCCATTTCGCTCTCCCCAAAATGTGGTTGTGATTCATCAGTACAAAGCAAGGGTGGAGGGAGGAGGAAAATTGGATGTTTGTGGTTTCCATCATTGGCTTTAAAAAACAACCCATTTTCCTGCTGACAGCATTTACATGGGTACTTAATCTGGAGCTACGCATAATCCCTAACACACCACTTCCCATGGCCTGCCTGCTGGAATACTGACATTTACAGGACTGGAATGGGCGATCCAGGACCCACAGAGGCTTGTGCCAGCCCAGTGCCTCTAGCTGAGAGAGACAGCTTGCTTGCTTTTTGTGAGCCTCCCCCAACCTTTCAGCATCCCTTGATTACTGTTTTCTTGAAATTAGCTCCTTAAAATTCTTACAGCCGAGCTCCCCGGCCTCCCAGCTGACACATCCATCTTGCGCTGCTGTTCTCCTCCTTCATAAGCATTCAAACAGAGCATGTGAAGTGCTTCACGTTTTGCTTGCTAATAAAGACCATGGAGGGATGTTAAACCAATAGAAACTATTCCACAAAGAGGGGGGTTGGGTGGGGAGGAAGAGACCTTTGCCCCTTTCTCAGCTTCACGAGCTCAACTCAGTCTGACTAGGGTTGTTCAGTCCAGTGTCATAGGACGTACAGGACTCGGAGGTGGAAAGAGGAGGCAGTGTTTCCTAGTAGCTAAGCACCAGCTTTACAGGCAGAAGACCTGGGTTCTATGGCCAGCTCTGCCATGGACTCCGCTGCGTGACCCAGAGTGAGTTGTGATGCCATTGTGTGGGTCCATTTCCCTGTCTGTAAAATGGGCGCAGCACAGAAAAGACCAGTCAGGTCACATCTGGTTCATCCTCCTCACCTGTTTCAGCATTAGCCTCTCCAGGAGCCTGCTAGTGCTTTGAGTCTGCTTTAAAATGCTAGCAGTGCTCAGATTTGTCTTTAAACTCAAACCACTGGTGCACTGTAGAAATGATTGGGAAATGGTCTGCCAGTTTGTTTACCTTTTCCTGAGGACCCCAGGGTGAAATGTCTCCAAACAACTCCCTCCCTTATACCCTTGTCTCCTTCCTTCCGTTTTATTAATTAAAGATTTATTTAAAAAAATCTGTAGCTGCCTCTAACATCCGGAGGAATTGAGAGAAATGATTAATTCATCATTTTCCCTCAACCCCTGTCCTCCTTTTGTCTCTGAGCTGTTTCTTGGGGAATTCCTCTTTCTGGAAGTGCTGGGTTTTGTTGGCTGCTTTATTGTGTTGCGGCTCTAAAGAGTTTTATATTTACCCAATTAGCCAAAGGTGATTTGTTCAAACGGCACACCAAATAATCCATAAGCAGCCGGTGAGGTTTGTTTGTAGCAGGTTTTCTTTTAAAGTCAGTGATTTGCCAAAATCTGCTGCATGAGCATTTAGCAATTTTTTTTTGTCTGTGGCTGTTTAGAGGAGGAAAAGTTGACATTGATTGCACACTAAAACAGATGATGTATACAAATGCTCTGCATTCCTGTGCTGTGTTGCTCTCTGGGTTGACCCTGCATGTGATTTTCCTGCACATGATTAATGACTAAGTGGGCCAGATCCTCAACTGGGGTAGATCAGCATAGCTCAGCTGGTGCATTTTTACACAGCTAGTGATGATGGATTTCATCAAAGCTTCTGATGCTACTAGCAGGGCAGATTGTAATAAGACCAGGATGGGCCGAGGATCAATAGCATTTTGATTTCCTAGATCTGCAGTCCTGTAGTTAGCACATTGCCTATTTTTTTAATCCTTTCAGCACCATGGCCAGCAGCCAGACTGGTTCTAAGCGTTGCACTGAGCTCTCTCTAAGGCATTAAGTCATGTCCATTGGATGCTGATAATTGCATTCAGGTCCCCAGTGTGACTGTGTAAATGTACTGCAGGCCTGAAAAATGGTGAAACAACTCCCCAAAGACATCTTCTCAATCCTGGAATGAAGGAGAGTAAGGAGCAACAAAACAAAACAGATGCTGCCTTGTTCTAACAAAGTTTCCCTTCTCCGTTTCCCCAGGGACCCGATATTCTCATTATCCCTAAAGTGATGGCAGCAGTCACAGACATGAAGCGATTTAATGCATAGGCAGCTACTCATCTCATCTTACAGATGAGACAAATATGGGAAGAGCTGGTGGGGGCAGTTAGCAGAGAGGATGCAATATCGCTGTACTTGACTGCTGAGGGTTTAAGGCATATCCTTAGATGTCACCAAGGCAGAGAGAGGGTGGTAATGAAAGAAACAACATGGTGGCCAATTTATTGTAAGCACAGAGTTGAAGGAGTAGCATACCTGCATCAAGGGGTGGGTGGGTGTGAGGGAATTAATTGCCTCTTCTCATCAGCCCAATTGCACCATTGTAATTGTCTGTCGAATCCAGTCTCCTGCCCCACAAATGCTTAGCTAGAGCTAAACCTAGAGGGGGATGATAAACTGATGGCCCTATGCAAGACAAAGATGATAAGGTAAAATTAGTGGCCATTTTCGTAACACGAGTGACCGCAGAATTCCATAGGAAGCACAACCAACTGGGGAAGTGCATTGGAACAACTGATTAGTGACAAGGGGAATGCAGGGCTGTTCATGTCTTCTGGGTTGCTTGGTCATCATGAGACCTGTACACTGTGAACTGTGTAGCAGTTATGGTTGTAATATCTTGACAACATCAAATATCCTCATTAAAGTGATCTAAGGGAACGACCATGTAGTTACATGGTGTTTGTAGAATAAATACCAATTAATGTTGTATCTATCTGTGCTCAGTAGATTATATTGGGTATCTCCGAGCCCCACACTATGTGAAGGAGCGTGGGGAAAAAGTAGTCAGAATAAAGTGCAACCGAGAATCGGCACTTCTGGGGTCTCTTTCCAGATTTGCCACTAACTTGCCCTATGACCTTGGGCATGTTTAGCCTCAGCTGCCCAGTGTGATGTGTTTCTTACCTGAATGTAGGCACCCTTCAGTCTCTCGAGACCACGGGTATGCACCCCTTAAGAGCGAATTGACTCCTTTGGTTTTATGGCAGCCGCGAACATGGCTGAAGAGACCCACTCAAGAGAGACAATCTCTGCTGCATCTGTCACATTTAAAGGGGATGTTTCGGCCCTTTTGGGCTCTGCCTTCCGCGAGCTCTTTTCTCCTCTGCTAAGCTGGACGGCTTCCTCTTGGAACTCCGGAGACCTTTGTTAAACTCTTGTTTCCAAAGGCTGCGTCTTGAGTGTGATCCTCCCATTTGTCCACATCCATGTCCATTTCTTTGAGGTCTCACTTGCACATATCCTTGAAACGCAATTTTGGGTGTCCTCTGGGTCTTTTTCCAGATGCCAATTTGCTGTAGAGTATGTCCTTTTGGATGCACCCGTCATTCCTTCGGCACACATGCCCAGGCCAGTGGAGGCATCTCTGTTTGAGGAGTGTTTGCATGCTGGGTATGCTGGCCCGTTTGAGCACCTCTGTCCCTCCAGGAGATTCCAAAGATTCAGCAAAGACAATGCATATGAAACATTTCTTACCTAATGCTCAGAGAATGATTTAATGTTTGCAAAGTGCTTTGGGTTACCAGGACAGATCCTAGGCTGGTGTAAAGCGGGCTAGGTCCATTGACGCTGCAGCTGGGGATCTGGCCCACAAATGGAAAGTGCAATAATATGAGATGAACAGCCAAGGAGGGCACTGTTTTTTCATCTGGTACACCAGGCAATAGGACGACGCAAGCCTCCTATTCAGGAGAGCCCAAGTCAAAAGATCTATCTTTCAGCAAGATGTGTGTGAGACTCTCCAGTGTCTAGCTTACAGGCAGGCTAAAGGACCTTGGACCAGTACTACCTAGGGAAGTCTTGCTTTACCTTAAGTGTCAGAGGACTGTGTTGTTGGAGCTACAAGACCAGTGTTCCAGGCCCTATTCCCACAATTCTATAGTAATTGTGTCTGTTTCAAGAGGACACTGGAAAGAGCTTCTATGCAAAGAGAGTTCAGGCCTCACGGAAGGGACTGAATTTCTGTCATGAGCTGCAGTGTTTTGAGTGCACCTGGGATAATGTACCGCACTGCTAGTCTCTGAAGGGTTGATATCGCTTTCTAATGCACTGGCCAGGGAGTCGTTCCTCTCCTGTGTCACACAGGAAAAGGGAGTGAGCTCCGAGTTGACCAGGGCTTGTTTCACAAATGGGATCTGGAGAGTGAGTTTGTATTTCATTGTGGGCAGAAATTGCTGATGCTGGTTTTCTTCTTCCGTTGGCGGCAAATGAGGCCTGGGAGGGAGACAGACAGCAAGGTAAAAGAACAGCCCACAGCCTGTCGGTGCTCTGATCAATACATCTTTTCCCATTAGGAGCTAAGGAGACAGGATGTGTCTCGTGGTGGAGTGGTTGGGGCCAGATTCTGACATCACTCTGGCATGGAGTCAATTGAATGATTCCAGATTTACACTGGTGTCACAGAGCACAACCTGGCCCGTTTTGTCTAATATGTTCTCTGTGACAAATGCCTAAAATAACGCTGCGTTATGACCCAATGGCGAATGCTCTCCTCTTCCCCAGAGAAGAAAGCTGCCTTGCTTCTTGGGGTTATGTTCAGGCCTGGTTTGTGGGGTGCAACACCACTGGCTCTGTTGGTCCACAACTGTTTCTAACCTAAAGGCTTTTGTCTCTTGCCCGGAATCCCCAGCTACTGCTGGGAGTGAAGCAATTGCTTTTCGTAAGGAGAACATGGAAGGGGCAGAGAATGGTAGAGCCACGCTGGGATGGTGAGGGGGTGGCGAGCAGAAGGGGAGGAGGGAATTGAAGAGACAGGACCGGGTCATCAGCTAATCAGTGTGGAATTTTGTAACCAGCTTGTCACTGGTTACAAAATTCCACACACTTCGAAAGCTCCAGTTGATGACGTGCTCTCTCTGCTCACTAGCTAGGAAAATACACTATATATATTTATAATATTATGTATATATTTTTTTCCCTCAGCAAAAATTTCCTTTAATTTCACAAGTGAATGCTAGCTAGGAGTTATTGTCTCCTCATCAGATCCCAGGAATGGGCAGGGATGGCATGGCATTGCTTTCAATGGCGCTAGGCCGATTTATCGTCCAATGAGGATGTGGCTTATTGTTACCTCCCCCTCCCCACTTTACTCTTACATTAAAAATTTGTCAGCCGAGCCCAGCCATCACACAGGTGAATACTGGCAGCACCAGGCATTGTCAGAGGTGACGTGGAAAGGCCTATATGAGGGAGTGACTTGAATATCAAATGCAGATCACAGCTGGCGAGAGACTTTAGATGTGGTGGCTGGGACATGAGCACAAGAAGGGACATGGAGAGAGCATCCCAGGAAACACTGTCTGCTGGAGAGGCAGCAGCTGTCAATGCAGATGATTGTATGATGGATTGTCACTGCGTTGACAGAGATGAATTGCTCTTACTATGGAGTGGGGATTTTTTTTTTTTTTTGGTAATGATGCATTACTTTTTTCTGCTCTCCTGAGTCAGCCAGATGTTGGGCCAGATTCTGATCTCAGTTGGAGATCAGAATCTAGGATAAGGCCAAGTCATGGTGTCATGGAAGTTTTGCCTTTCACATCAGTGGGACCCTGATTTGGCCCTAATGCCAGTGATGTCAGTGAAGTTGCTCTGGGTTTGCGACAGTGAAAGAGAAACAATGGCAGACTGTCCCCTTGGTGATATCGGTGTAACCTCTGACATCAGTGGGCTTGTGTGATTAGGGAACTTGTCAGAGCTGGGTTGGAGTCCTTGCTTTGTTATAAACTCCCTAGGTGACTGTGGGCACCTCACTTAGCTTCTCTGTGCCTCCATTCCCCATCTGTGAAACAGAGATAACAGCACGGCCCTGCCTCACCGTGGTGTTGTGAGGATAAATACACTAAAGACTGTGAGGCTCTCAGATGTTGTGGTGATGGGGGTGAGTGGGCGGATAGCTTAGCTTGATAGTATAACTGAGGGCAGAATTATGCAGTGTCAGAATTGCCCGGGGATTTTTCGGAGTCTGTGTATCTCTCCTCCTTCTCCTGCCTTGAGCCTGATCAAGGGTTGATTTCCAATTATAATCAGATTCATAAAGCATGCATATGTCACTGCTGCATCAAACCAGTCCTATTCTGTGCCACTATTAAAAAATATCCCTGCAACCCTCTGGCATGAGAGAGTCCCTTCTCCCCCTATGCCAAGTGCAGAGTCTTCATTCCATGTGTTCAGCTGCCGAGCCACTTCCTTCCCCGCGCATATGGGTTCCATGTGGTGTTCGGCTGTCAGGGAATCTTTGGGAGTGGGTGGCTTTGCCAACGGATAGATCTCTAGCAGCCAGCTTGGGGAGTGAGGGCACGTTTACACTGCAATAAAGCACACATGGCTGAGCTGTGTCAGCTGGCTGGGGCTCGGGCTGTGGGGCTGTTTAAATGCGGTGTCGCTATTTGGGCTTGGGCTGGAGCCTGGGCTCTGGGATCCTCCCACCTCACAGGGACGCAGAACCTGGGCGCCAGTGCCACTCCAAACATCTACCCTTTCAGCCTGAGCCCTGTGAGCCCTAGCCAGCTGACCCAGGCCAGCTGACAATGTTTTACTGCAGTGCAGACATACCCTGCTGCGTCTGGAGCAGGTCATTGGGGCACCAGCATTTTGCTGCTGCTTTATTTGTCCCTGTCCCCATTGCCCCCTCTTGGAGCAGTGACATTGAGGAAGGATGTTTTAGTCTGTGGGGAAAGAGGCCATGTATTGTGCCTAGACAGCGTGTACCGTTGTGCAGCCAGACTGGGGGAGAGATTCAGGAGCACGGTGAGGAGAAGCTGTCTGGCAACAAGACCCGTCAATCGGGAGAGTTTTCATGTCAGCTGGGAGAGTTGGAAACTTCAGAGACAGGGAAGTGCGGACTGAGGGGAAAGGGAACTGTCAGAGGAGCCATGCAAAGGCAGAGAGGGACTGGCAGAGAAGAAAGCAAGAAAGAACTAGCATGAGAGCGAGAGAGAGAGACCGAAAGGCAAATGAGGGCCTCATCCTGCTTGGTGCTGGGCCCCTCCTGGGAGGGGCTAGGTGATCTCTGTGGAAGGTGTCTTGTATGTATGTATCAATCTCTCTCTTAGCCCTTTGCCATAGTTACAAATGGGATGGGAGCTGAGCATGTCAGTGCCTGGCAGGATCAAACCCAAAATGACAGAGAAAAGCAAAAATTGGCTCAGGGAACAGGAAAGGGAGTTATTCTAGCGTGTGGAGTAGAGAAAACTATCCCTTTTAAGTTGGTAAGGGATTTCCTGGGCCTGCTCCCAGGCTACGAGGCTCTGTAGGGAAGCCTGTGATCTGGGCCTCACAGCAGTCTGTCCAGAGAGCCAGCCTAGTGCACGGTGGGGTGAATTATGCCGCTCAGCTTCAGCAAGCAGCCTGCTTTGTGTCCCTCTGTTTTTGGGTCCTTGTATATGAGAATTTTGGCATCTAAAAACTATGTATATAGAGAGATATATAAGTGTGTGTGTGTTGTGTTGCAACCTTCCAGCAAGAGTATTTTACGGTTTTTATCCAACTTCTGTGTGCTGCGAATGTGACAGCTCCTGTCCTCCCAAGGTCTCTGAGCTCATTCCAAACACAACTGAAGTTGTACAGCACCCTTCTTGCGCAGGCAAGTAGTATTAACCCCATTTTACAGCAGAGGAAACTGAGGGTCAAGAGAGGAAGGCTCCGATTTCCAGAAATGAGCTCTGATTTTGGAGTCTTCATTTCAACCTTAGCCTCCTAGCTGGTTTGACCAAGGCTGCAGATTTTGTTAGCAGCAGAGTCAGGGATGGAACCCAGGAGTCTAGGCTGCTAGTCCCTTGCTCGGATCATTTCCTCCAGGAGCATGATACGAAGATCCAAGAAACAGTCAAAAGGAAGAGCCCTACAACTACGTGAGGGAGGACTCGGTGATTGTGCAGCCAGTGGATAGTAACAGGGAAGAATATTCATCTACCCTTAATTATTTAGAACCAGAGTTAATTTTACAGTTCTGCTGGCAGATTTTCTCTTTGTTTTTGTAGTTAGAGCACTGGCTTTGACTCATTTCCAGCTCTCCAGCTATTGATCAAGTCTTGTGAAGGTTAATGTGTCACCGGAGCCAGCAATGTCTCAGGGCAGATCCTGAGCAAGGCAGAATTTATCTGCACGTTTACACTTCTCTCTCTTCCCCCGCACCCCCTTTCCTAAAGAGAGGATAAAATAAAGATACATAAACCCAGAAAGAAAGAAGAAAGGCTTTGCCCTGCTGAGGGTCTGTATTTTAGGGGTTTGGCTGGATTTCATTGTAAATGCTGCTGACTTGAATAAATTCTTTTGATCATCTAAATCCTGGCTGGATTAATTCACCAAATCTCTTTAAACACCCTGGGATATAAAATGAGAGATCACTCCATGGCCCCAGCCGGGCCAGCCAGACCTTTCCCCAGAGCCCCCGTCCCCAAGGCTGTGAGACAACATTGGAGGAATCCTCCTTAATCACTCGGCTATTGTTCAAAGGGCTGAGGGGCTGTCTGATCCCACCCCAGAGACATGGAATAGAAGGATGACAAGCCAGGGATGCCCCAGGCTCTCTCAGAGGGGGAGCTCTCTGTGTGTGTCAAATAAACCCCAGGAGCCGTAGCGTGCAGCAGTCACGAAGGGTGGTGGAATGCAGGGAAGGGAGGGCAGATGACGCTAAGGTAGCATTGTGTGATATTTATTAGTCCCAGCATTGCAGATCTGTCACTTTAACTAGTCACCCCCTCCCGGTTTTCAATCACCCCTATGTGTCTAGGACACTGGGAAGAGCTTATGTTATTCATAACAGTAACTAGTTCCCAGGCTAACCAAGCCAGCGCAAAGCCAAAGCTCCATTTCATGCCCTGTTTCCATTTCCTCTGGCTTGACTCTTCTGCTCTATTTGTCTGAAATGAACAGAGATGAAGTGAAATGAATTATTCTCTCTCTCAGGACCTAGAGCAGTGGGGAGGGAGAGCTAAGTGCCAGCGCAGCTGACTCACAGCCTGTGACTCCTTCACTGCCAGGTAGCTGCTTCCTAAGAAGTGTCTCCTCCTCTCCCATTTTAATCCTCTTGTCTGCACCCACTCCCCTCCTTCTCCCCTTCCTGTCCCTGCTTCCCCTCTCTCCTCTCCCCCCTAGTCCCTTCTCCCCTCCTAAGGATGGTGTTTTAAGTCACACAGGACTTGATCCTGTCAGGTGCTGAGCATGTTCGAGGAGTTCCCATTGAGGGCCTGATCCAGAGCTTGTTGAAGTCCAGGAAAAGAGGCCCATTGACATCACTGGACTTTGGAGCAGGCCCTGAGGGTGCTCAGCATCTTGCATGGGTGAGCCCTAAGACTGTGTGATTCAGAGTCGTCAGACCTCTGCTGGATGCGAGTATTTGCTCTTAGTCCCAGTGTCTGGCGCATGCTCATCCACCCTTAGTGTTTGGCTTGCGGGATGTGGCACTAGTCCCCTGAGCTGTCACAGCAGGCTCTTACTTCCTGCCCTTAGGTGGAGTGGGCTGTGGAGCGATGCCTCCATTTTAAGCCCAATTCAATAGACGGGCTAATCTATGCTGAGCCCTGGCTTCTAGCAAGGTGCCCTCCCTATCTCTCATCACCACTTTGGAACAACCAAAGGAAAGGTAACGGCCAAGAATCCTGCCCAGGTTTTACAGTGAGCCCAGTGGGGGCTGGGAGAGGAGATGTGTGTGTGTGGGGGGGGGGGGGGGTGGGGGTTGGCAGTTAGGCCGTGCCTGCTGTGTGGATAACTAGGCAGTATAGACATGATCAGTAGAGCGGGTAGTTATGTCCCTCCATTGAATCCAAGGAGCAAACAGGAGTGACCTGGAGCACAACAGAATCTGCCCCCTCACCCCGCTGCCAATTCCTACAGAAGAGCCAACAGGCTGTGAGTATAGGAATTAGACTAGACTCGGTCTTAAGCGTTTTCTTTGGAAATTAGGCATAAATAATGTTATGAGGGCAAGGTAGATAAACCACACCTAATATGACAATGCACGCTCAAAGGGACATTGATCGATATGACCCTACCCTAGGGGTTGAGCGTTCCGCCTTGAGTCAAACTGCAGCTGGAGGGCCCCTGAGTTTTCTGAGCAACACACAAGTTCGCAGCAGGAACACCCACCCTATTTCCCCCTGAGCTCTATTCTGGTTGAGATGTTCCTCCAGTCCCCTGTTCTATACAGATGTCTCCAAGGGTGTGGGTTTGTTCCTCCTGCTTTGCTAAATGAGTTTTCAAACACCAGCCTGAAACTTAGCGGATGGTAATTATGCTTTGTCATTAATATTTAAACCACAAACAGAGTTAACACTCTAATATCATCCCTGAAGGCTATCGCTCATTTAAGTTTGATCCTTATGAGACTTAATTATTGTCAGCGATGACTCCTAAAAGGCAAGAAAGATTAAGAATGAAGATGGAACCTTCCCTTGATCATTGGAGCCGTGGGGTAAGGGCAGAACATATGAGGAGCTCCTGGGTGGGTGGTTACCATTCATGCTATCACTGACGCGTGTATGAAGCCCCATTTTTAGGGCGTATTTAGAATACTTTGCTTAGCACTCTCCATACAAGGGTCTCAATGTTCTTTACAGACCTCAATTAATACAGCCTCACAAGAGCCCTGGAAAAAACTAAAATGGCATTGCTCCTATTTTACAGATGGGGAAACAGAGGCAAAAGGAATTTGTGTCTTACCCAAGCTTACCCACTAAAGTAGGAGAGCTGGGAATAGACTCCCGGTCTCCTGGACCTCCCTCCTAACTATCCTTTAACCCATCCCTGCGGTACAGCCTCCTGGCAGGCTGTATATAAGAATTCAGCCCAAGATCATACATTTTATCAATCTGTACAACCACAGTTAAATTACAGGGACATCACAGAACCAGCATGTCATTTTACATGCTCTTTGGCATTCTGAACAACAGTGTTTTATTTGCAATTCAATGGTGTGTGCACGTGTATGTGTGTGTGTGTATAATAAACTGTCTGAATTATTGCTTTATTGTTTACAAATTGGCTTCTGCAAATGCCATGTAAATTTACTTCTGATCTATTTTTGCTCCACACATCTCTATTAACGATATCATAGTCCCAATGACTGATCAATAGAAAAAATATGAAGTGGTGCATCTCAGCCATTCTGGATGATTTACCTCTTTTTTTTTTTTTAAAGTACCACTGTGTTCTGCAATAATACCTGGTTCTTATGTAGCACGCTTCATCCTTAGATCTCCAGGCCGTCTACAAAGAAGGTCACTCTACAGATAGGGAAAGTGAGACACAGTTTGGGGGTGGTGGTGAAGTGTCTTGCCCAAGGTCACTTAGCAGACCAGTGGCAGAGACAGGAGCAAAACTCAGGTCTCCAGAGTTCCAGTCTAGCGCTGGATCTACTAGACCACACTGCATCCCAATAGTGCCAAACATAGCAACTTACCCCGGCGATACCGTAGCCTCTGGTGCTGCTACTGTGGGATGCTGCAGTAATTAACAGAGGACCCAATCTTCTGATCATTTTCTGGTGTTTAGAGTCACCAGTCCATGCCCACTGGGGTTTCACTTCACCATCAGGTGAAAATCCCAGGATCAGATCCTTTGGCCTAGTGAAGGGTTGATCAGCACAAGATGGGAGGAAGTGTGGCGCAAGATTGCTTTGTAGTTGCGACGGGGTGGGGTAGACTCCTGAGACTGGCACATGGGGGGAATCCTCAAAGGGCTGGTTAAGTTGGCTTTAGGACTGCTTTGCACAGATCAGGACTAAGGCTCTGGGCCCTAATGCTTGCTGATGGGGATTGTATTGACTCCTTGTCTTTCTCCAGATAGACATGCTGAGGGCTTTCATGCAGGGCCAAAGGAATTGAGAGCCCAACCCTCCTTACTCTCACTTGTTGGGTGGGTTCTGGATTGGTGACTCTTAACGTCAGTACCTGGACTGCAAAAGTGAAATGTATCTTACTGAGAAATTCAACTGCTATTAAGACAGATCTCTATCTCCTTCTTCCCATGCAGCCTCTCTTCCCTTCAATAGCCAAACCAGAACCCAGAGCCTCAGCAGAAAACCCTGGGAATCCTGCAAAACTTGTGTTACTCTGCAGTTTGACCAAATCTGCAAACAACATCAATTGTACTGAGAATTAATGCCAAAAATTCTATCCTGCCCCATTTAAACTGCTGAAATTTCATTAATAACCTCCTGGCCAAAATCCCGCTGAACTTGCCACATCCACTGCAAAAGTCAATGTGAATTTAAACCGCCCTTTGACTGGAAGAGTTTTATGGATAGTCTTTTGTGGGTGGAACTTCAATCCTTTTGAATCTGAATGGACAGCTTCCTATAGAGGGTCCAGTTTAGAGGATAGCTCCTCTGTGCAGAGGAACCAATATAAGGAGTTTACACCACCTAAGTCCTAAAGATAAGTAGCTTTGCCAACCCTCCAGGATTGTCCTGGAATCTCCAGGAATTAAAAATTGTCATGTGATGAAACCTCCATGAATACGTCCAACCAAAATTGGCAGCCCTAATGATAAGTCTTAAGTGGGACTGAAGCGGTGGCTGTATCTTGCTTTGGCCTCTCAGAAGTGGATTTCTCCCAGAGTGAGTCATCTCCAACTTCACCAGGTAAAGAATATGAGCCAGTTTCAGTCCAGGTGTCACTCCATTGTCTTCAGTGAAGTTCACATCACATATTAACTTGATCCAATCGATGGGGGCCCTGGCAGTGTAGAATCTGCCCCAATGCCTATTTTCCCAAGGCATTTACCTGGTCCTAGCTTCCAGTTTCCATGTGGAAAATTTCCCATTGACCTGAAGATGATTCCTGAATGCAGATCTGGGCCCCCATGAGCATGTCTGAGGTGAAGGAAGCCAGGTGGTGCTGGGGGGGGGGGGGGAGTCCCTTTTAAGTTTGAAGTGAAGATACATTTAGTCATCAATAGCCTGCAGTGCAAAAATTGCTGAAAAAGCCAGCATCCATTGTGGCCACTCTGCTTAAGGGAAATACAGGCGAGTGAATTTTCCCAGCTGATCTGTTATAGAAACACCTGAAATAAATAAAGCCAGATTCTCTGCTGGCACCAATGGATTTATGTGGGTAGAGAATTTGGTCCAGTATCTTTGTGTTGATCCCAGTGCTCGGTTACTTTTCTGAACGTTTCATGCCCGTGAGCTCGTGGCTGCACCCAAGCATCGCATTCTTTCCGGAGCAGCGAGGAAGACTTCCTAGCGTGCTCCTTCCTGTGCAGGCACCAGCTCCCAGATAATACGGTGACGGGAGGGTAGAAGGGCCTAACGTGATTACACAGGGCGCTGCTGGCTGGATTGGAATTGCGCACTGTTTTGGGCATAAGATGACTGGTCTCCAGCCCTACGGCATCAAAATCTGTCTTGACAGCCCTACTGATGTAAAAAAGTTTCATGGGATGGAAATGCCTGATCCAATGCCCACTGGGGTTAATTCTTCTGGTCTTCAATGAGCTTTGGTTCAGACATCAAATCAGAGCAGAATTGGGTCCACTTTATGATTTTACACTGGTATATTGGGGTCAGATTCTGTTCTCAATTTTGCTGGTATAAATCAGGATTCAGTGAAATTACACCAGTGTAAGACTGGAATGAGAGGAGAGTCTGGTTAAATTGTATATTGTCCAAGTGAATATGGATGGGTTAAAACCAGAGCTCTGCAGAGCTTGTTAGTTTCTATTCAGGGACCTCTTCTGTGGTTCTGGTTCGGGTGCAGTTAGGTTAGTGCCTCCTGAGTTTTGCTTTGTGTTCTGAGTGGAAATATTCCCAGTGAAACCCACCTGAAAAGGGAAATTCCACCGTGTTTTGGGCAGAGAAACCGCCTGTTTCCTGTAGTTTGGAGGGGAACTCGTGAATTCTATGAAGTTTGATTAAAATTGGACTCAGCGTGAAGCTGGACTGAGGTTTGCATTGAAATGGGTCTCAGATGATCTTGACGTTGGGCTCAGGCTTGCTTGAAAGGTTCACAGGCTTTAGTAAACCTCTGTCTGAGCCTGGGCAGAGCTTCAGTCTTGTGGCCAAATTAGCAAGTGAGCTTTGCCTGGTTTGAGATTTCATCATCTCTGCTTTGCATGGGTCTAATTAAAATGAATGCGGGAAGCTGAGTTCTCTCTTCTTCCCCCCCGCCCTGCTTTGGAGCTGAAATGGTATCGTGTGTGTGTGTGGTGTGAAATCTAAGCCCCATCGTAGGTGAGAAATCCTCAGACATGACTCTTCAGATCAACTACAGGCTTCTTGAATAGTTACAAAGCTCTTAATGGAGGGCAGCACCAACTCTACCACCTGCATCCAAGGGAAGGCAAGACTGATCCCATCGGCTCCATCAGCCTAGAACTAATGAGCGCATTAACTTCCAAAGAGAGATTCATTAGCTTCTGTTACCTGAGGATTCTGAACTGGGGATGTTCAAAGAGTAGCCTGCAAAGATGACTTTGGCCAGCTGCACTCTATTATGTTTGGAGACACCCATCAGAAGGCTCCATGACTGACAGAAGAGCTCACGGTTTTCCTGGGGGTGAGAGCTGTGTGAGGGCAGATTAAGCAAATCGTTTCCATGGAGAGCACCTTCCAGGTGAGGAGCTCAAAGTGATTAGCTGGCATTTCTGAAACCTTGTGTGAGTGTGGTAGAACCACGCTCACCCACCTGGCAGAGGGCTTTTTTTAAAAAATAGCACTAAGGGGCTTGGTTCTGTTATCCTTCACGTTGTGTGGCCACTTATACCAGTGACAAATGGGTGTAAAACATGACCACCTCAGAATGGTTAGCGGCTTACATTCCCCGTGCGCTGGTGTAAATGATTGGGCCTCATTCGTCATTGCCCTGCACCAAGAGTTTAAGTTACTCACCCAAGGGAATCAGTGACAGAGCCAGAAATAGAACCCAGGAGTCCAGTCCTTTCCCCCTGCCCCCACCACTTCAACCACTGTACAATGCTCCCTTCTATCATGCCCTAGCACTGCATGAATTTTCTCCATATCCCACTATTCAAAATAGATTTGTCCTCCCTTTGAGTGTCTAATTAGTTCCTATTTAACATGCACTTGTGTTCTGTTTTCAGCGAGAGAGCTTGATTTGTGGATTGAGGCTTGATCTGTATTTAAATTTATGGGCAAATAGCATGTGGGGAGAGACACAAAATGACAAAATTGGTGAGGTTCCCAGTGAGGTTGATGCCATGGGCTTGATTCACCAACATGTTTACTCCAGTAAATCAGTGGAATTACACGGTCATAAAACTGGAGCGACACAGAAGTGAATCAGACTCTGTGACTTTAACCCATGCTGGTTTGCTGGGGAAGAGATGGGGGGCATGGTAGTATGTTACATGCAAATGCCCTAGCTTCGTTGCATTGGGTCTGTGCTGAGCTGAGCAGAGGCGGTGGATGTGTGTTTCTCTGGAATTTGAACAGCAACCCTCTCCATTGGCCAAGTAGCTCATATGGGGCTTAGTCACGTGACTCCCATTCAAACAATGGCAGCCACATGGCTAACCTCGCTCGTAACTGTCTGTCAGAGCGTCATGGAATGTGACTAGTGGGAGCCATTCTGCATTTGCCAAGCTTGTGTGGGCGGTCACTGTCCATGCTGCGTTTCCTGACGAAACACGGTGCGGCAGAAAGCTGCTGGGGACCAGCTTCTTTGCAAGGGGAGAAAGGAAAGCTGCTGCTGCTGTCGACTTGGTTGAGCGGATGAGGGGAGGTGCAGCTAAGTGGGTTGCCTGCAAAGTAGAGGCAAATCCAGAGAGGTGCTTGGTCTCTCAGGACTGGGGTTCTGCGCAGGCAGTTCCATGAAATTTTAAAAAATCCAAGGAACCGGTGGTGGGGTTTAGATGTAAACACTCCCCTGTCATGCTGTGCAAAGGAAGCCGTTTGCAGTGTACTGCAAGTTCTATTGTGAACGATATTGTCTCTTCCGGAGCGCCTTCTACGGGCACCTAATCTATCAATGTATATCCAGTGATTTCAATGGAATACAGTGGAGAGCCACTTATCTTGTACACCAAGGTGTTCGTTTGTTTCTTTCTTTCTGAAAACTGGTAACATTGCACGTGAGCTGAGAGATTCTGGGCCAAGTTGTGGCATGGAATTAAAATTTCTGTGCCAGGCCATGAGAAAGAGAAGCTGGGGGAGAAAAGGGTGTTAAGATGGAAGTGTTGAGATGACCTTAACGGTAGTATCATGCACTACAATGCTTTAATTTATTCAATCAATTTCAGGGCCCGTAGGCTGGGAGAGGATAATGCTGGGATATTAAATCTGTCCCTCTCACCAATCTGTCACTGCTGTGTCAGAACACATTGATTCTTCTAGTCCTGCCTTTATTAACTGTCTCCTCAGTGTGGCCTCTCAGTCTATCAGACTCTAACCTGCAGCCACTTGCGGTGGCTTGAAAAGCCACTCGATTCCCCGTTCATCCCACCCCTTTGCACAGTTGGCACAGAGAGGAGTGCCGTGCTGCTGAAGTGTTGACTGCACAGCCCCAGCGCCCCAGAGATTGTCACAAAAGAACAAGCCTGTGGTCCATCTTGTCCTCTGTTTGTGAACAGTGACCACTGATGGGCACAGCAGAAGAAGGTGTAATGCACCCCATTGTGTAGTTCTATCCCCAGGGGAGACATTTCTTCCTGACCTCAGCTGGTGAGCAGATTATGCCCTGAAGCATGGGAACTGATAGCCCTTGTAATCTGCTTGCAGCTTCTCCAGTTTAATTGCACATGCTATTCTTATTCCCATACTAAGGCTGGTACTTGCAGCCTATGAAAGGGTTGGGCCCTGGGGCTGGCTCTGCCATACAAGGGGTCGCCTAGGGCAGCAAAGGGTTTAATAGTTGCTTTTTATGCAAATGACTTGGAGCTGAAAGGCAGACATTTTCCAGTTGGATTAAACCACCAGAGCCCCTATAGCTGGCCTGACCAACTCCTGCAAGGTCCCTTCACTGACAGTATTAGAGAAATCAGAGATCAGTAAGAAGAGCTAATGGGCCAAACTAATCCCTGGTGTAACCTGATTGGCTTAAATTCAGGTCAGTTTGGCCATTGTTGGAAGACAGGATACTGGGCGAGATGGACCATTGGTCTAACCCAGCATGGATGTTCTTGTGGTTCTTAAATGGCTTATTTGGCTAATTAAGTCGACCCGGGGCAGACTGTTTGGAAACACCGGTTGGCTAAAAGATTTGGAACAGACTAGTGATGTTTATGGATGCCAGTTAAAGCCCCAGTCCTGCAAACACTTATGCACAAGCTCAACTTTACTTAGGGTGACCAGACGTCCTGATTTTTAAGTCTTTGCCCATGGCCCAACTGATGCACGGTCGGGACGCCATTTTGTCCCGATATTGCGGCTTTGGCCGCTCTGGTGGGGTTTTTTTTTGTTTTTTTGCTTTGGCAGCTTCTCCCATGTGTCCCGATATTTTCTCCATTTCATCTGGTCACCTTAACTTTACTACCATGAGTGCTACTCACGAGGGCCTAGCTCAGCGCAGAGCCCTAAAGTCACACCCTTTTAAAGCCAGAAGAGACCACTGTGATCATCTAATCTTACCTCCTGCATAACATAGGCCAGATAACCTCACCCTGTAAACCCTGAATCCAGCCCATGACTCCAGTGTGGGCTAGGACATGTCTTTTAGGAAGACATCCAGTCTAAACTTAAAGACTGTAGGGGATGGAGAACTCACCAGGCCCCTAGGTAGGTGCATCACTGTTTGCAGGATCAGGGTTGAAAACACTTTGAAAAAGTGTGTTTGTTTTTTCAGAGGGTGACAATCTTTACCCCCAGCATTTGCTGAGAAAGGACCCTTTAAGGTTTCTCAAGTAGGGCACCCCAAAAACAAAAGCATCCAGACACACTCCTGACTTTTGAAACCCTCAGCCTTTGTGCTGCAGGTTGTGGAATCAGGAAATGGCCAAAACACGAGGCCTCTGACTCCAGTGTTGTGAAGATTGCAGGTAGAACCTGCTAATGCTACATCGACGACTCTGGGGCTTAATACTTAAGGACTTGGAGACTAGCAGAGGAATCCTTTGAGTCCTATACTTTGGAAACTCTCTGTTTGAGACACCCCCCAGGGTATAACCTGGACTGTGGGACCGCTGCATCCCCTTTAACTCTCTGGATCAGGGTATCCTGTGCACCGCTCTGCTAGTGACAAGCAGCCCCTTCAGGGTTTGTTCTCACTCAGTCATTAGCATGTGAAAGCCCACCCAAAGTTAAATGCAGGCTTCCTCAGCCTCTCATGAACTATACACAGGGACACATCAGCAAATCCCCCCGACAGCCGAGCACCCCAGAAATGTACCATCTGACACTTCTCCAGACCTTCTCACGAACAAGGCAAGCTCATTAGTTTGCCATTTCATCAAAGGAGAGTGGATGTTCACCAGCCTTTGTGATCTGAGCAGATTCCCCAAACACTTTAGACAAACTCACTGGTAAAGATAAAACATTAAAATAAGTTTAACAACTGCAGGAAGATTTTAAATAATTATAAGTGTTATGCAAAGAGGTCAGAGTTGGTTGCATAAGAAATAAAAGGTAAAATAGCGGTCTAAATCCTAAACTTTATCAGACTAAGCAAGATTTGAATCAAGCAGTTTTTCTCCCCCCACTAGGTGTTGTAAGCAGTTCAATTTTTAATACATAGGCTGAATTCCCAACTCAGCCTAGGACCAATATCCCCAATTCAAAGTCTTTTCTTCTAAATGCCTTCAAAGTAGGTAGGGGAGGAGAATAGGAGACTCATGATATCCCTGTCCCTTATTTTATTCTCTCAGTTCACGTGCCTAGAAAAATACTGGCTCAAACATGGAGTCAAGCATCACATACCTTGCTGAGTCACGGAGTTAGGCAACCCTCACTGTGTAGAGCTAGTGAATTGTAAATCTCTTGTTTACAGCTCCCTTGCTGGTCAATGGCTGGTGACGGTCACTTACCACCCAGCTGAGTGTGGGTCACCCCCTTTGTTGCCAGAGGGGAGTTAGCTGTTGGCATCTCCCAGTCTCACCCTATTTCAATAACCATATAGCAGTATCTCATAACTCCATATACAATGATGCCATATTTTGACAGAACAATGAGTTTCAGCAAATTATGACTTCATAGGACATTTTACAAGGCATTCTTGGTACAAAATATCATAGCCACATACAAGTGGTGAATGTGGGGGCTACAGGGTGCTACTTGAGGGACAATATGTCACAGTGTTGCAAGGTGATTTTCCCTGGGTCTAAATAATTGTGGTGTCTTGCTTTCATGATTTATTTGCTTGTAAAATTCAAGGTATGTTTGGCTCCGTCGTCCATCCCCCACCCCGTAGCATAAGCGAATATTTATCAGCAAGTCCTGACCTTAATTTCATTAAAATATCTGTTTAAACTGAAAACCTCTGAGCTAATGCCCAATTTATGTCTATAAAAATCTCAGATTTTTTTTTTAAAAAATGAAGTTCTCATGTTGCTTTCAAAGGGCATTTCCTGTCTTGGTCCTGAACCACCGTTTTTCTTTCTCTTCTCCCCCACCCAAGGTCTTTCAAGATTTCCCCCTGTTTAAGGTTGAGAGCTATAGGTAATTGTGTTTCATCTCCATGCACGATGCAGCCTGATCTGGTGACAGGTTCCCAGCCGTGCGAATAAATAATGAAATAAATGCCTCGATTGAGCTGAAAGCGGGTTTCTTTTTCTTTGTGTGCGTGCGTGCGCGCATAATTATTGACTGCTCGTCTCCAAAGATCACAGTATGACAGGGGAGGTATGAAAAGCCAAGATGCATTATCATGCAAATCCTGGAAGAATGTGTTTTCTGCGTGGGGCTGGATTCTTCGCTGGTGTAAATTTGGCCTAATCCCATTGGAGCCAATAATTCTCCCCAGCTGAGGTTCTGGCCATGGGCCTTTAGCAGGTGGGACCGAGGGAGGATTTGTTTCTAGGAAAACTCATGAGTGCCGCTTCTCAGGAAGGCGGATCGCCCTCCGGTGGCATTTGATCGACAGCCCTGATGTGCTTCCCCCCGGCCCCTTCCTCTGCTGCAGCTTTGGGACTAGGAGGAAATTAACAAAATAGAAGACTTCCTCCTTTAATTAAAAATTAAATATTAATGGTAATGGAGGATGGTGCTGACTGCCCAAATCCCTCCTATCTTATTGAAGGGGGGCACCCATCGAAGTCCTCATGCAGCGTGAGAATGGGCTGCCTGAACAATACCGGAATAGCCTATTCGGCTGAGGGCCAGCTGGTGCAGGCTAAATTGGCTGACATTGCCCTGAGGGAAACAATCTCCGACTCCAGCTTTCCGGTGGAAAACTTCCACTCATTTGAGACTCATTATTCTGTAATTGGCAATTGAGGACTCTGGCTCGGTGAGGGGCACGTTTCCCCTTCCCCGCTCTGGGTGCAAGCTCGGTGCTCTGTGAGACTGACAAGACATGGATCCCAGAAGACGAGGTGGCTGCCTTGGTTGGACTGGAGCCTGCAAACACTCGCTCCCAATTACTGGGTTTTTTGTGAGTGGCTCCATGGGTGTAAATGGGCTTCTCATTGGTGGTGAGCCCTATTGCTGCTCGGGGCCTGATCCAAAGCCCACTGCAATCAATGGCAGTTTCACCATTGACTTGAACAAGTTTTGGATCAGGCTCTGTTAGCGTGGAGACTGCTCTCTGGGAAGGCTGGTCACAGCTGCTTTTAGACGAGGTTCCTGGGATTAAATGTGAGCACTCTTATTTGTAGACATGCCACCTTGGGCTGTGATCGGGTTGGCTCCTATAAGCTAAGCAGGGCCAGGCCTTGGAAGGGAGCCCTCCAGGGTGCTGTAAGGAAGTCATTGATGTATTTCGATAGATCACGCACTGATCTGCAGCTCCAGGCCTGCTAGGAAAAGGCACTGGTGGTTCAGCAGGACGGGCTTTCCCCCCAAAGTGAGCATGGGGCTCTGCTGAGCAATTCTACACAGAACACCAAGCGTCCTGCCTGCTAGCACACCTTGAAGAGCTCTTGGCATTGCTTTTACCGGAGTCGGTTATTAAATACGGTGTACTGGCCCGATCCTGCTGGGAGTCAGTGCCTTCTGCCTGCTCGCCTCCCCCCCTGCACTTTCAACAGGCTACGGCTTGACTCCCATCCCCTAAAGTCAGTGGAACAGGATCAGACCCTCACTCCCCTACCCCATTGTGAGTAGCATTGCCGGGCGCAGTTTAAACAGCTGTTGTGTCCATCCCAGATGTGGCTGCCTTTCAGGGGCGAGTGTAATGATTCCTATGTACAGCTAGGATGACCAGATGTCCCCATTTTATAGGGAGAGCCCCGATTTTTGGGTCTTTTTCTTATGTAGGCTCCTGTTACTCCCCCACCCCGTGTCTCGATTTTTCACATTTGCTGTCTGGTCACCCTATGTACAGCATATAGGGCAATCTTGTGCCTGTAGGGCCTGAGCCAAAGCCAATGGACGCTTCCACTCACTGCAGTGGGCTTTGTCTCAGGCCCCTAGCACACAGCCTGGTGTGGGGTGCATTGCCCCCATGGGAGGGATTGCGTCAGCAGTTCCTGGAGCCCGAGGGAGCTCACCTGCTGCACTGCCTTGAAAGGGCAGCAGTATCAGCCGCAGTAGGACAGGGAGGCTACAATTACCTTGGCTCCACTCTGCCTCCTCGGAGAGGCTTGCAGCGCTCGCCTCCATGCAGTGCTCTCCTCCATGCAGTCAAAGGCTGCTCTCAGGCTCCCCCTCCTCTGCCCAGGGGATGGAGACCGTTCTCTTGCGCAGCCGACGAGCAGGCAGAGAGTTGCCTGTAGTCTGTCTGTCCCATGGGGTGGAATGGTGCTCTGTATTTGTGCAGAGTGCTCTCCCGGCCCCACAGCGTTGGGGGCAGTAGAGTGGCACTACAGGGTTAGCAGGGCAGGAAGTTAGTTGGTGGCTCTCCCAGCAAATCAATTTCTCACATGTAAAACACTGCCATAAACAAGGAGCAGGTTTCTCATCTAGCCACTTTTTTACTTCTGCAACCAAGAGGTGGCCCTGATGTCTCAGACAAATGAAATACACCACGTGCAGGGTGGCTCAATGTTCTCGCTGGTCGGGGGGAAGGATAGGGGAGAGCTGTATTCAAGATTAAAGGGGGAGACAGCTGCGACCAAATGCTTTCCAAATTGTGTTAGAAAATGGTGCACCGAGAGGTAGGGGCACAGGGGTGGGAGTTTGTGTGATGAGAGATCAGGGAGTTTGAGAAAGGAATGCATTTAGGTTTCACCTAGGAGGTTGTTTTCCTGTCACTAGTGATAAATGATGTGTGACTTGCAGTTCATATATGGCAGCCTTGTACAAGAGCGATAAGTATGGGTAGTAACATTTATTTTGTCATGTTATCATCACTGGTTAATGACATGATCGTTTACTTACAGAGAGGAAGGATGGGCCAGCAACTAGGAGACCTGACTTTAAGTCCCTGCTCTGTGTGTGACCTCAGCCAAGTCACTTAGGCACCTAAGTCCTAGTTTTAGGCTTCATTGCGATTCACCGCTGAACCCTGTAGGCACCTAAATTCACTCATTGTCTAAGGTTTTGCAATGAAAGTTTCCTAAGCATCTATGTCTGTCTCGGAGCAAGTGCACGGCTGCCTCCCTCTCGTGCGTGGATGCCTGGCTCCTGCCTGAGCCCCAAGCGATTCGCAAACCAGGGGAAAACCTAAGTAGCGGGCTGGGCCCAATCTGGTAGGCGAGCTCAGAGGCCACCCATTGGATTGGGCCCCTCAGGCGATTTCATGCAAGACAGTTGGGCTGGACCTCCCTTGTGACTTTTAGCCCAGTGGGTTAGGGTACTCACCTGGCATGCAGGAGATCCCCAGTTCAAGTCCCCCCTCCACCTGATGAGGAGAAGGGATTAAACAGGGATCTACCACCTCTCAGGGGAGTGCTCTAGCCATTGGGGATGCTGATATGGGGCTCCCTCAATCTCTCCTGTTGAAGCTGTTTCACTCTGGTTAAATACTGAGTCATCTGGGCCAGAGAGAAGCAGAGCACCAGAAGGGAATGACTCTGTGGCCTGGTAGTTAGAGAACTCCCCTAGGCTGTGGAAGACCCACGATCCAGTCCCACTACTCCAGTGACTTTGATTATAGTGGAACAGCATCGACAGACGAGGCTGGAGGAGCCCTGTGATGGGGTATCTACCCTACTCTGGCCCATAAGGGGTTAGTGCAACCCTTGGGAGGCTGCACAGGAGGCAGCCAATCAGGAGAGAGCTTATAGGAGTGCAGGAGGTAGCCAATCAGGACCAGGCTGTGCCATATAAAAAGGGCTGCTGGGTAGAGCAGCTGGAGTCGCTCCTGGGAGCTCAAGGAGGGAGGACTGGCGGCCTTGCAGAAGGAAGGAAGATAGATAGGACCTGGGACAGAGTAGTGCTGGGCAGGATCGGGGCGTGGGCGCTCGCTCCCGGCTACCTGCTGACAGACTGAGGTCCTGAGACAAGGGCGGAAAAGGTGCTAGGGCTGCAGGGAAATGACCCAGGGAGGTAGACTGCGGGGTTGGAGGGGACACAGCACATAACTGCCAGCTATTGAGTCCCCTCCACCTTTTGCCGCCACTGAGGAGGAAGTGGCTGGACAGTGGATTGCCGGTCCCCTGGAAGGGGGGAGAACCGAGTGGGGCACAGCCGGAGGGCTATGTCTGGAAGAGGACACTGCGGTCCTGGGAGCGACACGGGTCCTGGGACAGAAGTGACAGTAGCAAGACATCCCCCGCTGAAGGCGCACTGGTGAACTAAGCTAATTCCCCGGACAGCCAGCAGGAGGTGCCACAGCGGTGAGGCCACACCGTCACATGCCCCCAACAGAATATTCCGTAGCCCTAGGCTAGGGGACTCACTGGAGAGGTCGCAGCTGCTCCCAGTGGGCCATTGTACTTGGGGTCTCCTGCATGCTAGGTGAGTACCCTAACCAGAGGGCTAAAAAGTCATGGGGGGGGCTCCCCCTCTATCTCCCCGCAGCTTGTTGCAAAACAAAACAAAACACACAAAAAAACCAAACACACCCTACATGCCTAACAGATGGCTCCTGTTCATGGATCGCCAGCAGAGCTAGGCCCCTCCCTGCAACCTGGATTTAAGCACCGATGTCAGAGATGGACTGGGCTTAGCACATGTCCCTGACGTCGGCATCCCCTATTGGCTGGCTTAGGTGGCGCCCCGCCTAGTCTGCTGGCTTTCATGAGTCGCCGTTTCAGCCCCCTCATTCAGTGTAGAGGGAGCCTAGACGCCCAGCTCAGGCTTTGTGAATCACCGTGTGTTCCTGTGATTTGCTGGGCACCTAGGTGCCTTTGTGAAATGAGCCCTTAGCCGCTCTGCCTCAGTTTCCCATCTGTACGATGAGGATAATAGCCCTGCCCAACCTCACAGGGGCATTGTGATAATCAGTACAGCCACTGTTATGATGCCCTGGTGATGGGGGCCAGAGACAGACGTATGTGATGGTTCTGCCTCTCCTCGTGCCTTACAGGTTTCATCGGGCCCGAATTCCTGCGGGATTCAATGAGACCCAGGATTTAATGCATAGGGAGTACATTGGAAATCACTGTAGCCATCGGTTAATACCTTAAGCGGTATAAAGACCAGCAGGACATGCCTCTACCACTCAATTTCTAAGCAGCCTGACTTGATGGGGGTGACAGGGCACTTCATGGGGGAGAGCAGTATGCGCAGCTGGTCAGAGTGCTTTAAACCAGTCTGGGATGGGGGGGGGGCAGGAATGGGGGAGAGAAGTTATTTCACGGTTAATGACTGGTTTATATCCAGAGGGCAGACTATGTCCCTAATTGTCCCTCATCAGAACAGTTCCAGCCCCAGATTGAATTGCCGAGTTAGGTCATCCCTGGGTCTCCTAATCGTGTGTGACATCAAACGCTTATTCAATGAAACTCTCTTCCCCAGAGCTAATTATTACGCGTGAAAAGCTGATATTGAGTGAGGCCATTGAGCCAAGACGATTCAATAACTAGTGGAACCGAGCAGAGATCATTTTAATAAAATAAGTCCTCCCGAGCCAAATAGAGTTCCCGGGGTGTGCTGAGAGAATGATACATGAGATTGTCCTCTGGCTTGCGTTGGCGACTCTAACCGCGCTATTAAAAAGCCATCCAAGAAACCAGCGTTAGGGCTTGTAAGAAGGGAGACCATGAGAATGAGGGGGAAATTCAGGGGATTTCAGACAAAACATAGGGCACATTTCCATGGCACTTTTTTACCTCTCATTATTACCTGTATTAGCGTAGTGCCTAGAGACCTAGGCCAGAACCCCATTGTGCTAGGGCAACTGCCACCTTTCAGCTGTCACCAGCTTCCAGTGTCCCTGTTTTGTCTCAGCTGCTACTTCTGCAGGCGTGCTGGGGAAGAAGGATGGCCTTGTGGTGAAGGCACTGGACTGCGACTTAGGACAGTAAGGGTCAGTTCCCAGCTCTGCCACGGACTCAGTGCGTGACCTTGGCCAAGTCACCTTGGCCAACATTTCCAAAAGGGGCCTGGTCTGAGGTACCATATTTTTCCAGTGCCAGATTTGAGACAATTTAAGATTCAATTCCTAGACTGAGAACTAGAGTAACAAATGGCAGAGAAACCCCCTGACTCCAAGGGGCAGATGCAAACATCTCTGTATCTTCTGGTTTCTTCAGCCAGCCAGCGAGCATTATTTCCACCTCCTATGGAGCAAATCTCAGCCGGCTTGCTCTAATCCCTGCGCCAGTGCTGAAAAGCAGTTCTCAGACCTCCCCCTGGAAGGCTGCTCAGCAAGAAAAGACCACAGCTACCCCATCCACCCTGGCGTGGCTCACAGGTGAGTCAGCAACGCCTCCTGCTCATCAACACATGTGCTGATATTTTTAGCACTGACTTTCATCCATCCCCAGGCAGGGGTCACTATTAGATAGCTTAGACTCTGGGGGCCAAGCTTTTCAAAAATGGCTGGTGATTTCAGTGGCCAACCTGAGACACCTTGAAAGGGTCTGATCCTCAGAAAGGCTGCACAAAATCAGCCTGCTCTGAGGTGTCTGAATTTGGGTACCTAAACGTTGAGCCACCCAAACCACTGGATTCTATTGGCCTTGCTTATGTTTGGACTCCGTGGCCCTGCTTCGATGCCATCTCTTAGGAGAGAAGATGTGTGAATGGCTCCCTTCTATCTGCGTCTGTCTTTTCATTCACTTCCTCTTGCTTTTCATTCCACTGCTCACCATTGGCCACATTTTCCAAAAGTCCTCAGGCTGCTGCCTGTGTGCTTACCCACCTGTCAGACTGTACATGCGCCGACTGTGTTAGCCGGGGGTTTGCACACACACAGAAGACTGGCGGGTCCATTTTGTGGCTCGCAAATGATAAATGTGCAAAAATTGCATGTGATGACATGCACAAAACGGTATGTGCACAAAACAGAAGCTGTGCTTTGAAAATGAGGCCCTCGCAGTCTCTTTACCCACTTTCTCCAGCTCCCTCTTTCTCTCACCCTCTTCTCTGATCTCTTATGTTTGTCTCTCTTCCCTTTTCATTCTCTCTTTGCCTGCTTTGCCTCTGTCTGATATTTCCTTCTCTCCCCATGTTTGTCTGATCCTTTGCATTCCCACCTCCTTTGAAAGTCAGTGGGCGTTGTGAGTGGTCAGGGCCTGTCTATCCACACCTCCTTTTCCCCATACTGTATGAAACCTCTGCCTTGCACCCTGGGACATTGCGAACAGCCTGGAGAGGGAAGGCAATGCCATCCTATCACAAGTCGGGTGGTATATGACATCCAATTATCCGAAGAGGATATAATGTAATTTCACCCATGGGCAGCGCTGAAAGGAATGAATTTCCTCTGCGTGTGATGTATGAAGCTGCTGCTGCTATCTCTGTTTGCCGAGCCTCCTGCTTCATTCTCGGCTCCTTGGCAAATCTCTAAAGCTCAGAAGATGCTGGCGCACACCATGTTTCACAGCTGAGGAACCAAGATAAACCCTCGACATAGCAGCTTGTTGTTAAAATCCCAGAGCAAACAGAGGGAAATTAATGGGTCTAGCTATACCCCTCCTTTTCGCTATTGTGTTTCTTTCCCTTTCTTGTTTCCTCCCCTCTTTCCTCCTTCCTTTCTCTTCCTTCCTTTGTTTCTTGTTTATGATAAACATGATTCATGCCTCAGTGGCATTTAGCCCTGGGAGCTTTGCTTTACATCAGGGAAAGGGCTTGGACAAGACAGGACAGTCAGGGGATATTAGCGAAGAGAATGTAACTAAGGCTTTTCCAAGGGAAGAGGAGACTGGAGGAGCTGAGCTGTAGGGAGAGTGTGACGGGGTTAGGACTCACCACTGCTGGCGCCTCCCGCTGGTTGCTCTGGGAATTAGCTCTGTTCAGTCATGGAGCACCTTTGGCGTGTGGTGCCTTGCCCTTCATCTGCTCTGCTGCTTTGGGGACCCTCGTTGCTCCCCGCTCGGCAGCATCCTCTTCAGGACACTGCCCTCTGGCAGTGCCCACTGCTCCGCTCTCACCCCCTTCTGGGGATTTAGTGTTATCAAGTCCATGATCTGCACCTGTTGTAGTGGCCAGCTGCAGCCTCTAAGTTTAGCCCCTTATCGCAGGGACCAGCCACAGCCTGGATCAGGCCACACTCCTCTTCAGCCAGGTGTAGCACAAGGGGAAGGGAGGGACCCAGGCCCACCCGCTACTCTGGGTCCCGACCCAGGGACCCTCTAGCAGCAGCCTCTCTGCCCTCCTTCTCTCTTCTTGCCCTGCTATTGTCCCTGGGCCACTTCCCCTTCGGCCCTATGCACCTGCCTGGCCTAGGCCGGCAGCGTGGGGTTTTCCTTGGCCCGGGCTCCCCTGCTCCTTCTACCCTTCCCCAGCACTGCTCTGTCCAAGGTGCTACCTTCCAGCTCAGGCATCAGTCCTCCTCCCTTGACCCCCAAGGAGAGACTCCCTGCTCCCTTCCTGGGCTGCCTTTATATATGGCTGAGTCTGGCTCTGATTGGCTGTCTCTAACTCAGCCTCTGATTGGCTCCCTAGCAGGCCTTCTCTGATTGGCCTCCCACGTGCACCACTTCCCTGGCCTGCTGAAGCCCCATCTAGTAAAGGAGTGGGGCAGCCACCCCACTACAGAGAGGCAGACGGTTGCTGGCTGGAGTGGCTGGCAGGAGGGGAGCTGGGTGCTTTCTAACATGTATTGTTCTGCCTATTTTGAAAATGCTGTGAAATAACAGACTGAGCAATAGCAAACAGGGAATCTACAGTCTTCCTGCAGGGACAGTTTGGGCCAGCTTTTCAAAGGTGTGTGTAGGTGCCTACAGGTGCAGCTAGGTGACTACTGGGAGCTACAAAGGCTGTGTCTACACTGCATTCACTACAGCAGCACACCTCCAGCGGCGCAGCTGTACTCCTGTAGCACCGTAGTGTGGACGCTTCCTACATCGACGGAAGAGGCGCTTCTGTCGGTGGAGTTAATCCGCTTCGAGAGACGGGAGCTAGGTTAATGGGAGAATTCTTCTGTTGACCTAGCAGTGTCTACACTGGAGGTTGGGCTGTCTTAAATAAGGCACTCAGGGTGCGAAATTGTTCACAGCCCTTGAATGACAAAGGTTGATTTAAATTTTAAGTGTACACCAGGCGAAGTGCCTAACTCCCCTGGGTGCCTATCTGCATCTGTTGGTGCTTACATACCTCTGAGAATTTGGCCTTTTTGTTCTAGGCTCTGGCCCATGAGTAGGACTCCTAGGTGCTACGATAATACAATGAATAAATAATACATGAGGCTGGTGGGACCTTCGCTAAGCGCCTTGCGCTCCCGCGGCTGAGTCTCAGACCCTGAGCTGGAATCTACTCAATATAGTGCCATCCCCTAAACCACAGTGCCTCAGACAGCTCTGAAAGGGCAGTAGAAAGACTTACAGGCTATTAACATGCTAGCCCAGTGTGCCTGACACTTGCCTTTTAGTGGAGAATTGTCCAGCTGCGAGAAGCAGATGACACAGTGATGAATGAAGCCCAGGTGTGGGGAGGAAGAAGGAGAATGACCCCCACCTACTGAGTGGGACAGTAAAAACCTGCCAGCACAGTCCTGGACTCAGCGCTGCCCTCATGGCCCCTGAGGGTAGCTCCCAGTGACAGCAATGATCTCGGGGCAGAATTAGACCCAAGTGTGACTCAGCCTCAGCAATTGCTGAAGAAACGTCTTGTTGGAGTTGATTGACCCAGGGTCAGAACTCCGCCATGTTGCAGGCTGACCCTGAAGGGGGACCTGTTTTGATCATTTCTGGGGGGAGGGGGAGTTCTCCATGTGGGAATCTTAGGAGCGGACGGCGATGTCCAGTTCTCATTTACACCACTGTAAATTGGGAGTAACTCAATTGACGTCGGTGGAGTCGCTCTGAATTTACACAAGCGTAACTGAGATCAGGCTTGGGCCCCAAGGAATTCCCAACGGTCTGTCTAGTCCAGTATTCTAGCTGTGGCAGTCGCCAATTCTCAGTGCTTCAGAGGGCAGCATAAAACACGCTGCACGGTCTTTGTCAGACAAATGCATTCTCCAGTAAGAATTGCTACAGTAATGATCTAAACGCCCACTTCAATAATGATTCTAGTCAGGAAGTGGGGCAAAGGCAAGCAGGGAGTAGCAGGAAGGCCAGGAGATGGTGGAGGGAGCTGAGCGGTGTGGAAGGACACGGGGTGAGGCAGTGGGGTAGGATCAGAGTCAGAAAGGGGGCTGGGAACTGGGATGTTTTGCAGACATGGGGGAAGAGCTGGGCTGTCACTAGACAGGATGCTAGAGACTGAGGGTTGTTAAGCCAGGCCCTTGTCCTCTGTGGAGAGTCGGGGGGCACCTTGTCCTACAGCTGCTTGTTCCCACCCCCTCTCTGTCGAGGACACCTGTTTGGATAATGGGGCCAACAAAGTTGCTCTAATTGTGAGCTGAACTGTAAAAGTATGTGACAGTTCTGGTTTCACAATAACCTGTAATAACAAACAGTGATAGGAAAAGGTACAAAAGGGAGACAGGCCGACTGAATTAGTCTAAACAAAATGGCCTACTGGTACAGTTCAAGGACTAGCCAAAATCATGCCTAGAGTAAACAGAAGACATGAAACCAGAGGTTAATGAACCAAAACTGGAGTGTCAGATGTTAGGCCTAATTGGTGGATGAAATAATAAGGGGATGGGCTACTCCACCCATCCACCCTTTTGTGGGTCCTTAAAGAAAGACTTTGTGAGGGCAAGAAGAGATGGAGGCTACTGGGGAGAGCTGCTCTGTCATGGCTGCCGCCCCCACTGTTTCCTGGAACCCGGGGCCTTTGTCAGTCTGATGCCCTGACCAGAGAGAGGGATCCAGGTGGCATCACCACCCTCGCTAGCTCCAGTTGAATCCCAACCATCACCTGAGGTAGAACGGGATCGGCTAATCCTCCACTGGCAGCAGACATCACGCCAGAGATGATGACATACCACAAAGGGGCCCGGGCCCACTGGTGACTGGTTTATGGGAAAATGACCAGACAAGCTTGGTGGTTTCCTGAGAGATCCTGGAGGTTGCATTCCAAATGTATCACCTACCTGAGCATCAGAGCTGGGGTCCTGCATGGCCGCCGGGGAGGAGCTGTCTGGGATATAATGAGGCAAAAGGACACAGGTGAAAAGAGTCAAAACCCACTGAGATATTAGGAGTTTGCTATCGGTCTCCAGCTGGCCTTGCAGTGTGCTGAGTGCATGGATCCTACACTGGCACATGTCCTGAACAGACAGTCGGCAGGACGACTGACAGAAAGGGCCTACGTCCTTGTTACTTAGCAGTTGTGAAACAAGAAGACTCAGTACCTGGACTTGAACTTCAGGCTGATTGGTCAACAGATGCCTGGTGGAGCACAGGAAAATCAGAACCGGTCCACCTCCCACATCCTGTTCCCAGCAGCCTTGGAGGCAGACTGTTTCCACTCAGTATTTGGGGTTTGGCTGGGGGTGGACTGGAGCTCTCCAGTCAGTGGAAGAACACACAACATCACCCTTGCTGATACAGAGTCAGCTTGGAAACAAGTGGTCCAGGTCCCAAGGCCAAATTTCTTTGCTTCTGCAGCCCCGGAGTTGGTGGCTGAATGGTCCAACTGCCTTGTTGATGAAGGTTGTGGCAGAATGGAGATGCTCACTGGGGCCAAGCGTGGTGGTGAGGGGGAAGACAAGTAGCCAAGAGAAGGTCTGGGCGGAGGCCAGCGACCAATTCGACCAGACAGGTGGACCCATTTGCATGTGGTGTGGGGAAGCCAGCTATGCTGAGTGGAGTTCTCAGGGCAGAGCTCTGAACAGAAAACAAGGCGGCCTAGCACCTGGCTGGGAATGGTCTGCATTCATGGGGAAGTCCCCAAGCATCTCTGTCCTCTGCAACAGCATGGGAATGGCTGCCCTGTGGGACACTGGCTTGCATGAGGCTAACATCCAGCAGGGAAGGTTCTTCAAGCACTGCCAACAGGTCCAGTCAGTTCCTTCATGAACCGCCTGAGGTCGTTTGCACTGGGCTGTCAGTGTATAATTGCTCTGGTTAGTTAACCATGTGTGTAACTGCTGTACCTTGCTCCTTTCATTGGCAGTGGTTCTGAGACACGTGAGGGTGGCTGATAAAGTGTTGGAATACGTCCTTGTGTTATAATGATTCCTGGGTGAATTCCTGCCTCCCCAAGGGTTATAGGAGGGTTCTCCACTCCGCAGCCAGTGTGTGAGAATTTGGGACAGTGGAGCAAAGAGGACAGCTGCTGCTGCAGCACTGAACAGTCAGGAACCATGAAAGGGAAAGTTATATGAGGAGCTTTAACTCTTCCCCGCTGTATGCGTGTGCTGTCACTCGGCCGTGAGCGCACACGGTCTCCAACATAATGCAATAGATTGGGTACTGTGCACTGTCAGTTCTAACTGTTCAGTTGCGGACTAGGACTGCCGCGTTTTAGTGAAGAGAGCTGGCCCTGATGCCTGGGCAGCCTACCCATTGGTAAATGCCAGCAAATGTCCCTAGAGCCCATTGTGCAGACCCCCATTCTGTTGGCTGTTCCTCGTTACTCCTGGCCTTGCCAAGGCCCCCACGCAGGGGAGCCATCTTCCCAGGCAGAGTAGCACTATTGCATTTGTCTTCCCTTCCTCCTCTGGACCTGTAGAGCAGGGTTCCCTCTTCCTCTTCCTCCTCCTCTGCCTCGCTGCCCCATGTAAATGTGACCAGGGTGCTCCAGGCCTCTGAAGTGGCGGCACCCGGCAGATCTGCCCTTGGAAAGGGCCCCGGTATGGAGCCATTTGCAGCGTGTTCGCCTTTCATGTTTACTGGGCGTGGGTTTGTCAGGGGTAGAATTTAGGACTAATTAGTTCCCAGCTCTTGGAAAGAGCCTGAGCACCTGGCCCACTCTGTCTGAGGAAACTGACATTAGAAATGAGCCTGTTGGTCTTTCATCTCATTGAATAAATTAGAATAACTCAACCCAGGCCCTTTGGGATGCAGAGCTGGCTTAAAGCAGTTCTCTTCACTGGCTGGCGACACTGGCAGCCCCACCGTAGAAGAGCTGATTGCGGAGAGTGTTTGAGGGCTTCTGCTTTCAGAGGCTTCCTGCGTCGTCTCTGTGCCCCAGAGGGCTCCAGTCCTTTCCAAGGAGTCGGGCTGAGTCAGGCCTGAAAGTTAACATGACACGCCAGCTTGGGAATGGGGGGATGGAGTGCGGCCAGGGTGTGTGAGCATCACAGAGTCCGTGATGCTTCCCCTGGTGTTGCAGACAGGTGAATGATGCACAGCCACGCTTCACTGCTATGGTGGGGTCTGTGATCCCACCTGGCTGGCTCAGGCGAAGGGCTCACACTGGGGATCTGCAGGGATAATGGAGTCTTGTGACCGCTCACTGTACCTGTGTACAGCTGAATGTATGACGCTTGAATCTATCAGGCCTGGGACTCTCTCGGTGCCTGTGTGTACAGGTGTAGGGCTCACGCTTCCAGGTTCTGTGACGGCTCTTCCGGTTGTAGAATGGCTTAGGGTCTGCGAGTACAATGTGCTGTGACTCCACTTCTCCAGTGGTTCTGCATTGTGGGTGACCTCTCTCTGGTCCCAACCAAGTGGTTCTGTGTGTGTCTGTGCTGGACCCATTTGTGTCCTGACAGCCCATGATCTCTGGGGATTAAATGCTAACATAGAGTTCTGCGTGAGAGTTTCTATGCCCCGCAACGATTTCAAAGTTACGTTGCCCTCCCAGGGCTGGTAACTCTGCCCCCTCATGCACAGTTGATTGCTGCCTTTGGCAATAAATTCCCAGGCTGTAATAAATGTGGCCAAGTTTCAGTTGCTGTGGGAACCAAAACTTTGAATTTCCTGATTTAAATAAAAAAAACATATTTGTAGTGGGGTTTTTTTGCTTATGAATCAACATGTTAATACTGATGCAAGGGAAGAAGAAAGGGAAACAAACTTCTAAACAGAAAATGCAACATCAAATAATGGTCTGTTTATTTTCCCTTCTGTACAGTCCCCCTAATAGGCAGAAACCCAGTGATAAAAGGAAATATATTTATATATAAACCAGGAAGCGGAGGGAGAGGAGAAGACAGTTGGGTAAATTAAATGAAATTGATGAGAGATCAAATGAGGCTGTTTACCGGCTGGGGATTGCAACATAGTTGGAACTGCTGGAAAACCCCAACCTATAAGCTGATCACTGAGCTAAGCAGCCTCTGAGCCTGTATGGGGAAGACGAGGCCGTTGACCACTCTGCTTGTGTTGGGCAGGAGAGTGCTGTGGTCAGGGCACTGGTACCCAGGGCAGGCATTGAGGAGCACTAGGAGCCTGGTCCATTGGAGTGAATGGGAATCTTTCCACTGGCTTTGGATCAAATCACTATGGGAGTGAAGCCTAGAGCAGCCCCTGTTTCACTCTCTGACAGGATACAGCATGCACCAAAGGCCTTATACACCAGCCAGGGGAGCAGGGCAAGGCCAGGCCATGGCCTTACCCCCTTTGCAGAGCCTATCTGCACCGGAACAAATATAGCAAATGACTGTGTAACCACGTAGGACGGTGTGGAGCTAGCTTTCAGTGCAGGCATCCCCATCCTGGTATGCACTCCTGTTACCTTGCTGGCCAGGCACTGGCCAGGAGACTGTCTGGGGTTGTCTGCACTGAGCTTTTCCCTTAAAGTTTCCGAACTTTGCCCTGCCACCAGCACCGCTCCTCCACGGTAGCAGCGGTGGAATAATCAAGCTTCTGCTCCCCCAGGACCTAGAGAAAGCCGGGAGGTGTTTGTATAGGATTCTGGATAAAGGGCGGGACCTTCTGGGTGGAAAGTTATTCTCACTCTTGAAATGTGAAGCCTGATTCTGATCTCACTTCCGCTGGTGTAAATCAGGACTGACTCCATTGAGGTTCACAGAGTCACATGGCGTAAATCAGGATTAACAGTGAATAATCCGGCCCTGGTTGTGTGCCTTTTTGTTCCTTGCTCCAACAACAGTGTAGCCCAGGTGCTGGCATTTTGGCCACCTTACTGGCTGAGCCTCAGCACACTGAAGACGGTAAAACACCTGTGCCCTGTTGATGCTAGACTTCTACCATCATCAATGGAGCCGCACTCATGGCAAATATTAAGGAAAAGCTCAGGGCAGAGGCTACCTATGGTGCTGGGGCCTGGAGAACTACCCGTATGTTAGTGCATTGGGGTGTTCACTCCTAGCCAAAGCTTTACAGCTCAATTATCTTCTTTTAATTGGTGTTTTATTTTTTTAAAACATTAAATACTTTCCCTTTCCCAGCCAAGAGTTGCTGTAATAGTATTTTATTATTACTGGATTATTTATTTGTACAGAGCCTGGCACGATGGGGCCCTGATCCTTAACTCACGCCGATAGGGGCTACCTCAGTACAAACACAGAGCAAAAGGACAGTGGGAAACATGCCAAGTGTGGACAAATTTGGAAGGACAAATACTTTGGCCATGATTCCCAAAAGTGATTTTGGGCGCCCGGTTTGAGATGCCTTAAGGGAGCCTGGTTTCCAGAGGGAAGTACTCAGCCGTTCCTGAGAACCCACCTTTCTGGCATCCCCTGCCAAACCCGAGTCACCTACTCAATCGCTAGCTGTTCTTGAACCACTGGGCCAGTGTGTTCCTGACCCAACTGATGGAATAGTTCAAACAATTTGAAAGACAAAATCAATCAGGCCCGTTCTGGAAGCTGTTGGGTGCAGAAGACACAGGCAGACATTAGTGACGTGAAAAATTGATGGTTTCAAAAGCGTCGGCTGGGCCCTTGTATGACAAAAAGAGCTTTGTTTCCTAAACACAAACCGGGGATTTATTTACCCAGCAGCCAGCGCTGACTGAGCAGGAGTCACTCTGGTGTGCTCGGTAAATAACGTGTTTGTAACATCATTGTGCACACCACAGCCCAGAGAAATCCTCATGGTCAGTGGGAGAATACATCTCTGGAGCAGATTATGGATTTAACATAGGACCTGAGAAAGGGAAAGAAGCAGGGAAGGAACAAGAGGAGTTCTAAGCAGGGAACCTACAGGATGTGATCATTGCATAGATCTGTGATCTCCTAAGTGTATCTTTGTTCCGATTTTTAACAAACGTATACAACGAGGAAACACATTTCCTTATTCTTGTCATATTGAAACAAACTGCCAGTCTCACCTCATCTCGGGATTCTTTATTGGTTCAGTTTCCTTTCAGGAGGGAAACAAAAGACAGCAGCTCAGCTCCTAGTTAAGAATGAAATGGAAAACCACACATTCTTGCAAATGTCAGAAAACATTAACAATGATCCTAATGGTAAAAATGACCCAATCCTACATTGAAAAGGATCAGAATATCCTGATAGGCATATTTTGTTCATCATGAAACATGATTCATGCACTATATTTTGGAACTGTCTCTCCACTTAGCTCAAATTAAGATTTTTTTTTTTTAAATAATTTGGACTGCAAGATCTTGGCATGGAATATGAAGAAAACCAGGCTTCTCAGACCTTTCAGAAGTGTGTATATAAACAATTAAGTGCGACAGGGAACTTTTCCATTTTCTTCTCATTATGCAGCAGATTTAGAACGAGTTGCCTCTGATATTTAGCTTGTTTAGGAGTAGAATCCCATAACAATATCTTGCTTTTTTCATAGTTCCTTTCATTCTAAAATGCTTCACCGACTCCAGATGTGTTCAGGAAACACTTCACCCACCCTGGGATGCAGCTGCTTACTGGGTAGGACGTAGCACCTTTGAAACCGCATACAGCAAGGCTCCACAAGGGTTCAGAGCAAGATGTAAAGCTGTCAGGCCTGATAGACTCCGTCGCCTTGCACCTCATGTCATTTACAGCTGTGCAAAGCGAGAGGGAAACTCTACCATTTTGCTTTGGGAGCATTTGATGGCCACTGTGCATGGGTGTTAATGATGCCACAGGCCCAATTCATAGATACCTTCTGTCTGCTCACTGCCAGCTAGGTTGCCCCAAAGTAGCCACTTGGCAGGCTTCAGGCTAGGCTTAATCTTCCTGAAGGGTAACATGCTTTGGAATCAGGGCTCTAAATGGGAAACTCTTACAACTAAATCAACTGTAAACCACACCAAATCAAATGGACCCTGGCCGAGCCTGTACTGGGTGGGCAGCCTGTTCAGAACGTCTTGATTTCTACCCCCTCACTTCACCTGTGTAAACACTAAACAGCAGCTGTGTGTCCCAGCTAACCAAGGCTGAGGTCAGGTAGCCCTCAGGGTCTAGCGGCCCGTTCTCTGACAAGGGCCGCAAAGAATTGTATTTCCTAACCCTCTGGAACTAGGAGCAGCCCAGCTGAGCTGTGATAGGAGCTCGTTTGGGAGAGGAGGGCTGGATGGGGCCTCTGCAAAGGACAATATTAGGGAGCAGGCTGGCGGGGGGGGGGGGGGGGGGGGGGGTCATTGTGGCAAAGGGAGACATGCAAAGAGACTCCCCCCCCCCAATGAAAGAGGAAGGCAAGCGTATTCCCATACAACTGTCTGTACAGCCTTTAGGGTAGAATCAGACATGTCTCAGCCAGGAATCTGAACCCCATGCAGGGGTGTGTTGGGGTTTACAAACCCCACACGGGGCAGCAAGGGGTTAACAAATTACTTTGGGCCCAGACAGCCTCACCCTGGTACACCTGCAGCAAAAGCTCCATCTGGAGGAGGAATTAAAAGACAGGGAAACAGCTCCTTTGGGGGCAGACTCGGAAGAGAGAGGAAGGCTGAAATTGCTAAGATCGCTTCCCCAAGGGCCCCTCCCTGAGGGAAGGGAGGACCCACCCCAGAAACTGTCAGAGAGGGAAGCATTCCCCTCTCCCCCATGTATGGACCCTGGACATTGGGAATCCCTTTTAATTCTCTTGGTTTGGACTACCCCAGCAGAGGAAAGTCTTGGACTGAGCGGGAGAGGGCAGAGTGAGCACCCCAGGGAGAGCAGAGAGAGCAGCATCAGTTGCTGATAGCCGCAAAGGGCCCTGGGCTGGGAGGGCTCGGGTTCCCCTACCAACAACCCCTGTGCCGGTCACGGGTCGTAGCTCTGACCACTAAGCTATGCCTCCCAACCAAGCCCCAAGTGAGGATCATTACAGGGAGAGAGCAAGGGGGAGGGTGAGACAGAGATCAATGGGAGGCTTGTGTTGCAAAGGCAGCAGTCAAAGCACAGAGTATTCTCCAGCTCTGGGATTAGCTGGCTCCAGGGTCCGATTTCTCCCATTGTTCTCACTAAAACTAGCTCTGCATGCCTACTGCCTCCACCTTGCACGTCTGCCAGGTGCGTCCATGGGCGCATCAGCAAGACAGCCCAAACAAACCGTGCCTGGCAGCCGCGTTTCATACAGAGCATTGTCCCAGAGAGGGCTCTGAGGACTCTGGGAATGCCATGGGGCTGAGAAGATTCTCCTGGAGTTGGGTGCTCTGGCCTGCTGCTGGCCTCCTGCCACATGGCTCCCGGGAGTGCCTCGCGTTTGATTTCCTCAATAATTTATCAGTGTCTTCAGGGCTCATTAAAGTGAGGGACTAATAAAGCTAGCATCAGCATTGACTAATAGCAGCAAGCCCTGTGGGCCTGTGCTCGGGGAGCTTCCCATCCATCTCTAGAACAGAGATGGTTAATTACTGGCTAGGGTGTAGGGCTCAGAGGTGGCACCGTAACCCCCTTCCCTAGAGGGCCCTCTGCGCTAGGCAGCTCTGAGTGTGAGCCTTGGACTGAGCAGCATGCCCACGGCCTCTGCAGCAGTGTTCCACACGCAGCCTGGGGATTGCCCTCAGCTACTCTCTTCCCCATTGAGGGTTGTAACCACCTGCCCTAGGGATACAGCACTGTCACCACATACCCGCCAGCACCCGAGCCTCATCCCCTGCAGGGTGCTCTTCTGCACACTCGATCGCATATTTAGAGGCCATTTGGAGTTGGCTGGTTGGGCCTGATCAATCCTTAATGCCTCCCTCTTGGGAAGATGCTAACACTACAGTAATTACGGGCCAGGGCTCTGCTGGTGGAAACTGGCTTCACTCCATGTGATTCATTGGAGCTGCGGTGACTTACACCCATGGAGGATCAAACCCTGGTGTTGCTAGTTAGGTGACTGGAAGGCCTGGTCCCCTTGTGGTTGAATCCATGGCATGCTGCAAGCCGCAGCAGGGTCTTCTGCTCCTTCAGATCTGTAGAGAGAGGCAAGGCTGCCTGAGAATCCACCACTTGGTTGCCTGCTGCTTCTCTGAGCTGGGCAGCTGAGCCTGGGGACTGCAGAGAGGAGTCCAGCAAAAGGCCTTGCAAAACTCACTCAGGCACCCAGTTTCGGGGATCCACAGAGCATTCCAATCCCGCGCTCTCAGATGTGCGCAGCCCTTTAATTATGGCCACATCAAATATTTGATTTCAGTCTAATGTGAAAGGAAAGGAAACTTCCCATCCTTCCCGGGACGGGGGGAGGGATGGGGGAGCAGTGCTCTTGGATTAAACAACATGAATATGTATGAGGCTCTAATTGGCTCCCACACGTAACCAAGGTGCCTGAAGGCCCAGGCATCCTGACTAATTGTTGTAGACAATTAATAACTTGGATTTTGTTAATTCCATATCATGCTGTGCAGTTCATTCGAGGAGCAGGCGGCGGGAACCTCTGTGAGCTGCCTGGAGTCGAGGAGGTTTTGTTTCCAGGCTCAGTGGAATGGCAGGTCATAGCGAGGCAGGCCCTGTTCCCAGACTGCAGGGCATGCAGGGGTAGAAGCAAGTCATTGCTAAGGCAGCCCAGACTCCCCTGCCCTCTCGCCGTCCCTGCACCTGTCTCTTAGTCGCTGTCTGGGCTGTGCGGCTGCACCTCGCCCTGGCCCACGGGCCCCTGCAGGCAGGAGCCTGGGAATGGGTCCATGGGCTCAGAGCGGTGCTACCGTCAAAGCTGGGCAAGGAACGGATTCTGTGGTGCGGTGGCAATTTTGAAAAGTAAACCGAAAAAGCACTTCGCGTCGGACTGAAATCAACAAATGTTGAACTTTTTGGGGAGCTGAAGCAGCAACAGCAACGTTGTTTCGACGCTGATCGTTTCTCAGCTTTTTTTGAATTTGTAAATGAAATGACAGGAAGTGTTGGACCAAGCATTTTGTTTTGAAAAATGTCCAGATGAAACGTTTTGATTTTCCCCTGAATGTTTTCTAGGGGCTGGGGGCTCTTGGCGCAATTTGCGCTGACGCAGATTCACAGAACGTTTCATTGCTGCCGAATCTGTGGGTTTTTTTCAGTGGAAAAAAAGAGTTCTGGAATTTCACCCAGCTCGACCGCCCGCCCCCAGCCAAACTGAGCATGTGCACAGGGTGTCTGTATGGGGTCAGGCTGCCGACTCCTCTCCCACTCCAGCTGCAGAGGAAGGAAGCAGGGCCCAGTGATTAAGGGAGAGGACTTGGGTTTTAGTCCTGGCTCTGCCACTGGCTCACTATCCCAGAATGTCTGTGTGCCTCAGTTTCCCTGCCTGCAAAATGGGGATAATGTGATTTCCCTACCTGATAGGAGATTGCGAGGCTGTATGGAGACAGTCCATCACCTCTCAGTAGCAGCAAGGCTCTGATCCTCTTTGCAGGCCGGTAGAATGTGCCGAAATCACAAAGAAGTGAGAGGGATCCAATTCTACCCGTACTCAGGCTAACCCGCACGTTCCAAGTCCATTTGGGACTGACCAGGAAAGGCAGAAGCCTCCCACCACAAAGCTGTCAGGGTGGCCCCATCTTGTGTTGCTTTGAGTCCCTCATGCTAGAAAGGCTACAATTCTGTCATGCTCCATCCAGGCTGGGCTGAGCCCTCTGTGGTCAGATGGGCTCTGGCTGTTTCCTGGTGCTATTCTTTACTTCCCAATGGCTGGGACCCTCCCTCCAAAGAGGCTGGTGTGGAAAACAGCCGGGCTGCAACCAGACAGTATATCTGGATGTTTTGTGACTCCACACTTCAGCCCTTCATGCTCTGCACCCTTTGTTCTCCCGTATCCACACCCTGCTCTCCACTCCCCATCGTAGGCCCAGAGCTAAGAGACCAGACAGAAGGAAGAAGGGTGAGGCATATTCCAAACGCTCCCTCTACAACCAGCTGAAGCTCCCAATCCCCTGGCAGGCCTGGGAGTGGGTGCGAGTGCCTTGTGGTGGTGGTGGGGACTCCTGCCGGTGCTGGCGGTGCTTCTGTAGAAGCACGAGCCTGACGGTTTTATCTGTGAAGTGGTTTGAACAGCGACAGGCCCTGCTTTGCAGACTCTAATAAAGTCCCCTTTCCCCGGGCTTAATTCTGTGTCACAGCAGCGTTCCTCAAATGTAAACAGCACTGGGGAGAGCATGGCTCAGTCAGCCTGGAGAGCCTGGGACATGGATGGCGCTTGGAGGCTGAAGCACGAGGCCTGGCAGCTACTGATTTTTCATGGCATTTGAACAAGCAGCCATCGGTTCCCCCCCTCCTTCAACCCATCAGCAGCCTCAGCCCTGGATTCTCATGGCAGCCTGAGCATCCAGCAGCCTGAGCTTGCTGGGCTTTTAACAGCATGGCCCCAGCTAGTCTTTGTACCTTCTCATTCCCTTTATTTGCTTTTCCTTTTTCCCACAAAGGAAAGTTTCCCTAGGTATTCATTCTGAACATGAGCCAAGCACCCCTGTCTATATGGCTTCCCGGGTGTCTTTTGTATACCCTTCAGCATAGTATCTAGGTACCGGATTCATACTGGGCTTTCCTTTATTGTCTTTCTCTGACCCTCCTCTTTCTCTCCCACACTGTTTCTTTCCCTCTGTTTCCCCTAGGCTCTCCTCTTCACTCCCTTCCTTTCCACGCCCCCCCACCCCACCCCGTCTCTGTTTGGAAACCTGGTGGGTGATCTGTCAGCCAGCTGCTGGCATCTAGATCCCAGATGTTCAATCAGGAGATGACATCTTGCTCCTAACCTGCCTGTCCCTTTCCCCTCCCTTTCAGCAAGAGGCAGTCATGGGGCTGCAGTTCTTCTGTATGATCTTCTGGCTATAAAGCTGACCTTTCACCGTGGGATGGCAGAACCTCTGCGGTGGGGCTCTGCTGGCGTTCTGTAACTTTTTTTTTTAAAGTTTTGGGGTTTGCCAAACTTTTCTGGAGTTTTCTGAAGCAGTTTCCCCTTTAATTTAAACCATTGCTCTTCCAAAGGGGGCACTGAATGTAGGAAATTGCCCCCCTGAATTGTCTCTGAAACAAGTCATTCTAGTGCCTGCTTCCAGGCTGGCCAGGGGAATAAAATTAACCAACAAATCCAAAGCCAGGCAGCAGCCCAGAGCTCCTGTACTCCTAGAATATCAGGGTTGGAAGGGACCTCAGGAGATCCTCTAGTCCAACCCCCTGCTCAAAGCAGGACCAATCTCCAATTTTTGCCCCAGATCCCTAAATGGCCTCCCTCAAGGATTGAATTTACAACTCTGGGTTTAGTTTAGCAGGCCAATGCTCAAACCACTGAGCTATCCCTGTGAGAAACTAGCACACGTTTGAACCTCACAAGTGTCTAATTTAGTTGTAACTCTATGTGGCCATGTTTCATCGATCAGTGTATCTAATCTGTTTCTTATCTATAGATTCTCTCTCTCATCTCTATCTAACTTGATGACTTGTCTTATCTATGTATCTACACATGATCTCTATTTATATCTTGTCTCTTTATCTAGTTAGCTAGCTACATTGAGTTGATCTCTTGTCTAATCCATCTCTTTCCTATATCTAACTTGTTTATCTGTCTCTTATCTATCAATCTAGTCCATCTCTCATCCATGGTAATCTCCATAGTGTCTAGGGAACCAGTGAGCGCTCCTTGGTTTCCTCCCCTGTAGCACAGAGAGGTCCCTTCCCCAGCCCTGTGCTTCAAGCAAGGGCTGAAGCCTCCCTGTGAGCTGCAATGTTTGCATTAAATGAAACAAGGCTTTGGCTGTGCATAAGCAGAAGTATTTCCTGCTTGCGCTGGGTAAGAAAACAGTATGGGCTTTTATTCCATTTCACCTTCTAAGGCAGGCTGTTTTTCTTGGCTCGGTTGAAGGACCTGGAGATGAAAGGAGCACATAGCCGCTTAGCGTCCCAATGTATAAATAGCTGTGGCTGAGATAACTCTGTCTCAGCTATTGCAGACTGGGGACAAAAGGTTTATTAGCCACACAGTTACCATGCAAAATGCCTCCCGCCCCACATTTCTGTAGGCGGGCCACAGCTTCAGCTTCAGCTGGTGTAAATGGCCTAGCTTTGCTGAAGTCAATGGAGCCAGGTCGCTTTACACCAGCTGTGAACTTGGCCCATGGTCTTTTTCATCTGAAATTCTCCCACGAGAATGAAATAGACGCACAACACAAACGAGTGGCGTTTGAAGAGGGATGATGAGCAATGCAAAACCCTCTTCTCCTGGGGCATTAAGGCGGAGCTTGCACAGCCTCGCTGGGGGGACACCGCCATTCAGGAATACTGAGGGCACTACTAACTTATGGCTGAGTTAGTGAGCCTAGTTTGCATATGTTCTGCACACCCGCAGGTCCCACTGACTTCCACGGGGGATGTGGCGCTCAGCAGCTCTGAAAATCAGGATCATTGTTGTCATGATGTAGGAGTTATAGAGCAGTAGCACGCAGAATGGGATAGGTGCTGTAAAGACAGATAGGAAGACGTGGGGTCTGATTTTCCAAAGAGCTCAGGGCCAGGTTTTCGAGCGCTTAGCCCCCAACGTGCACCCAGCATGCCAAGCTGGTTTGCAAACCTGGCCCAGACTGTGAGCACTGATCTCTTGATATTTCATTGCCCTGCATTGTGTGTAGTAGTTTATACCAGTGCAAAGTGTATGTGAAATGCAGCCATTGTGATTTGGTAGCTTTCTGCACCCGCTCACTCACTTTGCACTGGTATAAATGACTACACGTCAGCAAGGCGGAGAGCAATGGCGACCTGGGCATAGAGTCCCTACTCTGAAGGGCGTAGGTGTATCATCACCTAATGAGCTAACTCCTACCCTGTTACATTAAAGGCAACAGAGTTGCACAGGTGTAACTAACACAGGGGTGGGCAAACCATGGCCCGGGAGCCACATCCAGCCCTTCAGATGTTTTAATCCAGCCCTCAAGCTCCAGCTGGGGAGCGGGGTCCGGGGCTTGCCCCGCTCCATGCGTGCCATGGCTTCGCACAGCTCCCGGAAACAGCGGCATGTCCCCTCTCCAGCTCCTACATGTAGGGGCAGCCAGGGGGTTCTGCACCCTGTCCCCGCCCCAAGCACATCTTAGTCCCTTGAATCTGGCTGGCTTCTACTTGATTCATCTGCTCAACCTGCACCCACTTCTCCTTATCCTGTCTCCTGCTTCCTCTTCCATTTCACAGCGTCGCCTCCTGTTCTCCATTGCCTGCCTGTCTCTCCCCCATCTGCTCCTGCTTCCCTCTACCCACCCACTTCTGTCTTGCTGCACCTTCTCCCCCAGTACTTCCTCTGCCCACTACTCCTCCCTCTGTTCTCTGAGTCTGCCATTTGAGTCTCCTGCACCCAGTGCTCCCTTCCTCCTCCAAGGCACCCCCTCCAGCAACACCCTCTCAGGAGGAGTTAAAGATGCTTCAGTTAAGGAGATCCAAGTTAAGGATGGTTGGATTAAGGGAATCTCATTTAAGGATGTTTCCTTTAAAGATGCCTAAATTAGGTGTGATTGTATTAAAGTTTTCTTTTCTTTTCTTTCACAAAACCCCTAAGGAAATACAAAACCTATTGTTACAGGAGCATTAAGGTTGAGAAACACAGCAGTCAGAACATTCCAAAAAGTTAGGTTTCTAGCCCTATCTGCTGACCCCCTCCCCCCCCCACCAAAAAAAAAGTGTCTTCTTTTTGTGGAAAATTTTGATTAGTTTTTGTCCCCAAAAAATGTGAACACTCAAAATATTTCAGCCTAGAACTGACATATTTAGATTTTCAACCACAATTTTTGAGGAGTCAAATGGAAATAAAACACTTTCCAGCCAGTTCAAGCTCCCACTTTCGAATTTAGGTACCTACATATAAGTGGCCTGATTTTCAGATGGGGGCTGAACCCCCACAAATAATGTCGAAATCAATGGGAGCTGCAGGCCACTTATATTTTGGTGTTTAAATCTGGATTTGGGAACCTAACTTTAAACACCTTGGTCTGAAAATATCCCTTAAATTCTGGACTGTCCTGACTTCGGAGGGTTTGATTTCTTTCTCTAACACTGGATTACTCTTACGGGATTTTTGCCTTTAATATATGTATCTAGGTCAGGCAGCTGCTCGGACGTTACTGTCAGCGAAAATGCAGTTGAGGAGCTCAGTTAACAGCTCACCCTCTGGCGTGACTGGGTGGCTTGAGGGATTGGTCATGGAATAAAGAGCTCTGGGTCTCAAGTTCACATCCATCTCTGGTGGGTAATGACTGAAAGCTATTATCAGCTGAGAGCTTGTTCAGCAGCCTCTGTGGAATGAACTTGGTGGTGAACTCTCAGCAGGGGTGCCAGAACGGGGGGGGGGCCCTGGCTCCATCACCTTTAAAAGTAGGAGGGCGATGGGCAAGTAATGGGGGGAGGGGGCAGAGAGGAGCAAGCACAGGGGCAGGGCCACGGTTCAGATGCCGATGGCTCCTCCCGCCACTTTTAGGGAACTTCCGCTGCTCCTGACTCTCAGCCTAGTTCTTAAAGGCCAGAGCTCAGTGGGATTGAAATACCATGCCCAGGAAGGGTGGCAGAATACAGCCCTGAAGTGACAGCTGTGAAGGTCTGAACCCTTGTATTCACCCCTTGCACACGACTGTGGTAACCTTTCTGCAAAGTCTGCCTCGTGAGGTATAGTTTGAAAACTCATAATTTGCTGATCAATATTGTCCTGATAAAATACGTATGGCAACATTGTATGGAAAGTTATAAGATTCCACTCTGTGGTATTAATAACACCTGTTCCAAGCCACAGCCCTCCCCAGACAGGAGTTGGCAGACAGGTCTGTCTCAAACAAAAGTGTGCTCTGCTTAATTTGCATTTTAAGCAGTAAGCAGAGTCTCAAGGACAAAGGAAGTTCCAGCAGGAGATCTCCTCCCCTGGAGACTTTTTGTCTCCTCAACCCGAGGGCAGGTCTACATTTAAAACTCTGCATTGGCACAGCTGCATCAATGCAGCTGCGCCACTGTAATGCTTTAATGAAGATGCTCCACACAGCTGGGAGAGAGCGTCTCCCGCCGGCTGAGTTAATCCACCTCCAGGAGAGGTGGGAGCTATGGCAGCAGGAGAAGCTCTCCCACTGACATAGCGCTGTCACCTACATTCAGAGGCGCCGACTTTACACGACCCCTGGCTCTGCCCCAGGTCCCACCCCCACTCACTCCTTCCCCCAAGGTGCCACCCCCACCTGCCTCTTCCCGCCCCGCCTCTTCCCACCCCCTTCCACCCTTCCCTCAAGCACGCTGCTTCCTTGCTCCTTTCCCACCCCTTGAGCCTCCTGCGCGCCGCGAAACAGCTGTTCGCGGTGGGCGGGAGGTGCTGGGGGAGGGGGAGTTTCTGATAGAGGGGCTGCCGGTGAGTGCTCAGCCATGGAGTCGGTGCCTATGACTACACTGTCACTAAGATTGGTATAAATGTGTTGCTCAGGGGTGTGGATTATTCACACGCCTGGGTGATGTAGTTATACCAAAGTAATTTTGTAATGTAGACCAAGGCTCAGCTGGAAATGTTTTCTAAGAGGGGGACTGACACTATAAAAGTGAGGGACAAACACCCCATGGCACCTTCTCTTCTCCTCTCTCACGCTCTGTCCATTGATGGACTGCTCCAGAAGGAATGAAGGAAGCAGTTACACGGAAGTAGGGATCCTGACCCAGAAGTTTTGCCAGTAAGACTATTGAGAGCACTTGGTGAGAGAAACGATTTGAATTTAACATAGGCGTTAGTTGCGGTTTTATCTTCATTTCTCATGTAATCGTTTCCGACTTTTATGTCTCGCTACTTGTATCCACTTACAATCTATCTCTTTGTAGCTGATAAATTTGTTATATTGTTTTATCCACACCAGCGTGTTTCCCAAACACTTCATTCAAACTCCATTTGGGTTAACAGGATTTGTGCATATCATTTCTATTAATAAAATGATGGACTTTAGATGAGCTTGTATTGTCCAGGAGAGGCCTTGACAGCATGTTTCTGGGGAAGAGTCTGGGAGTGGGAGTGTGCTGGTATCATTCAGGCTGGTAAAAGCCTGCGGGTGACTGGCAGGTTGCAAGTGCCCAAAGATGTAGCTGGGAATGATTTACTGTTTGTGAGCAGTCCAGGAGTGGAGGCTACAATAGCAAAGCAGTGTAAAGGACACCCCAGGTGAGAGGGCGGGATGACATAGCTACTCACTAGTCTCGATTGGATCCTGGGTATGGCACACAGGTGTGGAGGTCACAAGTGAGCTCTTGTGGGCAGAGAGGCCGCTGAGTCTGTGCTCCCCTCCAAGCAGCTACAGGGGTGGGGTACAGAGAAAGCCTCAGATGAGGAAACGGAAGACAACTGTGCCACAATAAAAAGCCCCCAGGCCTCTCTCACCAGCTCGGGATCTGCCCCACACTTGGGCAGCGTGCTGCATTGTTGTGCTGGGCGCTATACAGACACATAGTACGAGACAGACCTGCCCCAAAGAGCTCACTATCTAAATAGACAAGACAGGCAAAGGATGGGAGGGAGAGCAGAGGCACCGCGTGGGGAAGTAGCCCAAAGTCTCACAACAGCTGGGGGGATGATCTGGGAGGAGATCCCAGGTCTCCTGACTTCCCGTTCAATGCCCTGCCCACTGGATTGTGCCGCCTGCCTAAAATCTGTGATTATTATTGATTTTATTTTATAAGCAGAGGAATAATTAAAAAAAATATTTGACTTGAAAGCTGTATTTGGGACATCCACCTTCGTGCCCCTTCTGGGATCAATTCCCTTTGCCATTAGTATGATGGAGCTTCTCATGCCCAGCCCAGCAGCTGCATCAAAGAGATTATTTGTTATGAATTATGTGCTGAGCTCTGATTATTATCCTCATCCTACAGATGGGGAAACTGAGTCCCGGAGAGGGGCTGTGACTTGCCCAAGAGGATAAGCGAGTCAGTGGTAGAGGAGGCCCACACTCCCATGCTCCTTCCAGCAGACCCCAGTGCCTCTCAATAGTTAGAGGTAGGTTTTTAACTAAAGGGCAAATAAGGTGGTTGGTACTTCCAAGTGGGGGTGTAGGAGAAGGGTTTGCCTGTTGGAGATGGTCCTTAGTGTAGGTTTCACAGCTCGGTGAAAATTTTCCCTGGTGGGCGAGTGTATATTATTAGCAGTCATGTTAATTACAGTCGTGACTCGGAAGCAACCAAGATCAGAGCCCCATTGTGAGAGGTGCTTTACAGACACAGAACAGCAGACAGGCCTCAAAGGGCTTACCATCCAAATAGACAAGACAGCCCAGGGGAGGGGAAGGGTCCAACTCACAAGCAGAGGGATCAATGTGATGGTGACTTAATATCAAGATTTGATTTGCGGAGTGGGGTTTGGGGAGGGGATCAGCTAAACGGAAACACAGGGGGAGGGAAAAGGGCAATGGGGACAGAACAGGTGAGGAGAAGAAGGAGGGCAGGAGGCTATAAAGAGGAGGAGCATGTTGGGGCTGAGGTGAAGAGACTTGAGGGTGGACAAGAGGGGGGGTTGGAGCCAACAGCCCATCACCCCAGGGGTGGGCAGAGAAAGACCAGTCAAACCTGTAGAAAATATTATCGTTGTCGGTCAGTCCTGGTTAAGCTCTTCCACTGGCTCCAATGTCATCGTAACCTGTAACAGGTAACCTCAATAACATGCAGCATTCCCCCCCCCACGCACACACACCCCCTTTTTGTACCGCTGGGGAAACTGAGGCACAGAACGGGGCAGGGGCTCGCCCCCGGTTGCCAAGGAGCCAGTGGAAGTGGGATCTCCTGACTCCCCAGTGTGCGTTCTACGGACTGGAACGCGCCGGGCTCGGTGTTTGTTACGAGGCGATAAAGCTTTGCTGCATCTGCCTTTTTTTTTACAGCGTCTTTCAAAACCCAGAGTCTGATTTGCATTTAAAAAAACACCAGGTCCCTCACAGGAAAATGCTATTCAGCTGTTCCCAGAGCTCAGGAATAAAAATTCCCTCTCTTGCTCTCGGTTCTTCTGTCTCAAATATATTTGGGGCCAAATTGCACAATACTTATTGCTAATATCTGGGCCATGAATATTCATTGCAGCCCGGGGCCTCGAGACTCCGGTGGAAAAGCAAGTGCAGGCGGTGTGGCAGCTCTGCACGCCGCTGTGCTCTACTCTTCGGGGAGGGTAAACACATCGGGGAGGGGGAACTTGTTTGCATAGGATGGGAGCTGTGGGATACTAATGGCATCTTGGAGTCTTTGGGGAGCGCTGGTGAAACTCCATTAAGCAGCGCAGTGAAGGCCTTTTAAACAAACAACTCACTGAAAACCATTAAACTGACTTAATTGCAAGGAAAAAGCCCTGCACTCAGCTGGGGTTCTGAACATACTTTGTCTCGCTCTCTGTCTTGTTTTCTTTCTTTCTCTGATGCTCTCTTTGGGGGGTATCCCTGTCCCAGACTCCCCAGGCCACAGGAGATTGTCCCATTGACCAAACTTATAGGGTCAGACTAGTCCCCACTGGGAAGGTTTTACTGGATTGTCAAACAACCCTGTGCTGGGCCATCTACCCCACACAAGTCCTGCACAGTTAACCCTGTGACAGGCTGCACCTGGAGGAGTGTCAGGGCTGACTGGGCCTAATTAGGGTGACCAGCTCGTAAGTGTGAAAAATCAGGATGGGAGTGGGGGGTAATAGGTGCCTATATAAGCCAAAGCCCCAAATAGTAAGACTGTCCCTATAAAATCAGGACATCTGGTCACCCTAGGCCAAAGGGCTGATGAAGCCCAGCTGGTGGAGGAGCTGGGACAGGCATAAAAAGAGGATGTTGATAGTAAGAGAGAGGGCTGCAGGAAGGAGCTCTCTAGTCACTTCCCAGAGAGAGTTGGGTCTGGTCTAGTCTAGTCTAGTCTAAGGGGCGTAAGCCCTGGGATCCTGCCTGCGAATATAGACTCTGGCAAGATCCTGAGAGAGGGTGGAGTATCCACAGGGAGCAGAGGCGCCTCCAGGGGTGGGCCAGAAGACAGAGAAAGGACGGTAGGAGAGAGTCAGAGGAAACGACAACAGGGTCTGAGGCTGGGTAGACTATAATTGCTGGGCACAGGGTCCCTAGAACCCTGAGGAGTGGATGGACCCAGGTTCCCTCCCCAGCCAGTGGGGTAGTGGCGCAGTCTGGACCGTGGAAGGGAAGACTGCCTGAGGCGGATCATCCAGTGGGACTTTGATACCCCAGAGGGAGAGAACGACAGTGTCCTGGCTGGAGCCACAAAGAAGGAGCCCCCTGAGCCCTGAAGAGGCAGCAATAGAGTTCAGAGAGAGATGGAGGGAGCAGCCGAAGGTGGGATTGTCAGACTGGTTGAGAGCTAATCCCTAGATGTGGCCCCAAGGAGTGGTGAGTAGTAAACCCCACTCCCTAGCTGCAGATGTTACTCAAATAAGGGCAACCCTCTCTGCTGCCTGGGGCTTTTTTCAGACCTGCTCAATGGTCACTGTCCCACCTTAGAGGGCAAGCTAAGGTCTGTATTCCACCTGTGAGCTGAAACTGGTGCTGTGTGCACATGCAGGTCTGGATCACATGTTGTGGAGAGGATGCAGGCTTGCTGCCCTGCAGGTGGTGCCATCTGGCTCTTATGAAATAGAGGAAGCATATTATTCTATTAAGGATGGGAACTAGCCGGCTCAAGGCTTTCACCTTTGTGCTCTCTGGGGAAGGGGCCGTGTCTGTGTTTTGGGAGCCCCCAGCATACACTGGGTGCTCCTGGTTTCTAAATAATAGGCTGGCAGTTTGAATCCCTATCTGAGTCTGTAGTAGGAGTGGTTCCCACTTGATGGTTGTTTGGTGAGAAATTGGTTCCTGGACTGAGTGCAGTTCCCAGTGCATGGATGTCCACAGCACAACCATCACCAGTGGCCACGTTGAGACACTCAGCAGGGTCCACAGATTGAGTAAGCCATGGAGACTGAGCGCCCCGGTCCTGCTGGATGTGGGTCCCGGCAGTCAGGGCGGAGGCTCACAGACAGCATGCAGGGAAGCCTGCACTGCAGCTCTGTGTTTTGTGCATAGAGAGAATTTCACCCTCCATATTAAGAAAAGGAGTACTTATGGCACCTTAGAGACTAACAGATTTATTTGAGCATAAGCTTTCGAGAGCTACAGCTCACTTCATCGGATGCATCACGAAAGCTTATGCTCAAATAAATTTGTTAGTCTCTAAAGTGCCACAAGTACTCTTTTTGCGAATACAGACTAACACGGCTGCTACTCTGAAACCCTCCATATTGGTCCACCTAAAAGGAAATTCACTCTTAGAAAGACGAGTGGCCAGGGGAGGAATGCTCTGGCAGGGGAGATGCTAGGAGGCAAAGAAAACCCCCATCATATCATGCCTGAATTTGCACTGGGGACTGAAATGTGCACCAGAAGCAGGTTTCTGACCAGAGATTCTGCCCCTTCTCAAGGTGTCCCAGTTTCAACAGACTTTGTTGTCTGCTAAACATGTGCTTGGTTTAGGATTGTTTTGCGTGTGCCTTTTTGCAGCAGCCCCCAACCTCTGCTACAGACACCTGCATAGGATCCATGGACCCTTTGCCAGCTGCTTGTGACCCTTTGTTTGTGGACAGGGCCCTTTCTCCTTGTCCTGTGCGTGGTGGACTGGATGTCTTGGTTTTTCTCCAGGACCTCATCCTTGGCTTAAGCTCACTGTTTTACTCAAACAAACAGCCTCATTCCCCCTCACTTCCCCTTGCTTTCAGCCCTAGCTGCAGTTATAAGGAACTTCAAGCATTACCTATTTGATTGGCAGATGGCTAAAGCTATTCAAATAGCGGCACTGTAGACTCCCAGGATCTGACTCTGCCCTCAGTTCCTGTGGCGTAAATCCAGAGTGACTCTCCTGACTTCACTGGAGTGACTCCGGATTGGTGCTAGCCTAGCTGAGCCCAGAATCTGGTCCGCAAACACGGCCTGCTCCTTCTCACGCTCCCACGCACGCAATCTCGCACTCGGTCATGCGGACCATCACCTTCCTCTCTGGATGTCTCCTTGCAATCGGCAGGCACTGCACACATCACCATGCAAACCCTTGTAGGCCCATGTACACTTCAGCAGCACACAGGCGGGCTCCATGTGCACATGCACCCATCAATGTCTGGCTCCCATGCCACCGAGGCTGTTGAATAATGTTCGGTTCTTGGATGTTACCCAGCTTTCTGTATGGCTGGCTGGCTGGGTACAAGCCTTTCAGGCAATCAGGCAGTAATAGAGCTAGGGGAAGCAAAATGTCCCCAAGATAAAATTTACAAGGCCTGAGTGAGCCTGCCTAGCGGTGTCAAGTGCTTTGGTAATGAGCACCTGAGCAGACGAGATTGCTTGGGTAGTTTCATTCTGCATAGATGAGCAGACAGAATTTCAAAAAGAAGTCATAAATATAAGCGTGCCCAATACCCAGCAGTGTTTCATTTCAGCATGGATGCTGGCCCTGATGGGGGTGGGGAGGGTCAGAAAACCTGGAGGAAGGAAAGGTTTCCAGCTGAGAAACGCTTCCAGTTAGAAGCCTTAAGCTCCCTCCTCCCTAACCCTAAAGACATTCTTTAGCAAAGTTTCAATGGGTTTTTAATCCATTGACAAGTCTCTTTTCTTGTTTCTCTGTGTGCGTTGTGTGTGTTCTCAGTAAAGATTGCAATACAGTGCTAATAGCTCTCCCAGTGTATATGTATTGTGAATGTCGATAGGATAGTGTGTGCGAATGTTGGTTGGGATAGAGTTCTAACGTGTGGGTACAGTATGTCTAATGGTACTATGTTTAAAATACAGTTCTATTACCTAGGTGTGTGGGTGTGCAGTTCTAATATTACTAGGTTTACAATGCATTTCTAATAGCAGTGGGTAGCTAAATATGGAGCAGATTACATGTGATACCATTTGTGTATCTGTCGTGCAGTTTATGGCTCGAGTTTGAATGTCTGGACATGTATGTGTTAACATGTGCACTAAGGTGTAGCTGAGGTCACTGGGAACTGTGGTACAGTACCCATGTCTGGGTGTATGGTAGGGTAAGGTGTTTCTCCTGTGTGATCAATTCTAATACCAGTGTGCTGGGAGGGAGGCGTTTGCATATATTGTACATGTTTGTCTTGTGGAAACTAGAACACAAATCTAATGTCTGAGTGTACAAAGTTTGTGTGTTGTGAAGTGCTTGAAGTGATGTGGAGGATGGTGATACAACTTGTGCATGTGAGTGTGAGCTGCCCTATGAGGATGGGTTTACCTCTGTTGGCCGGTGTGTGTGTGCTCAGCTAGGTGGCAAAAGGAATGTCTGTGTGAGGATGGGTTTGCAGGTACGTGCCTACTTGTGCTGAGGAAGACTGTGCTTGGCTGAACGCCTGTGTGAGCACTGAATGATAGCTCACGGCTGTTTCTTGGGCTCTGCCGTGTGACTGAATACTGTCCCTCGCATCAGCGTGGGCTCAGCTCGCATTACTGAAAGTTAGAAAAAATGATTTTTCTTCTCATTTACTGCACACTCTTCACTTTCAACAGAAGCGCTACCCCCGACTGCCGCCCTCTCTGCAGAAACTTCCATCACTGGCAGACAGGCTCAAAGCTGGTGAGGTGTAATTTTTTTTTTCTTTATTAAGGAGCCTCATTAAATCCCCATTCACTGGAGCCTCCACAAGCCAAGGGTTGGTCTGGTTTTGCCTGCACAACTTCTTAATCCCTGTGGGTAACACACTGGAAAAAGGTCAGTACCTCCCGTATGGACCACCTGCTTGGATATGGTGACTCAGGTCAGTTCCCCGTTTTCTCTGCTGCTCTCTGGATTTTACTGATTGACACCTCTGTGTGATCGGTTAGGGGTGGGGTGTCTTCGTGTGGAAAGCGTCTGAGGCCCTGGTAGGCTCAGGGAGTCTCTGACTGGACATACGATGGAGCTTTACACTTCAGTCTGGCGTAGGCTGGAACTGATTAAACGTTGTTACCATCCAATGGCCGTGTGATAGCCTGTGTGAAGCAATCTCCGCTCTGCAGGTGTCCACACCACTATAACTGGGACCATTGTTGGCAGTCCCAGCAGACAGGCCAGGAACTGAATGGGGAGAGAAGGTTGAATGGCCATCTCCTATCGGTGTAGGTAATCCACCTCCCGAACAAGCGATAGCTAGGTTGATGGGAGAAAGCCCCAGTTGCCCCAGCACTGTCTACACCGGGGGTTAGGTCAGTTTAACTGCACTGCTCTGGGGAGTGGATTTTTCACACCCCTGAGCTACATAGTTATATGAACCTAATGTCGTAGTGTAGACCAGGTCTAAGTGATACTGGCACATGCCATTGCTCCTGGTTGTGCTGTAGATAAATGCATGACTCCAGTTTCTGGTGCTCTCCCTACAGCACCATCTATCAACTACCTCCCCTCCAACATTGAAAAATGTCTGTATTATAAACGTGACTCATTAGATTCCAGAAACCCAAGGTGTTGCTCGAGTTATAGGAGAAGGTCTGCAGGCTGGTTAGCTGTGCTAGTGAGGGACAAGAGCATAAGGAGGACTCTCCATCACTTGGGCTAATAACCACAATCTCCCACCTCTCTTCGCTAAATGTTTTGTTTGGCCTTTGTCAATGGGCAATCCTCACATGACAGTCTTATAGAAAAAAGTGTTCTAGATAACTCCTATATGGAGCATTTTCAGAGGCAGGGGTACTTGGCTTGTGGCTTAAAAAACAATTCTAATAATTCTAGAGTGATGGCTCCCAATGCTACTGTACCGCAGTGCTAGGGCATGACTGCAGAATTCTGTCATAGGTTTGTTCTAAGGTTGTTTTATTAAATCCCAAGTTGGATAAGGATAGGTCAGCATGATGCTGGAGAGATTCACTTGCACCAACAATAACTAGATTTCCATGCCCACTAACTGCTCACTGCTCTAGAAATCTCTGTCCTTAAAGTTCTGTTCTCTCTGCCATCCTCTGAGATAGAGGGAATCTGACTGGCAGCAGTGAGGTGCAGGGAAAGGGCACTCATCATACCAGAGCTGCAGAGTGCAACTGGGGCTCCTATTCCAGCAGCGGGTGCTCCCAATTGCTTCTCCTGCCCTCCACACCCTTTGGGAGAGAAGAGGTTGCAACAGAATTAGAGGCTGTGTAAATAAGAACTGCCCTATAGGACAGGTGGGTGGTCCCTCCACTCTGTCAGTGGCTTGCCTGCCACCAGTGGCCAATAATAGAAACATTTAACCCTTTCTGCGCAACATTAACAAGCAAATCCTCACAATATTCAGCAGAAGAGTCTTGTGGCTAAAGCCCAGCAGATCTGGGTTCCAGCCTGTGTCAGAGCTAGGAATTTTGGTGTGAGCTTGGGCCAGTCACGTAGCCTCTCTGTGCCTCAGTCTCCACATCTATAAAATAGGGGTAATATTACTGCCTTCCCTAGGGATGTGGTGTGGAGGCTCTTGTGTTCCAATGATAGCTGTCAGGAGTTTTAACTCATCATAGGTCCTCTCAGGCTGAACAGGGCAAAGGGTGGGGACCAGATGAAAAGCAGTCCTTTGGCCCTCCAGGTTGGGGTTGAGCAATAAGCCAATAACCTATCCTCCTTTTAAAAAAAGAAAAAGAAAAAAAAAAGTGAAGTTCTGGAAACCATGCTGGCCCTTCTTTGTGCCTCAAAGCCACGTCTGATGGGTCAGGAAAGATTCACAATATTATTGAGCTGCTTTGTGGGCAGGGATGGTGTCCCTAGCCTCTGATTGCCAGAGGCTGGGAATGGGTGACAGGGGATGGATCACTTGATGATGACCTGTTCTGTTCTTTCCCTTTGGGGCACCTGGCACTGGCCACTGTCGGAAGACAGGACACTGGGCTAGATGGACCTTTGGTCTGACCCAGTATGGCCCTGTTTTTATGTGGTGTTTGTGAAGCTTTCTTCATCAGTGTGGAAATGGTGAGTCTCAAAGGAAAGGCAGAAGTAGAAAGCTCCCCCTCACTTACAGGGGAGGTAGCCGAGCCAGAGGCTAAGCAGTGCTTCGTTTGTAATGAAAGAGGTGCCAGGGCTCAAGCAATTTTTGTTTGTTTGTTTTGCATTCATAACTGATGGAGCAAGCCCAGAGGGGCCAGGGCAATGAACGGCCATGGGGCAAGCGTAGAGGTACCAGGGCTCAGTCCTGGCACAAATTAAGCACTAAGTGACTGGTGCAAAGTGCAAGTGGGGAAGTCAGGAGCAGAACTGAGGGTCTGGTAATGTACAGCACCTCTTCAGGTGGCCACAGCCAGCTGCTTCATGAGGAAGGCCTGAAACGCTCTGCAGGGCAGCTACTGGTGCGATGCTGTGACTGCCAGTGCTGGAGCAGAGGAAGGCTTCCCCCCTCTCAGCCTGATGCATGCAGGCAGACAACACGAGCAGTGTAGCCCAGCTGCCCTGCACAGGAGGGTGGGCCAGGCAGGCCGGGTAAGGAGCAGACCCAGGAAGCGCAGGCTAGGTTCGGGAACGCACCAGGCAAAGCACCCTCCCCTCGAAGCCTCAACTCGCGACTGCCCAGCGCCAGCCTCTGCCGGCGGAATATATAGCTCGGCCGAACCAACGCTGCCGTCCCTGCAGGGGGAGAGGAAAGCCAAGCCGGAGCACAGGACGCCGCGGGCGCGGCGCAGCGCTGGCTGAGCCCCGGCACGGCTGTCACCCCGCGGGCAGAGCGGGGCTGCCAGGGGATGGGGCGCGGGGGGCCTGACTGCAGCCTCCCTCCCCCCACCCCCCGACGGCGCGGCGAGCGATGGTAGGAGCCGAGACCAAAACAAAGCGGGGCGGCAATAAAAGGCAGCGGCGGCTGCTCGCTGGGCTGGGTGCGGGGGAGACGCTCCTCGCTGGTGGGGCTGCGGGGTCCGTGCGGCGGGCGGGCCGGTGCGCTCCGGGGGCTGCGGGGTCCGTGCGGCGGCCGGGGAGCCGGTGCGCTCCCGGTGCCTTGGGTCAGGGCCAGAGGAGCCGGTGCGCTCCGGGTGGCCCCAGTCAGTCCCGGGAGCGAAGGGGGCCGGGCTGTGCCAGGCGGGAGCGGTGCCCTGCGAGGCGGTGGGGAGCAAGCGCGCTCCGGTCCTGCGGCAGGAAGGGGCGCCCCGGTCCTTGGGCACCGTAGCGCTCCCCGGGGGGATCCAGCAGCCCGCTGGCCGGGCGCCCGCTGGGAAGAGCGCCTCGCCCCCTGCCCACCGCTGTGTTCCTGCTATCGGCCCCCCGCACGGCTGCTCCCACCGGCTGGGCTGAGGTAAGCGCTGCCCCCACGCCGCGCAGGGGGGGATGCCAGTCCGGGGGTGCCGGGGAGAAGGCTGCGGCTGCGGGGAGGGAGAAGAGGGAGGGGGCAGAGGCTGCGGTAGCAGCAGGGGGTGTCCCGGCTGACGGGGCGAACCCAGGAGCTCGGCACCCAGCTGCTTACGATCGGGGACAGGATCCCTCCTGTCCCAGCTCCAAGCCCCAGCCGGCCCTTTAGACCCCTCTGGGACAGGTCACTTGCCTCCCAGCCCTTCGCCTCCTCCCAGCTGGTTCTGCCTGTGCCCCGTGGGGCAGGGCAGCGGGAGGGCAGGGGCTTGCGATGGCTACAGCGGATCAATCCCTGGGGGGTGCGTGCGGCGCGCTCTCCAGGCGGGCTTTGGAGAGGTCCCGAACGGGCACCAAGGAGAGTTCCCCCGGGCGCTGACTCTGTCATGCACCGATTGCGCTAGCGGCTGCGGCGGGATCCTTCTGTTCGCCCCAGGCGGAGCGTCAGGACGGAGCCGCGCTGTGTCCCAGGCTGTGCGGGAGGCTTGGCGCCGGTCCTGAGTCCCAGCGCGGTGGAGAGGGTCCGGGGAGCGCACCGAGTGTGTGCTGTGTGTGTGTGAAGACGGAGGTCTGATCCAGATTGGCAATTCCTAAGGTGCAGCTAGGACAGGGTCCTGTCTTGGACAGTGGCCCTCACCAATGTGTCCGAGGATGGCGTAAGAACCACACAGCAGCAGTTGTGGATCAATCTGCTCCCCTCATTAGGTCTTACCCTAACAGAGGTCAGGACATGGGTACGCTGCAATGTAAGTCCAGGGTTTGAACTCCGGCTAAATCCTCCCCCCACCACCTTCCCTCAACACACACATCCTGCTAACCTAGGCTTGAACCCAAGAGCCCATGAAAGTGGAGGGTCTGAGCCTGAGGCAAGCTGGGACCCAGGGTTCAAGCCCTATTGCTTTGCAATGAAGAGGCAACCTCAGTGGACTCGTACTTTGGGCAGACTCCCAGCGTGGCCAGGGGCTGACTTCCTTTGTCCTCTGGACAGTCCGGTTTGGTGGACAGTGAAGTTTTCCCACAGGGCACCATGAACAAAGGGCTAGAGCGGCCACATTGTGGGAAGTCTGGGATGTGGGTGGTTGGACTCCGGCCTGCATAACGCAGTGCAGATGCCGGAGCCGCAGGCTGGGGCCCAGGGTCCGACAGCTCCAAGCAGAGTTACAAATGAGGGTAGACCCCCAAACCCAGGGTCTGTTACCTTGAGTTCTACTAACCCTGGGCTTACATTGCAGTGACTTCATCAGGATAGTAATGTGCGCCCCAAACTAGACCAATTTCTGAGGATCATCGTGTATTGTTGGCTGGTTTGTTTGTATTGCTGTAGCTCCTGGGAGCCTCAGCAGTGGACCAGAACCCCACATGCTAGTTGCTGCACAAACACAGAACAGAGAAAAAAGAAAAGGAGGACTTGTGGCACCTTAGAGACGAACAAATGTATTTGAGCATAAGCTTTTGTGAGCTACAGCTCACTTCATCGGATGCATTCAGCAGAGAGAGCTCCTGCCCCCAAGGGTTTTACTGTTTGTGCTGGTTTATTATTAAAGTGCAAGGGGCTGGGCTGTAGGGATCAGACTTTCCAAAGTGCTGAGCATCCACCAAAAACAAAGGGAGCTACTCTGAGCTGGGCTCTTTTGAAAGTCTGCCTCTAGGGTGGCTAGGAAAGAGGCTTTTGGTGAAGGGGGGCACATGGGAATAAGAGAATATCAGCCCTCCGTTAGGACAGGTGCAGGATGCTACACATGTCCTGCACGGAGCCCCGGCTCGGTCCTGTTCCATTTGTTTCCCACACAAAGCGACCCTTGTACTCTCCAGGCAGTAGCATGCCAATTATGTTGCTTCTACGTCTGCAATTGCTGGGGTAGCATTTTGACAGCTGAACGAAGTCCGTTAGGCTTTAATGTAATATATCGGCAAATCAGAGCCTTTTAAAACCAGGCTGGTGCATGCCCGGTTTTGCCTCTGGAGGATGCAGGATCAATGCAATAGGGTGAGTAGGTGTGTGTTAGGGGGATGAGTCTGTCAATTTGCTGCTGTTGTGCTTGAATCCGAATACGCTGCAGATGACGGAATAAACACACACACATGTAATTCACCACCCTACCAAACTCAATTAAAGAAAAAGAAAAAAAAAAGTCTAGCCAAAATTGGGAATAGATCTTGGACCCGCATTCTGTTCTTTCTTATGAGACCAAACTTTATTCAGGGCCCCTCCATCCCACCCCCCTGTCAAGTACTGATAAAGATATCCGCAGCAGCGCCTCTCTCTCTCTCTCTGATTGCTCTTTCAGGCTGTGTCTGGATGGAAATCGAGCAACACAGTAGCTGTATTGTGGGGAAACGTTTCAATAGCTGGATTTCTTTTATCGTACTCAGAACATCTTCAGAGGTTAGAATCATCAAGCCAGCCTCTCTAGCACCTTGCAGAGGCTTGTAAGTTGATAGGCTCAGAGCCTGGAATAATAGAGACGTGGGCTGGTGAGAGAGACAACAGATGGAACAAGTCTCTTCAATATGGTAAAAGATCTGCTCCCCATCACTCTCCCTGCAAAGACTGCTGTTCCTATGTGGGGAACACTTCACTGGGGAGGGGCAATTCATAGAAAAATCGTTCAAGGGGAAACTAGCCATCAGTATTTTTGACTGTTTCCCCTAGATACACACTGGGAAAAGCTAAGGGACCAATGGTCCAAAGCAATGTATAAGGGCGCAATATGCGCAATCCTGACTGGGGCCTGGAAAATAGTATCCGTATTGTTCCAGTCATTCACTGCGATTGAAAAAAGTGTTCTGTTTCTGCATATGGGGCCAAATTCATCCCCGGTGTAACAAACCTGAAGTCACTCATTACACAATGGCTAGATTTAGCTCTCTGGGCTGGATTCTGCCATTCTTACCTACAGTGAGAGATACCTTACCCTGCGAATAGTCCCTTTGATCTGAGTGCCCGAAGGCACTACTCACGGTGAGTAAGGGCAGGGGAACCTGGGCATCTATATTTAGTTTTTAGGAGTATTGCAGAATTAAATGACTGATTTAATGTGGACAAAGCCTCGACTTGGTTTGTCTAGAGCTGGTCACAGGTTTTGTTACCTGTTCTTAAAAATAATACTTCACCCTTCAGCATCCATGGTTGATTCCATTCAAAGTTTTCATGCTTTATGAACGTTAAGCCCCACAAACACCCCTGTGAGGCAGGTGAGAAGAGATGACCGGTTAAGGGAGAACTTTTGAACAGTTGGGTGTTTCTCATTCATTGGCTGCAGATTAGGAGGGTGAGCATTTCGTTTAATACTTTGTATGGTATGAGTATGTAAGGGTAGGCTCTGTGTGTGTGTGTGTGTGGTATTGTGAGAGATTATGTTGGGCTGTTAATTTGTTGGTGTGGATTGGGGCGGAGACTGTGGGTGTGTGTCAGTCAGTTCACCTCCTTCTCCCACCCCCTACTCCAAAATCCTCTTATGATGCCAATGATCCAAGATAAAAAGCCCACTGCTTATACAAAAGCTTGCCTGTTATGTACAAGTGCTCAGCGAATAACCTTCCCTGAAAGCGAAGTGGGATTGGAGTTCTTGCCCTGGCTGCATAGGGAATATCTGGATAAGCCGTGATTTTTATTTCTGAAGTTACAGCTGGTCATACTGAGTCACATACTGAGATGTGAGTCCCCACATCTCGGAGTGATATTGCTGTGATCTCCGTGCGTGCCAACGCACAATAAGCCCTGGCATGGCTCTCTTAACAGGGAGCATTTAGCATAAAGTTGGTTTAATCCTCTAATCTTATCAAGCGAGGACATAAATTAGAACTCAACAGTTTAATTCATTTAAAAAAAATCAAACCCTGTTATGTTTGTCTGTAGAGCGTATGATTTCTCCTTTCATTTGCTTTATAGGCTTATTTTATTATCCATTGTTTGTTTAAAAGCCTCTAACTATAGATACAGGATTGGTGGTGAAAGGTACCCAGTAATTAACTCTCCTCTTCTATAGGCTCATCTAGTATTCATGGAAGGTGTTTTCAGAGCTAAGGCCAGCAAAGTTCGAATGAGAGAGATCCGCCTGGCATCCCCCCATCTGTCGAGAATCTGGCACTGTTGCTGGTTTGGCAGATGAAGGAGACAGTGGGAGTTGAGGGTCTTGGGATCAGGCCCCTCAGTGAGGAGAAGTCCCATTTACTTCTTGTCTCCTTTATTTCTATCAAGAGGAGCAGGCAGTGCCCTCATTTTTCCCCGTGCTGAGAGAGACTGTAGTCATCACCAGGAGTACGCCTGTCTATATGTGTGGGCAGAGGGCAAGGAAATTGTGTGTCCAGACCCTGTAATGAGGCTGAGCAATGAAACTTTAGCTGCTGTGGTTCCCTTCCATCCCAGACACGATATCCTAATACTCTCTCTTTAAAGGTTTGATTTTGTGCATAGATGCACAAGTTCATTCATCTCTGTGGAGTTGCACACCAGGGTGAATTCTGGTCACAGTTCTCATGACCATCTTTTCCGAGGGCTGAATTCTGCCTCCCTTACTCACGTTGGGCAGCACCGTACTCCTGAATTCAGGGCGGGGGCTACTCCAGGAGTAAGGAACTACACTGTGGATGTGACTCAGCATTCATTGAAGTGCCATTGCTTTCAAAGGGCTGTGAATCAATCCCAGTGCAAGTCAGAGTGGCGGAATCTGGCCCTAAATTAATGACTGAAGAACATGAAGATGACTGTAGGTACTAAAAGCCAAATCCGGCTCCCAGTGACTTCCGGGGGAGCTGGGCTGGGGTCTGCACTGCTGATTCTGAATATACAGAAGCATGTGCTTAACTATGAGCATGGAGTCATTGTACTGAAGGCAATGTGTTAAAGATCTAGATGTGGCTAGATACCTTTCTGACCTGGGAGCTGGTGGTTACTGTAAGATCATTGGTGATGATACGGTACATGGGGCTGTCATGAATACACCTCTGCAGCACCATGAGGTAAGGTGTTGTGGTTTTTTTTTTTTTTGAGCTCTCTGCTTCACACTGAGTCATGCAGAATAAGATATAAAGACCGATGAGTAACCAGAGTGCTATACTAGAAACGGGGGGGGGGGGGGGGGGGGGGGGAATCTGTCAAAACAAGCCACAAATATGTAATTTTGGCTGCTTAAGATCTGTGGGGCCTTTTCTATGGGGGGAAAATAAATAAATAAAAATGCTAAACCAGCGACAAAAATAGAAGCAGTCTAGTCCTTTGGAGCATCCCTTCAGAGGAGTTAAAAACTCGCATTGAGGGGGAAAAGCAGATCAGATTGTTGCTCCAGCCACTGGATAAAGGCTGAAAAAAGAATGCATCTGAGTGGGTGAAATATTAGGTTGTCTCAAGAAAACATGATTGCTTTTTTGTAGCTGCATACTTTTTCAGTGCTGGATTATGCCTGTTTTTGTCGCTGGAAGTGAAGCCCCTGGTCCTCTGCACTCCATTCCAGTTCAGCAGAGCATGTAAGTGCATGCTTAACTTTAGGCACATGCTTGGGGCTTGAAGTTAAGCATGTGCATTAATGAATAAGAATGGATTCAAGCATGTGCTTAGAGGCTTTGTTGCATTGGGGCCTAAAATATGTACATTCTGCCCCTTTAAAGTAGTGCCAGGTAAGGGACCCTTCTGAAGGCAATTAGATTGTGAACTTGTTGGTCCAGGGACTGTCTCTTATTGTGTGTGAGTGTTTGTGTGTGCAGGGCCTGGCACACTGGGATCCTAACTTTGGGTTGGGGTGTGTCAGTGCTGCAATAATACCAATCATAATCCAAGGCAGTGGAATGACTCTTAAGGAGCCCAACGGGGTTTGGAAAAGGATCCAAAAGAATAGACTGTTTTCCATTCTTTAAACCAGAGCCCCCTGGATGTAGAAACCTAGAATTCTTAGTTCCTATCTGACAATCTTATTTGATCTGAGAGAAGACATAGACCTGGTTGGGCTGGATACGTTTTCTGTGTCTCCTCTTGAATAGAACAGCCAACCCTTTCGAAAGGGCTCACCTGTGGACCTGGTTTGCTTCCCAATATTCCTTTACTTGTTTAACAAATCTCTACTGGATTGTCGCTCAGTATATTGTATAATCCAAGCTGTCCAGTCCCTTAGCTTGTTTTGTGCTTGCAGGCTCCAGGAGCTCCTGTGGGGTTGTTGGAGGAAATGTGCTCTCAGATGAGCTGTATAGAGACTTCCAGGGTCCTTAATCCCCCTGCATTTGGAATTGCTTCAGAAAGAGAGAAAATAGAGTAACAATGCAGCCATTCATCTGTGCATGGATCAAAACGAACAATTTGGGGCCTGAGTCTGCCATCCTTGCTCAGGCAAAACTTCCAGTGATTCCAATAGTTAGGCCTGAGTGAAGACAGCAGGATCTGGTCCTTGAGTGGGAGCGTTAGCTATTGAGAACTGTGACTCTCAGGTGGTTTGACAGTTTAGTCGCACTGCCTTGAACAGATGTTCCATCCAGCTGGAAGGCGGTGGGGTTGTCTGTGGAGGAAGTCCATTCACAATGCAAGGCTGGCTTCTCTTGGCCTTTTTGCTAAGACGCCTGATACGTCCTGTCTGTGAGCCTCTTCCTGCTCTCATTGAAGCTGGTTTGGCCATTGATTTCAGTGGGAGTGGGATTGGGTGGTCTGGGGATAGTGTCCGATGGGCTCTTCTATCTCTGAACGCTATGGTCTGACCCATTCAGGCTTCCGTCCTGGAGGTCCACGAGACACAGGCCTTGAACTCTGTGGCTTGTCCAGCAGGCTTGGAGTCCATAGTCCAGTCCCTTCCTGGGCCCCTTTTCTGGCCAGGTGCCAGCTCTCTGCAGATAGCTAATTGAGTTGGTGGTGGCAGGGGGTGGCTTTGTTCAAAAGCAATGCAACAGTTTCATTAATTGGAAACCTGTTGTGGCCGGAGTGGGATCTGCTAATGAAGGTAGCTAGATACCTGCTCGTCTGAGTACATCCAGGGTCTTGCTTCTCCTGTGAGTAATGGCCCGTTTTGCCCTATGGCTCATTGTCTCCGTGGCAGCAACGTTGGTGACATACACATTTCAGGCCCCATAGGGGAGCTATGATGATTTTGATTCACTATCAGGCTGAACTGTGGGATTTTTTTCCCCTGCAGACTTTGATGGGGTCAGGGTTTGTCCCACTGTTTCAAGGTGATGAGGGTGGAATGGAAAGGGCTGGAGACTGAAACCCTAATGGGCAGCAAAACTGCCTGGATGTCTGCCTAGAAGGCTCGTGACAGAGATCCAGCATGTCCATTTCACTTGTGAGAACAGCATTCCAGAGCTGGGGGGAGGGAGGCGGGAGGAGGAATGAGGAAGTAGTTGCTTTTTAGCTCAGAAGTGGGGAGAAAAAGCACCTGGTGGTAGCACACAGGTTTATTTTTTTGGGAGGGATGGTAGGGTATAGATGTGGCTCTGGATAACACTGGTGCTGTCCCTTTCGGGGGTTCATGATGGCCCCATAAATCAGATGCAAGAGGCTGTCAAGTTTCCTTCCCCACTCTGAACTCTAGGGTACAAATGTGGGGACCTGCATGAAAGACCCCCTAAGCTTATTCTTACCAGCTTAGGTTAAAAACTTCCCCAAGGAACAAACTTTGCCTTGTCCTTGAACAGTATGCTGCCACCACCAAGCATTTTAACCAAAGAACAGGGAAAGAGACCACTTGGAGACGTCTTCCCCCAAAATATCCCCCCAAGCCCTACACCCCCTTTCCTGGGGAAGGCTTGATAATAATCCTCACCAATTGGTTCAGGTGAACACAGACTCAAACCTTTGGATCTTAAGAACAATGAAAAATCAATCAGGTTCTTAAAAGAAGAATTTTAATGAAAGAAAAGGTAAAAGAATCACCTCTGTAAAATCAGGATGGTCAATACCTTACGGGGTAATCAAATTCAAAACATAGAGAATCCCTCTAGGCAAAACCTTAAATTATGAAAAGACACAAAAACAGGAATATACATTCCCTCCAGCACAGCTTATTTCACCAGCCATTCAACAAAAGAAAATCTAACGCATTTTCTAGCTAGATTACTTACTAACTTAACAGGAGTTGGGAGGCTTGCATTTCTGATTTTTTCCTGGCAAAAGCATCACACAGACAGACAGAACCCTTTTTTCCCCCCGCCCTCCAGCTTTGAAAGTATCTTGTCTCCTCATTGGTCATTTTGGGTCAGGTGCCAATGAGGTTACCTTAGCTTCTTAACCCTTTACAGGTGAAAGGGTTTTGCCTCTGGCCAGGAGGGATTTTATGGCACTGTATACAGAAAGGTAGTTACCCTTCCCTTTATATGTATGACAGAGGCTCATCGCTTGATGGGGCTGTCAGTGGTTTTGGGGAAAAGGAGCATGGTGTGTAGGTGTGATTCTGGCTTTATGGCTTTGCAGCTGGCGTGTGATGGTGCTATTCTGGGAACTGGCAGAGCAAACAGGTACCACATCTCCTCCTGCCCGTCCCTATTTGGGAAGAGACTCTGGCTTCCGTGTACCACAGACAGCTGTAGCTTTGTGATTTACTGTTCATCAGAGATGAAAGAGTCGAACCTTGCTTCACTTCTGGCCTGGTTATGTAGAAACATCCAGCTTTTCCATTGTGATATTAATTTGGTCCTTGGGTGAGTGAGAGAGTGGCCAGCTGAGTAGAATTGCATGGGATGGGAAGATGACAATCAGCAGGCTACGGTTATTACTGAGTATGAGCTATTTATATTGCATTCACCAGCCTGCGCTTCTGTCTATTAAGGCGTGTGGATTAGCTTTATTTTCCATAGGTCTCTGGAGTAAATGGTTCTATCCAGACAGCAGCTGGGACAAGCAGCAGAGTTAGGATTTAAGAGCTGTTGATTGGAGTTTATACCTTCCTGACCTTGGAGCTCTGCGTCCTTAAGCTGTAACGGTAGGTGGCACTGCTCTGTGCATCTCTAATCTCGGAGGCAGCTTCACCGACTCCTCCCTAGCCACCTTTGGCTGTCAGCAGAGAATACCTCCCCTTGACAGCGCTGTACAGTCGGGAAGGGGGTCTGAGCTTGGATCCCACAGTGGCTTTGAAATACCTTAGTCAACCCCCCAAGAGAGCCAGACATTCTGTGACCAGATTAATGTAGAATGACGGACTCGATCCCTGAGGTGCTGAGCACTCCCAACTCCTCTGTATGTCACCGGGTGCTCAGCACCTCCTAGACAGAGCAGGATGTGGTTGAGGGACCCCCGCCTGCCTTTCCTGATGTCAGTAGCCAAGATCCAGCTGGCTGGACGGGAGCAGGATCAGACCCACTTTGTGCTGGGAGCGCAGTGCGCTCTGCTCCCTCTGGATCCCGCAGTTCCTGGCTGTTGGCTAGCAGCGTTTTTAGTCGGCGGAAGCTGAAGGTGCTGCGCATCCTGCCCCGTCCCCCGGGTGAGGGGTCAGTGTGTGTCCTCGTCCTGCTGGGATTATCGGGAGCTGGACAAAGAAGAAGGCAGGAGCTTGCTGCCTGATTTGTCTTCCTTCCCCAAATGCAGGACTCGGTCCCCCTGGTCACTGGCATCACCCCACTGCCTTCGGTGGGAGCCTTGCATCCTTGCCGTCTGTCCTGAGAGGAGTAGGGCCTCGCCCTCCTGAGCTGAGGGTGAATAAGGCACCCAGCAAAGGCCTCTAAGCGGTTCCGTGCCCTTGCAATCGCCCAAAGGCCTGGCAGGAGTCGAGAGAGGCCGGGTTTTATGGGCCCCGGGGCGCAGAGCAGAGGGTGCATGGCGCAGACCAGGGGCCCCCGCGTATGTTCGATGTTGGATACGGACATTAGGATTCCACAGAGGGCTGTAACCTTGGACACCTGCCCCCTTTATTCTTGCCTAGAGTTCTCTGTTTGCTGGGAGAGGAGGTGGGGGAAGCGGGGCTGGAATACTTTCCCCACCATCTGCCTTAAGGCATCAGACTCGTGAGTTGGCACTGTTCATTTCTGATCTCTGCCAAACCTTGTTAATAGAGAACATTCCTGCTGAACTGAAGGCAGTTCACGTTCCATAGACGCTGGGGAGGCGGCTGTTCGTGCAGGGGACGAAAAGAGAGGCTCCGACAGTTGTCTGGTTTTTTTTAAGCTGCTGGTCACTCCGAATAGCCGCTTCTTTGTGCAGGGGAGTCAGAGGTGAGAATCGTTTATTTGCACACTCTGGACTTGAGGGCTTGGACGTTACTGCACCTGGGGCCAGATGCTGATCTCACTCGCTCCAGTGTAGATCTGGTGACATCAGTGGAGTCACTCTGGATTTACGTGGGATATGTGAGCTCAGGATCCAGCCGGTGGATCACTGTGTAGCAGAGTCCTGAGTTGTGGGTGTCAGTGACGTCTGCTTGCGGTTGCCCACTCTCTTCCTTCCCAGCATGCCTTTGCCTGGCACTTGTGTAGCTAGTAGAAGAGCTCTCTGTACTCTTAATTAGCCACGGGTCTAGAGTTCAAATCCCAGCTCTGCTGACTGACCTTGGGCAAGCCACCTACCAACCCTGCCTGAGACTCCTGCCCTGCCTGCAAGGGTGGGTAATGATACTTTTTGCTGACGGGAATTAATCAGAGAAATGGTTTGTACGGTGCTCAGTGCTGTTAAAGGAAGGGGGTGGTCATGATCCGCATCACACCACAGTTCATACATGGGAGTGAGGGGACAGCACATGGGCTGTCTGTCCTATCAAAATCAGGACCATCCTCTACCTTTGCTTCCTCCTTGCTGCGTCAGCAGGGTGTTTGTAGTGGAGGAAGAGGAGACATATCAGGAGAGCACTGACTGGCCATACTGCTGCTGTGTTGAAGGATTAACATGAGGGACCAGGCCCTTGTGTCTCTCACAGCCTGCCACCTGTGGGCGAAGGAATTCTGGTTGGACTTATCCCAGGCTGCCCATGGAGGTTCTGTGCAGCTGCTGAGAGGTGGGATGCTGGGTGTTCCTTTTGAGCGACTGTCTCTCCCAGCCAGGATGCTCATCAGGATTACCGGCCCTAACGATACCTGTAGAATGATCTGATCAGCTGCTGACTGTCATGTGACTGCGTCGTGTGCTTTGCATGGACTCTTCTCTTCCCATTCTGTTTTCTCCCTCCCTCTGAATGGAAGTCTCTATCGATGCTATGGCCCAGCTTGGATATAGGCACAAGTGGGCACAGTTCCATTGACTTTAATGGAGTTTCACCTGCTTATGCCAGCTGCGAATTTAATAAATAATAATACATTGCATTTTCATGGCACTTTCAATCTGAGGATCATTTGGCCCGATATGTTTTTTCTTTCACAGTCTAGCTACAGAAATACATAGCTGGAGTTGTGCCAGCTCCCCTCAAACTGTGCCGAAAAGAGCCTTAGGTTTGCAGAATGACAGCAAAGAAGGAAATCTGGGTCTAGGCATCACAAGGTTTTGCATAATTACTGCTTTACTCTCTGTTGTGCTTGGGCTTTGGAGGGGAGTCAGGATCCCTGGCTGCTGTTTAGGGTCTGCCACCAACTTGTGTGACCTTGAGCCGATCACGTAGGTCAATATATCAAAAATGGCTTCCGATTTTTGGTGGAGTACCCAATTTGGGCCTCCCTTCACTGGAGTGATGGATGCCATTGCTTTTGAAAATCAGGCCCGAGGTCCTGAATTGGGTACCCTAAAACTGAGGCAGGTGGGATCTGGGGCTACTTGATAATTTGAGCCATAGGCTGCTGGGCCTCATCTTGCTCGCACTAAAGTCGACAGAAGCTTTGGCTGAATTCAGGGAGAGCAGGAGCAAGTCCCTCGTGCGTTCATTTATTAATGTGTAAAGTCGGGTGTAATCCTCACAACCTCCCCAGGGGGCTGCGAAATGTAATAGGTGTTAGTGAAAGGTTTGCACAGCCTCTGGTAAAAGAGGATGTGATCTTGAAATGTGAAGTGTTGGCTGCTCTGAGAGAGAGCTGCGATGTGCTGGCTGGTCCTCGTCTGTCGTAACCTGGCGTTGTGAGTGACCTGCTTTGGAGTGCTGGGTTAGAATCTATGGAGAGAGTTGGACAAATCCTGATTCTCCCCCTTACTCAGGGGATAGCCACATGTGCAGCCCCCACCTCCCTGAGTCAAAGGAAGGGCTTTTTGTTCTCTTTATTTAAACAAGTCAAATAACCTCCCTGGGAAGAGGGAGCTGCAGACTTGCCATTGAACCCTAGCCTGTGGGAAGGGTTAAAAGGCGTGAAGTGAAGTGAAAGAGAAGTGAAGCGCAAGCCTCCCTCCTGCTCGTAAATCAAAACCAACCCAAACAGTTTTTCTTGAAACTTTCTTCTCCTCCTCCTCCTCCCTCCCCTTCCCCAGTCTTTCTCCCACTGACAACTCATGCCAGAGTTTAATCTTCAAGCCAGTTTTTCTGGGTGAGTTGAAATGGAAAGGCGGAGACAGGCCCACCAGAGCATGAAAGGGACTCACTAAAACAATGGACTCCATTTCAACTGGGGTCTGAGAATCTGGACAACCCAGGCCGAAGCTTGTTTCGAAAGCCAAATCCATTTTTCTGTAGAGCTTGTGCAATTGCTTAAAACAGACAGAACGCTGCTCTTTCTGGTGCTTGCTGCCAACTGCTGCAGGCTCAGAACGCCCTGGTACTGGGCCTGTGGAAGAGAGAGATGCTTGAGTCTCCGGACCCACTAGGCTTTTTTGCAGTGGCTTGTACTCTAGCTAGTTTCAGACTTGTATGGGGATCCATGCATGCGTTTAAACAGATATTTCTGGGAGTTCTACTCCCTCCACTGAAGTGTCTTTGGCGTCTGCAATGCGGGTTGACATCCATCATTTTTACACAGTCGAATTCAAAGTTCTGAGATCAGCCACCCCCGACCCCTAATTACCAGTCCACATCTCAGCTCTAGTGGGTCATGCGTGTTTCTTGGAGAGAGGCTGTGGTCTTTGGTGCTGCTCTTTCTTTTTGGTCACTAGCGTCTATACACCCGGGCACAGAGTGCGATAAAAATTCTGCAGCATCATACACAGCAATAAAACACTGTTCGGGAGCACGATACATCAGCAGGTAAACGTTTTATTCCCGATGGAACTGCTTAATCTGTAGATAAGAGGCTACCGTCTTGTAAATCTGATGCTACTACACAGAGTGAATTCCTCTGTGAAAGTCACTGTGTAGTTACTCTGGAGTTCACAGAGCAGTTCGCCATGTAACTGGCGCAGCGAAGAGTTGGACCTTGTTTAGATCCTGGTACCTGAGAACTAGGCTTGGAATAGCACTGATAGTACACCCGGGATGACCTTTCCATTGGAAAAGCCTCTCTTTGTTTTGTCTCCTGTGGTTCATAACTTGCTGGGTTAAGACATCCCTACTGACCTAAAATCTTTGGCACAAATTCACCCTGACAACTCCAGTGAAGTCAATAGAGTTCCAGCAGGATGAGTTTGGCCCCATATATCCCATCAACTTCAATGTGCTCTGGGTCAGGCCCATGCCCACCAGTGCTGCCTCTGTCCATTCCACTCCTCTGTCCCAGCTGCGGGCTGGCTCCAGTGAGTCTGCTGAGGCAAACCGAGGGCCTGACTTCCCGAGGGACCTGATATCCACGGCTCACATTGGCTCCAGTAGGAATTGGGGGAGCTCAGGTTGTTCATGTCTGAACCTTGCACAGCCAGCTGGTTTCCTTGCTGCCTTGGGCCAACACCAGCTGGGAGCCGGCCCGGAACAGATAGAATTTAAAGATCCACAAGTATGTCAGGCTTGATGGTGGAAATTGCAGCACATCCACTTAAATGACTTGTCCAAGGCCTTGCGAGAGAACCTGTGGCAGAGTTAGGAAGAGAACACAGATCTGCCTGGACTCGCACTCCTCTGCCTTAGCCACAAGGCCATCCCCTGGAGAACTGCAGCATTTGCCTCTGGCCTTAAATAAGAAGGGGAAGCAGCATCTCAGCCTATGAAGGGCTCTGTGAGGGTGTGTGTGGGATGCATCCTATGGGCAGAGCCCCTCGGGGACCATGTGGTATATTCTGTTTATTTCCCTTGGGCTGGGTCATTGCACGGCATAGGGGCTAGGGGAAAACTCCATGAGGCTGGACTTAGGAGACTTCCCTCGAATCCTGTGTGTGTGTGTGGTAGGGGAGAAAGGGAGGCTGGGAGGTTATCTGTCCCCTGCAGAACTGGCCTGACAGGGAGATCTGGGCTGATCTCAGATCGGCCGAGGCCCATCCCATCCGGGTAGGGGCATTTTTCCACCACAGTCTGAACTGTGGTCAACACAGTTCTTGCAGAATCTGGGCTCCCTGCGGGATGATTTCCCCTTCCACAGAGCACCCCTAACAGGATGGAGGGGGAAAGCATGTGATGCAATGCTAATGGGAATCAACACAAACTTATCAGCAACAGTTACTGGGTGTCCGGGGTGTAAATGTGGGGCAGGGGGTATAGGAGGGGGAGCATAATCCTGTTTCTCCATCTGCCTGCCCAGCCCAGCCCTCCTTGCCGGCAGCTCCCGCACCCTGTGGAGCACCCTCCACAGTGCTGCAGCCCAGGACCCGCCCCACCCGGCCGCAGGTCACCCTCTCTCGGCTGCTAGCCAAGCCAAGGCTGGGGAATACCTCTCTGCAATGGCCCCTGTTTGCATTGGAAGGATCCTGGGCTCTAAATGAGATTAAGGCCCCACTAATGCGTGTTTGCTCATTCTACCAGTCTATCCCCTCTGTCGGCCCCGTGCGAACGGTCTGAAGGGATGTGGCCATTGAGCTGTGGGAGCTCTTGATGCGAGTTTCTGCATGGCTGGCACAGTTGGCTGGAACTCTAAGCCCTTGTCCTGGCAGGGCAGCTGCAGCTGTGCTGTTTAAGCACCAAAGCACCCTCTTCCCCCCGCACCCCGCCCCCGCCGTGGGGAAGTTTTCGGTGAGTCATGATGTTGCTTCCCTCCCGCGCTTGGCCAGAGTTGTGGTGGCGGAGATACTCCAGTCTCTGGGCTTTACGCCTCTGCTTCCAGATTTCTCACTGATCCTGGGAAAATGAGAAATTAGTGCTAATTAATCTAATTCTGGAAGTGTCAGGTTTCCATGCGAGAGTAGCAGCTGGCTGAATACATTTCTAAGGGGGAGGGCAGCCCGGCAGGGGATACGTGTGCCTACTTAGATCCTGCCCTGCAGGCTGCCAGGACCTAAATGATGTGAACCCTCCTGGGCCCAAAGGGCTGCTGTGAACCCTCCTGGGTCCAAAGGGAGCATTCCCATTGATTTCAGTGAGAGCAGGCTTTGTCCCAGTGATCCCCAAACCAGCTGTAGTGATTTGTCATGATAAGGGGTCACTGGGGAATGAATCCAGGAATGCATTCAGCACTAAAAGCATGAGTCTTCTTCACTTGACTTCAAGGGATAACTCCACCACCTGTAGATGTAGGAAACTCTTATCCTCTGTGGACCAGCCAGTAGAAGGTGGTACCACAGACATGCACTGAATAGTGGGTTACACAGGGACACAAGAGAATTATTGGGGCAGTTGAGAGGAAGGATGGGCCAGGGATTAGGGCTCTAGTCTTGGACTTGGGAGAACTGCATTCAATTCCTGTTCTGCCACAGACTTCCTGTGTGACCTTGGGCAAGCAGCTCAGCCACTTGGTGCCTCAGTTTCCCCTCTGTAAAAAGAGGGTAGTAGCATTTCTCTACTTCTCAGGAGTACAGTGAGGATAACTACATTGAAGACTGTGGGGTGCTCAGATGCTACAGGGGGGGGGGGGGGGGGCAGATAACTACCACAGACAGATTTGCCTTATGAGACTCAAAAAACTCACTGCCCCCTCTTTGTACCTCCATTTCGTCATCTGTAAAATGGCTATGACAACACTTACACCCTTTTGCAAAGCACTTTGGGATCTAGGGGTGGAAAATACCATGGAAGAGCTGAGTGCTGTTAAAGTGCCATGGGGATCAATTTTCTAGCACAGGTAACGTTCCCTCTAACCTCGATGTCTGAGTCTGGCATTTCTGGTGTCAGTAAATTATAGCAATAAAAGTGAGACCTTCTAGTCCATGTGGAATGGAGGTTAAATTGTGTCTGGAATGAGGGATGGCTGATGTGTGTGGCTCGTACGCACCTCCCTCCACAGGTTACTGTTTTCTCATGCCTTCCACGCCTGGGAAGCAAAGGGGGCACGTGGAACTGGTAGAGGCTAGCTGTCTCAAACGGAAAGAAGAAACCCTTGATGTGTGTGAGGCTGGGTTGCTGCTCCACTGAGGCAACGGCTGAAGTCGAAGGGCAGGCCTGTACTGGGGGTGGTTGTACCAGTGTAGCTACACGGGTGTGTAAATGTGTCGTGCCAGGCTAAGCGGTTCGATTGCAAGCCTTGAATTACACCTGTGCCGTAAGTCTACACCCCTGTGTGCCATAGTTAAACTGACCCCAGCCTTGGTGCAGATGTGGCTATGCTTACAAAAGAAGTCTTCCGTTGACCTAGCTGCTGCTGCTCTGGGATGTGGATTACCTACGGCAGCAGAAAACCCTCTCACATCAAGGTAGGAAGGGCCTGCACCATGCTGCTTTGCAGTACCGCTGCGGTCAGGCCCATAACGTAGACAAGGCCTACGGTAGGGATTTGCACCGCGGTGTGGCTATGCCGGTACAAATAGCCCCCGTTTAGACTGGCCCCCAGTGGCACTAGTTTACTGAAGACTTTGGTGAGCTAAATCCTGGGCTTCCTCCCACTGGTACAGAGAGCTGATCAGGAGGTGGGCTCAATGCTCAAAATGGGCTCAGTGTTCTCCTTTGCATTCAAATAGCAGGAGCGGGGGCCCCCAAATCGTGTGATTTTAAAAATCATGATTTTTCAGCCAGTTACAAATTTTAGGGTCACTCTCTTCTTGCCCTTTGGTTTCTGAGCTTTTTAGCAGTCAGGTTTTCCCAGCTTTTTCTCTGCATCCATGAAATGTAAAAGAAAGCTGAGAGTCGCACATGAATCCAGGAGCTGGAGCTTTAAGAAAAGCTCCGACTACAGCAAACCTCGCCATGAAACCAGGAGTGTCAGCGACACTGTCGCTGTTACTCCAGCACTGTGTTACAGCGTGAAAAGGAAAACAACAGGGTGAAAACACAGGTTTGGTGGAGCGGTATTGTGGCCATGCCCCCCCCCTTCTCCAGGAACACCCACGTTCTCCTGCTATGCCTCCATTTGCCTGGAGTAAAGTGGTCGAGTGGTGAAAGGGCCCCTAGTTTGCGTCTCAGTCCCTGACACTGGGGTGATTCTTCCTGGCGGGTTAAGCTAGGTGTAGGGGCTGATTATTCTGGTGATACAGTGGAAAGCAATGGTCTACGCCCAAGGATCAGGCCCACAGATTTTCCTCTTTACCCTCTTGTTGGTAGGCAAGTGGTTGGTATATTGGTGGGAGGGGAAGGGAGGCTGCTCTCCCTACTGTCAGGTTATGGGGAGACTCTCAAAAGGGGAACTTGGGGGTTAATCAGTACACGCTTGTCAGCATCACCATGCACTAAAGAGCATGTTATTGCAGGGGAGCTGCAGACAGAGGCCAATGCCCAGCCACCTTCCCCCTTGTCAGTACTCCCTCGCCAGCCCTGTGCAAAGCAGGTGCCAGGGAGCTAGGTCAGAGCTTAGAAGCATGCCCGAGGAGGCAGCTGAGCAAAGAACGGCATTGCTGCCCACGGTGACGTAAACTGGGGAGCCGGCGAGCATGGATTGGAATAATAAATGGACCAGAGGGGCTGACAACAGCACACCGCCTTGTCAAGGGTGGGGGTGGAGGGGGAGCTGTGGGGAATTGGGGATCAAATGAGGATCTTGGTGTGTGAGATTCCTTCCTGGAGTGACACACCTCGCTATAATCATGCACAGCTTTCATGTAGCAGATGTTCCTTTAATGGTGTACCAAGGTGCGGCTCTAAACGCAGGAGCGTGAGGGGTAGAAACCGGAGCACTGAAATCCACCCACCCTTAACAAGCTTGTTCTTGCGGGCCCCCCGCACACATGGCTGAGCATTTTGCTCAGCCCCAGTGAGGGGTTCTGGCTCAGACACAAATCCCAGCAACTTTTTAACCAAGCTTGTTACTTCTGAAGCACCTCGGCGGCTCCGTTTGCTTGGTGCTGCCGGGTGGAAGCCTGTAAGGCTGTCGACGCTATCGCCGGGAGCAAGCCTCTCAGCCTGGGTAGACAGCCTTGGGCTAGCGGGGCTTGTGTCAGCATGCTAAAAATAGCTCTGCCCCAGCATAACCCCCAGACCGGAACTTGTGCGGCTAGCCAGAGCCTCCGCCAATGCCACAGGGTCCACGCAGCTGTTGTTCATGCACTAGCCCAAGCCCCCCTAACACACGGCTGTCTCCCCAAGCTGGGAGGCTTGCAGGGGAGACGTACGCCATGTGCCACAAGCCTGAGTCACAGTGGGGCTTTAGCATTAAACGATACGTAAATAACTCCAGTAGCAAACACGGCAGAAGGGCTTTTGTATGATTAAAACCAAGGTGCTATGTTTCAGCACCCCCAATAATTAGGTGCAATAACCCAGAGAGACACATGATTAATTTTCTTCGCCAACCTCCATCTGATTTCCAAAGATCAAGTGTCATTTAAGGTGTAAGATGCTCTCTGGGGGTGGGATTCTAGTCTGCCCTTTATTTTATTCTTTGTGTTGTGGTAGTGCCCAGAGGCTCCAATGGAGATCAGGGCCCCCCAGTGCTAGGAGCTGTACAGACACAGGCAAGGAGAGGTGAAATGACTTGCCCAAGGGTCACGCAGCAGATCAGTGCCTGAGCTGGGAACAGAAGCCAAATCTCCTGACTCGTAGTCCAGTGAATGATCTGCTGGAACAGGATATTCTAGGTGGGGCTGATAGCACTGCCTGTTAAGGTTGTCTGATGCTTCCCATGATAAGACCCTGTTTTCATTTTTTTTATAACGGCGAGATTTTAATAATTCGGGCTGAAATTTTCCATGCCGAGTGTCTGCCTCAGGCGGATCGTTATTTATTGTTTCGTTTTTAATTTCTATCCAAATGGTTCAGCTGTTCTTGAGAATAAGGGGAAAAATGCATCTTTTTTAAAAAAACGCTGGTGACTCTTTCTCTGGAGAGCTCTCACACCGTCACGCTCTGGAGCAGCGACTCGACACTTGGTAGGCGGGTGCTTTGTGTCATGCATGTGTCTTTTGCTGTCCCTGTGAAAATCCACCCACACTTGGCTGTTATAAAATCTGTGGGGAGGGGAAAAATCCCAGTTCTCACATGCTCAGTACAGATTCCTTAGATTTGCCCTGAAGATTCCATCTGCACTGGGCATGTTCCAGCCCGGGGCG